>NW_022589708.1:22762349-23008584 GCF_004348235.1 Phoca vitulina | reverse complement strand
TCTGACCCTCCTCCCTCTCATGCTCTCTGTCTCTCATTCTCTCTCTCGCAAATAAATAAAATCTTAAAAAAAAAAAAACAAAAAAAAAACAACTACTACCTTGAATTCCATTTCCTACATCTTGGTTATATCTGTATCCATTTGTAAATCTGTGGCAGAAGTCACAGTCTCTGAGTCTTTCTTTTTTGGGGGTTCCTCCTCCTAGTCATTCTGTTGAGGGGTGGTTGAGGGAATGTACAGAGTCCAAATTATTGAGCACAACCCAAGCAAGATGCACCTGTTTTATAGGGACCTTAGGGTTGTTTGTCTCTTGTTCTCCCAGCCTGTCTTCTGGGCGACGGGCCTGCCATACTGTTACTCAGGCAACCCTGTTTGGGCAGAGTTGCCCTGCCCCTGTGGGGGGGAATGGCCTCAGTGAAAACCGGTTTGGGGGGTCTTTTTGTTCTCTGGTGGCTTTCCCTGGCTGCTTTCAGTGTATCTTTCAAGAGTCAGAGCAGAAGAAATCATTTCCAACCCTTTGCCTCAGAGCAGAGAGTTCTCAGTCTGTTCTTCAGTGAGCTCTCCAGGCCACACTATCTCCCTTTCTGTCTGTGCTGCTATAAACTGCAGCATCCTGGGTTGTGCGCCCCTCAGCAGGGCTCCCAGTCCTCGCCTCCAGGTCGGGGCATGTCTCTGCCCTCTGTGCTTTTAAAACCACCAGCTGCCCCCAGTTTGCACGTATAGCCCTGCTGCTCTGGGTTTCAGTCCTGGGGGCTGCCCTAAAGTCCTTTCCCCACTGCTACCGGTATGCAAGTCTGTGCCCGGTCCCCAGCGTGGGAGGGTATCGCTCGCCTATGTTGCAGGATCCCCACAGCTCCCTCCCCCTTCTGTTTATCTTTGGATATGTGCCCGCAGAATCACGACTCCCTGCTTCATACCTCAAAACCAACCGCCTGTGATATTCTGTTTGTAGAGATCCGGATATATCTTCTTATATATCAGGCTGATTTCGTGGGTGTTCAGAGTGATCTGGTAGATATCTAGCTCAATTCCAGGGACCAGTTAGAATAGTGTCCCCTACTCCGCCATCTTTTTTCTGAGTTCGAGAGAAGGTCTTTCAGTGTTTATCTTTGTTGAAGCAATACTCTTCCTGATCTGTGGAAGTAAGGATAAAATAGTATAAAATTTGTGTTTTGGCCTTTTTTTTTTTTTTTAATCTGATATTTTCTCCTTAATATGTTTTTTGGTAGAATGAGTTTGTATGAACTTTAAAATAAGTAAAGTCAAATAATATCAGATTGTAAGGACACAGTGTATTTTTCCGTAGAAAATATATTACAGAATATTCTAGACAAAAAAAAAAAATGGGAGTGAGAGTCAAAGTAAGTTCTTCAAGTACTATGTAAATATACTTAATCTTTGCCCTCTATTTTCCAGAAATTTTGTTTTATAACTCTGGAAAATGAAGATTTTAAGACAATGCATCCTATTTCTTTTGTATTTACATTTTGAGGATGTAATTTTAAATTAAAGCAAGCAAACATTAAAGATAATGTTCCAAAATGCTCCATGAATTTAACAGTGTTTTGTGCCCACCCAACTTGTCTCTGATTCCACCATTCTTTACCTAAAAATGTGACATTTGAAGGACTTGTCAGATTCCTGAAAGTATATCTCTTACCAACCCTCTTAAATTGATCTGAGATTTAAATAATAAATCATAGGTTACAAATATGTATACATATGTATATAATTGCCTCTTATGTATATTAAAGCTTATATTACAATCCTTATTTTTACAGTTTGGGGTCCTTTTGAGAACAAGAAGCTGATTATTATGAGGAGAAATTATTTACAATATATCTTACAATATAAATAAGATTTTTAACTCTTTTATTGTATTATAGTTACTACAAAAGATTTATAAGGTTCAGCATTATTTTCTTCATTACTAAGTTGTATAGTAAAACATTAAACTTCAGAGTATTATTTAGTTTCTCAAGGTTTTCCCCAAGTAAATGTTAGAATTTTAATGGAAACTCATATTTTCTTTTATCAATCTTTATTTGAATAATGAGATTGATGTAGCTTATTCATTTCACAAGGACAGAAACCTCTTGTAGGAAAGAAAAGATGAACACAGGCAATATATATTACAAATCTTTGTAGATATGGTATGGTTTGCAAAAAAAAAAAAAAAAGGCTTAGGGATAAGAAGAATAATTAAAATATTGTTTACCAATAGAAGGACAGAGGATGCAGATTCTTCATGGGAACTGTTAGTTTCAAAACCTTGTCATTTCAAATCTATTAACAACAACATTGCCGAGGGAGAGGATTTTATATATATAATTTGTGATGTTTTGTGATGATTTTATATATATAATTTGTGATGACCTGAACCAAACCAAGTCTGCTGCTTAACTAAATGCACCACTCAGGGACCCCTCATTTCTCAATTCTTACCTCAGTTAACCTCTCAGCATCATTTGTCACAGTCCTTCAATCCCTCCTTCTAGATATGTTGTTTATTGGTTTCCAGAACTCTATGCTTTCTAATGTTCTTTCTCTCATCGATTTCCCTTATCAAACTTTATTGTTAGTTACTTCTATTTTGCCAGACCACTTGACACTGATGCCTTGGGTCTCAATCCAGATATCACCTCTGAACTTCAGAAACATGCCTGTATACCTAGTTGACATTATTTTTGGATGTCTAGTATATATATATATATATATATATATATATATATATATATATATATATAAATGTATATGCCGAAAGCCAACTTTATGATTGACTGCCCCACCCTCATACTTATTCATACTATATTCTTCACCATTTCGGTTCATAGCAATTCTATGCTGTTTTTACCTTCAGCTAAAACCTTGAGTCTTGCTTGAATCTCCTTTGGTCTTATGCCTACAAACAATGCATCACGTATTCTGTCTTCAGACTATATCTTGAATCTCAGTACTTCTCATTCATCATTATCACCTTGGTTTTTCTAATAGCAATAGCCAAAAAATATTTCTTTAGTTATGGAAATATCCTGCATTCGTGCTGTCTATAGAGTAGTTACTACCCACATATGGCTATTGAGCACTTGAAATCTGATGATACCACCAAGAAACCTAATTTTTAATTTCATTTTATTTTAAATTAGTTTAAATTTAAATAGCTATATATGTCTGATGGCTACTGCATTGTACAAGGCATTTCTATACCTTTACACTGGATATTATTGTCTTTAAAAAAAATCAACTTTATTGAGGTGTATTTGCATATAATTATATTCACTCAGATCAACTGTTCACTTTGACAATTTCAGTAACTTTACTGAATAGTGAAAACATCACCACAAATCAGTTTTAGGATATTTTCATCCCCTAACATGATCTGTCATACCTATGTAGACTCATGCTCCATTTCCATCCCAGCCTCAGGAAACCACTGATCTAATTTCTGTCTTTGTAAGTTTGACTTTTCTGGACAGTTCATATAATGTGGTATTATATCATAAAGATTCATTTACCTGACCTGTTTCATTTCATGTAATGTTTTTGAGGTTCTCCTATGAGGTACCATGCATCAGTAGCTCATCCTGTTTTATTGCTAAATAGTATTCCATTATATGGATATACCACGTTTGTATATCCATTTACCAATTAATGAAAATTTAAGTTGTTTCCATTCTTTTGCCACTATGGATAATGTTCCTGTAGACATCCATAGAAAGACTGTGTGCACATATGTTTACATTCCTCTGAACTTTATCACTAGAATTGGAATTTCTGGGTTGTATGGTAGTTTTATGCTTAATTATTCACAAAACTGATTATTTTGCAAAGTGATTACACCATTTTACATTCTCACCAGCAGTGTATGAGGCTTCCCATTTCTTTATATCCTAATAGCCATTCAAATAGGTAGAAAATGGTCTCTTATTCTAGTTTTGGATTTGCATTTCCCTATTGACTAATGATGAGTATCTTTTCATGTCCCCATTAACCATTTGCATACCTTCATCAGTAAAATGTTTCTTCATATCTTTTGTCCACTTATTTATTTATAAAGATTTTATTTATTTATCAGAGAGAGAGAGCGTGTGCATGCGAGACAGTGAGTGAGCATGAGCGGGGGTTGGAGGGCACTGGAGAGGGCAGTGGGAGAGGGAGAAGCAGACTCGCCCACTGGGCAGGGAGCCCAATGCGGGGCTCGATCTCAGGACCCCAAGATCATGAACTGAGCCAAAGGCAGACGCTTAACCAACTGAGTGACCCAGGCACCCCATTTTTTTTATTCTACTGTTTATCTTATTATTGATGTAAGAGGGATTTTTATTAGATATGTGTTTTACAAGTATTTTCTCTTAGTCTATTTTTTGTTTGTTTCTCATTTCACCTTCTCAGTGAGACCTTCTCTGGCCATGACATTTATAATTGCAACCAGCCTACAACTAGCTACACCCATTTGCTTTCTCATTTTTTATTCATATTTTCTATTATCATCTAACATGGTTTAGGTTTACTTATTTAGCTTTATGTCTTTAATTCCTCACTAGAATGTAAAATCTATGAGGAAATCAAAACATGTTTTTGTTTTCTGTTGTTGTTGTTGTTGTTGTTTTGTCACTACTTTGTATTTAACATATCCTAGGCTCTCAATATAACTGTCATTTGAAGAAAAGGATACTTCAAGAAATTCATGCAAAGTAAATGTCCTTAAGATAATGTTATGCCTTTTTTTTGTACTATGAAATAATAATACTGTCAGGTTTTCATTGAAGTTTGTGTGTATTTCCTTCCAAAAGACTAGCTATTGAGTATTATAACTAAAGCATACAATATCAAATTATCTTACTAAGTTCGATGTATTCATCAAAATTTAAAATTTGAAGCAATGCACAAGAATGTGTTGTTTATATGTAAAATTATTACAGCAGTCCAAGTAATTTTATTACTATTTGCTTTATAAACTCTCTTTTTATAAACAGATAAAAATTGATCAGTATTCAGTAATGTACAAAACACTTATAACCTCTTGCCAAGCTTTAGAAAAATTAATATTATTGTTTTGCTCTTATCCTGCAGCTAGTTCTACAACTAAATCAATCTTGAGTTTGTTTTTAGCTTCCTGCCTACTTAGGTTTAGAACCAATCTATTATGAGCTGTCTGAGGTTCTTTTCTGGATCTTAAAGTAATCTCATCCCTAATGCTTTCATACAGTAGCTATTTAATCTTCTTCATAGAGTGAGCAGAATAACCTTATACTTTACTTTTCTAATAAAATGTTTCTTGGTTAACAATTCCAAGTGAGAGAAAAATTGGGCTATTTCATTCAGGAATACCTGACGTACACTTAATGCATCCAGCTTATATTCAAATTAAATAATTTTTGAATTGCTAGTTTTTATATAATGCATAAGAATCAATGTATTTTAATATTTGTTAACAAAAAATGAGAGAAATAATTACCATTTCCTCTGTGGAAAGGTGAAGGAAGTAAGTGGATTTTTGTTCTTTAATTGATTTCTCTCTCTTTTTTTTTTTTTAAAGATTTTTATTTATTTATTTGATAGAGAATGAGAGACAGAGAGCATGAGAGGGAGGAGGGTCAGAGGGAGAAGCAGACTCCCTGCCGAGCAGGGAGCCCGATGCGGGACTTGATCCTGGGACTCCAGGATCATGACCTGAGCCGAAGGCAGTTGCTTAACCAACTGAGCCACCCAGGTGCCCTAATTGATTTCTCTCTTTTTACTGCTGATAAATGTGAACAAGTCACTTAGACATTTTATATATCAATTCTCGCACCTAAATAATGGAGATGATGATAATATCTGGCTCACATGTTATTGGGATAATAAAATGAGTAATATATACTTGGTGTGTTGTAAATTCTAAACTATTGAGCAAATGCATGTTATATATTTCAAAACACTTATTAGAAAATTTTGAGACCAATAGATTATTATGTATTTGTTTTATCAATTCATAGCTGTAAATGGACATGGAATGGTCATAAAGCTCCACTAAGTTTCAGGGAGGTTATTTATTTTTTCAGTAGTAGTGTTTGGTATATGTACTAGAGGAGAGAAAGACAGAAAAAAGAGAAACAGAGACAAACAGAGAGGAAGGGACTTTATTAACTTATTTGATGATAACCAAAATATTTAAATGAAAGCAACATTTTATAACAGATTAATACATTTATTTTTCTTCACATGTTTTGTTTGACTTCAGAATACATTTTTATTTAACTTGTATTCTTAAATGTCATCATAAAGTCCAAGCCCACTAAATTACTTATGATACCATTTTTACCTTTGTCAGAAAGACATACACACACAGGTATGATGAAATTGAGTTGTTTTAAGAGTTTAATTATTTAAATTTTTCAGAATTGTTTCTGTTGATTTTACCAAGTTGCAAATGTAATTTCTCCAGGTTGGCATAGATAGATAAGATTAATAACTTGAGACTTGCTTCTAGAAAAAATATCCAAATCTAACTGTTAAGTAACATGAATATGTATATTCTTCTCCCTTAATTTTCTTTATCCTTAATGTAATATGTGTTCTAACTGCTTAAAACCCTTTATTCAATACAGCATAGGGAATATAGTCAATGGCATTGTAATAGCGTTGTGAGGTGACAGATAGGAGCTAAACTTGTGGTGAGCATTGCATTAAGGTATAGAGTTCTCTAATCACTATGTTGTACGCCTGAAGTAATGTAACACTATGTGTTAACTATATTCAAATAAAAAAAAACACAGCTTATTCAGTACAAATTTTACTAGAATAGCCTACACATCATGAAGTGGAACTAACATTTTCTGTCAATTTGTTAAAATAGTGTTATTTTAAGAAAATTTCAGGTAGGTAACACACATTTTAATATGGATATGCAAATTTACTATCTTAAAACTCAGTTTGCTTGCTAATTAATTTTAAATTATCTTTTTTCTGTGATATTATAGACACATATTTATGATACAAATCAATTGGTCCCCTAAGTCCATAGCTTGCAATATATTTTGTGATTAGTACTTATGAATAATTGAAATTTCTCATCAGTTAAAGTATAATAAAAGCTTTTTGATAATATTTATTCAAAAGTTAAAAAATCACCCAATTAATTTTCTTGAAACTGAGTATTAAAATGCAAAAAAATACCATCTTAGTTGAAAATGTCTACTAAAATTAAACCCAGAGCTTAAAGAGTATGAATTATAACTGATCAAAGCAGCCTGCTATCATTTATTTCAATTAAGGGTATTGTTCCATAAGTTTGCATTTTATTTTTTTAAAAGATTTATTAATTTATTTGAGAGAGAGAGAGAGCAGAGGGAGGGACAAAGGGAGAGGGAGAGACAATCCTAAGCAGGCTCCATGCTCAGTGTAGAGCCCAACATGGAGCTTGATCTTATGACCCCGAGATCATGACCTGAGCCAAAATAGAGTCAAATGCTTAACCAACTGCACCACCCAGGCACCCCATAAGTCAGCATTTTAAAAAGCATAAAATAAAATTTCTTTTCTTTAAATAATTCACAGTGTACCCAAAGAAAATCCTTTTGTGAAATTAGCTCATGTAGTTTTCTCTTGATAGTACATCTCCCAATTAAAACTGTTGAATAGATTTCTTATACAATGAATATATGCCACTATATTATATTCATTACTTATTTTGGCTCAGGTCATGATCTCTTTTGTGAATGTTTGTCTATTTTTCTAACATATTTATTGGATGTGTTTTTCAAAAACTAATGTCACAAAATATTTCAAAGTATATTTGAAAATATTTACATATATATCTAGCATATATAATAAACTATGCTAATTCTTATAAATCATACTATTAATGATTCACTCCATTCTAACCATTTCTCAAAAAAGACATTTTATTATCTAATGTTAAGTAAAATAAAATACTGTATTATGCTAATAACAAAACTATTTATTAGAAATACATTTTAAATCAGTTAAGACTGATTTTTATTCAGAGAATTTCCAAAATATGTAATTCTATCTATAAGACTATGTTCAGAGTACAAAATTACCTGTTACATGCAGGAAGGCAGCAACATTTTTAAAAAACTGATTTCCAGTTGAAAATGATTTGAGATCATCTTTAGAGGGCAGCACCTAACTAGGGAAAGAGGTATTTCACATCTAAGCAGGAGTTTGAGTATATATTAGAAATGTGAAATCTGACGCTTAAAAATTGATAGGATACTAAAATATCACTTATTTGTAATTTCAATATTATAAGAGGGGAAACAGTAGCATGATAGTCACCCAAATTTATAGTCCAGTTGAAAAATGCACTTTATTAAATGTCATTAGCTGTTAAAGGCATATATTTTTTTTTTTTTTGTCAGTTAGTATTGAAGCAACATGGAACAAATTTTCCTTACTCCTAACATGATAGTACAGAGCAGTAGTGAACTATATTTTAACAACGTTTTATAAAATTTGTTCATAATGTAGAAATTAAAAAGAAGGTACAAATAGAGAAGTAAAATAAATGAGGTTCTATATCTTTTTACAGTTAAATGAAACCAAAATTTAATTTAATTTAAAATTTAATTATTTTATTTTTTTTATTAAGTTTTTATTTAAATTCCAGTTAGTTAACATACGGTGTAATATTAGTTTCAGTTGTACAATGTAGTGATTCAACATTTCTACACAACACATGCTGCTCATCACAATAAGTGCCCTTCTTAATCCCCATCACTTGTTTTACTCATCCTCCCACCCACCTCCTCTCAGGTAACCATCAGTTTGTTTTCTATAGTTTAAGAGTCTATTTCTTGTTTTGTCTCTCCCTCTCTTTTTTTTCCCCCCTTTGCTTATTTGTTTTGTTTCTTAAATTCCACATATGAGTGATCATGGTATTTGTCCTTCTCTGACTGATTTGTTTCACTTAGCATAATACTCTCTAGTTCCATACATGTGGTTGCAAATGGCAACATTTCATTCTTTTTTTAAAGACTTTATTTATTTATTTTAGAGAGAGAGAGAGGAGGGAAGAGGCAGAGAGAGAGAGAGAGAGAGAAACTCAAGCAGACTTGGTGCTGAGCCTGATGTGGGGAAGACCCTGAGATCATGACATGAGCTGAAACCAAGAGTCAGATGCTCAACCAGCTGTGCCACGCAGGCCCCCAAGATTTCATTCTTTTCTATGGCTGAGTAATACTCCGTGTGTGTGTGTGTGTGTGTGTGTGTGTGTGTGTGTGTGTGTATTCCACATCTTCTTTATCTGTTCATCACTTGATGGACACTTGGGTTATTTCCATAATTTGGCTATTGTAGATGTTGATATAAACATTGGGGTGCATGTATTCCTTTGAAATAATATTTTTGTATTCTTTGTGTAAATACCTAGTAGTGCAATTGCTAGATTATAGGGTAGCTCTATTTTCAACTTTTTGAGGAACCTCCACACTGTTTTCCAGAGTGGGAATGCATACTGGTGCAGTCACTCTGGAAAACTCTATGGAGGTTTCTCAAAAAGAAATTAGGATTTTAAAACATGGGTCAGAAAACATTTTATTCTATATTACTTGCATCAAAAATAGAAAACAGGAATGACTATTAAAAATTATACAGTGAAATAGTTAGAATAATTACTTTATTAAATATACTCACATTCATAAAATAATTGTTCCATCATTCATGATTATGTATGGGAAAATCCTATCTGTACACAATTACTATTTCTGGAAATTTTTGGTATAACAACCTTCTTAACCTTTCTATAGTCAATGATAATCCTTTTGTAAAGTTTGCAAACTATTAAAAACAAACTTAGACATTCTAAGAATTGTATAAATTGTACCCTAGTAATCTTAGCACTTAATATTAGAGGATGATGTTTATTATTTATTTACAAATGAATCATTTACACATGTAATTAATAACTAATTTAATATATCACCAGTAGTTTGTTAAAACCACCATATAAAGCAAACCCTTCATTCATTTATTCATTCAACAAATATTACTGAGCATCTAATTGTGCTAAGCATTTCAAGGAGCTAGGGATACATTGAAGGCCAAGGCTTCACAGTATAAGCAATATGTCTCATGGAACTTATATTAAATAAGTTTTGTTTTACCTTTAGACAGTTGTGTGCATGTATGTGTGTGTGTATGACAAATGGTACAAAGAGTCAGTTCTGAGTTTTAGCTTCTTCAAGAACAAATGTTATTGTTTCTTTAGAACATGTGATTAATTTTACTTATATACTCTTCTCTAATATTTCATATTTTAACTAATTAGGGGTAGTAGAAAAATATTCCTACAACATTCTGTGCCCATGCTGTTAACCATAAAAGCACTTAAAAGAATTTTGTATTTTAAAACATGGGTGAATTTAAAAGCTATAAATATGGTGCCTGGGTGGCTCAGTTGGTTAAGTGTCTGCCTTCAGCTCAGGTCATGATCCTGGGGTCCTGGGATTGAGCTGGGCATCCAGCTCCCTGCTCAGCTGGGGAGTCTGCTTTTACCTCTCCATCTCCCTCTCCCTCTGCCCGGGCTCTCTCTCTCTCACTCTCTCTCAAGTAAATAAATAAATAAAATCTTAAAAAATAATAAAAAAATAAAAACTATAAATATGTCTACATGGTTCTAACCACTAATCTAATTATACAATTTAATTGGTCATTACAGCTTATTAGTAAGGTGGAGACATATAATTAGCAATGATTTTAAAGAAATCGATATTTAACTCACTCTTTCTTTTGTCCATTTATTTACTTTTTAATTCTAAATTATATTGTTTTAAGGTCATTACTAATTATTACTGGTTACAGCAACTAGCCTAGTGTAAAGATTTAAGAAATTGGACTTTATAGTTATTACTGTTATGCAAAAGTTTGCATTCAGATGAAGTACCAGGCATGCATCTTAAACTAAGATGAAGATGAAAGGGAGTTTTATTAAGACATTTATCTCCTTGAAAAAGGCAAAATCTTGGCCTTGGCATTCTCAAATTTTTATTAAGTGACTATAAAATGGAGATAAGCCTTTATGTTGTCAAAATATCATTTTAATGTGATGCATGGAAGATCCACTGTGATGCTTAAATTTGAATTGCATGATCTACTATCAAATTATTAAAAAAGAGCAGAGGTATCTTTCAAGTATATCTTATGCTTATCCTAGATAAGTATCCCCACAAATTATGATGTAGTAATTTTTTTGGCATGGAATGAAATTTCAATCAGAAAAGAGAAAAACATGCTTGTTTGTGTTCTTATTGCTATCTGCAAAGCCAATTTATTTCTTGTCAGATTATTATTGAATTACATTACATTGAATGACTTATTTTGTCATTAACTTTTGAATTGCAACATTTATGCTTTTAGGGTTATAAGTTGCTGAAGTTGCTAAATCTTGCCAAATGTTTTTTTGTGAAATATTATTTATCCAGACTGAAAAAATAAAAAAGATTTACTTGTTAAAATAAAATATACATAACCAAAGAAGAAATAATAGCGGATTTCTAATGAACAAATAAATAAATAAACCACAAGAAATAACATTTAAAAATTGCTTTAAAAATATAAAAAAATATAGTAACCATGTAGTTGTATATTTATTTTATTTTATTTTGTCCCCACTATTCATCAGTTTTTTTGAAATGCTTGTTTTAGATCAGACTCTGTGTCATATGCCTTGGCCATCACTCCTACTCTAGAAGAATATGTTTCCAAAGAAAGGGAGTGTCATGTGTAATGGAGATAATATTTATGATTGATTGATTGATTGGTGATATTTATAATTTAAAAACAAACGTAGGCTTTTTTTTTTTTTTTTTTTGTCCATTTCCCTCCCATATCTTTTACTTTTCCTAGCAACTACTTCACTATTTGGGGCATAGGAAAGATAGGGGAGTATATATTAACTCCTGAACAAGAAAGAAGGAAGATGACCTTTAGCACAGAAAGGGGAAGTAAAAAAAAGCCACTTTTTAGACAAGGTTCAGGTAAAAAGGGAGAAGACAAAGTCAAAGATTAAAGGAAGCAGCTAGTGAGATACAAGTCCTGGTTTTACCCTTTTGTATAAAACCCTTTTGTACAAAAGTTTACAGATTTATTTGGAAGACAAATACAGACAAGACTTGTGTTCTTTTCTGTATTTGAAAATCCCAGAGAAGATCATCACACAAATGAATTCCTTTATCAAATAGGGGCAGCTGTAGGAAAAGGAAGTTATGTGATGTCTAAAGAGTTGCTGAGTTCCTGCTTCTCTCTTTTGGCAGGTGTGTGGTACAGGAGACGTTTCCATAGACCCTAGGCAGGCATTGAGAGCTGCTTTTTACTGACTGTTAGGCTTGCCAGTCAGTTCACCAGAGTGAAACATACTGAACTAATAGTCAAGGATGAGAAATTTGAGCCACTGGCCCATGGTGAAACTTCACTAGCATTGACAGTATCTCAGTGAGTGCTGACCTGGGAAAATCCCTAGGTTCTGACTAAGGTAAAAGGATTTCATGGACCACAGATTTCATTAGCCATACATACACAGTGGAAGTTAGCAAATATATATAAGACAGTGTGCAACTCTCAGGGTCCATATCAGTTACCACCACAGGGAAGCCCCACCATCATAATGGTCTACAAATTGGATCTAAGAAACTCCTAATTTTTAAGTATATTTGCAGAAAGTTGAATTATGACTTTGAAAATCACTTTTTTTGATTTTGTATATTACAATTTCTTTAGAAAATTATTAGAATTACTTATTTTCAAATGCAGATCTATTCAAGAGACACATAAAAATGGATTATAATGTAAGAAATAACTCTTTGTCAGATTTTAATCAATATACATCCAGGACAGTCCATGTTAGTAAGAAGTCAGAACTTACACTCTAAAACAATCCAATATCCCATCAGGTATTCCTAAACATATTGAAAGTTACTAATTCAACTGATAAATAGCCATCTAATAACCAGTTCTATACTTAAATGTATTTTTTAAATTAATGACAGTTTCTTAAAAGTAATATGCAGATTTACAAATGCTACTTAAAATCTGTAAGGTGAAACTATTTAATATAGATAAAAGAAAAGAGAATTTAATGATAAGTTAGTAGAACAAAATGATAGGGAATCTAGCAGTAAGTAGACACTTGGTTATCATTGGTAATTACTGTTTATAAGTGATGGATGTGAGGATATCTTTGAAAGTATATAGAGAGCTGGAACTGTAATCTGGAGGACCAAAATTAGGAAAAGGGAAAATAATTCTCCTCCCGGAACTTGAAGTTACAGTGTTCTAGGAAGCCATGTAAGACACTATATATATACATATATAGTATATTTTATATACTTTATATATATATATATATATATATGTATATTTTTTTTCTTTCTTGATGTAAGAGAACCCTAACCTTAAGAGAATTTCTGGAGATACCAGGTTAATTGAAAGGCACCAGGATATGACAATCTGCTTAGAATATTAAGTAAAGAGTGTTACTGTTTTCCTGGGATATTTATTTTTTATTAGAAACAATCACTTTATGTCAAAATGGCCATGTAATAAAACACAGGCAAGGTTTAAATAAACACAAGATAAATTTGTGATTTTATCAAGTATCAGTCTTCATTTTTATGAAATTTAAAATCCTTGAAAATCTTGGAATTGAAATCTAATATCCACAATAATTTTGACATTTTTATCTGTTCTCCCTTTTGCTGAAACATACTTCCAGCTTTATAAGTCATATGTTTAATAATATCTGTTGACAGAAATGCTAGTATTTGTAATTTCAACTTGCAGCATCTAGAGAAAATTTTACCATTCAATAGATGCATGAAGATTTTTATCTTGCTACCTTCAAAATGATACTCAACAGTTGATGCCCCTCAGTATTTCTCGTGGTTTTGAAATTCTTAAAAGCATGCCACCTTACATGTTTTTCACATTCTACATATGTAGCATCATATTAAACAAATACTAAGGTCCCTTGAATTATTTTCCTCCTTATTTTCTCATTATCTTGTATAATGACAGTTTTCAGCTATAGGAACTGGTGGCATAATGTGGTTAAGATGCTTTCCATGTACTTATCACTTGTTGCAGACAAAATACGTACATGGAAGGCTTAGACAGTTCCATCATGGACATATAGAGGTGCAATCTTTAGATTTGGGCACATTATCTTCCACAAAACCCTAGGAGGTGAACATTTTCTAATGTTTTAATGGGCTAACCACTTTATGCCATATAAAAATTAATGGTACCAATCTGGGAACTCAACACTCAGCACCATATATTGGTTTGGAAGATAGTCTCTGATAATTTTGTTTGTTTCCCTCTTTCGGTAGTATGATAAACTTCATGTAATCATGAAGATATTTGTGTAAAAAGCACAAATGGAGCATGTCCTCATACCATTCGAAGGAGGCCATATTATGTTTTGAATTGATACATAAAAGCATGACCTTTTCATGTAATTTCATTTTCATGAAATTTCAAGTAATTTCGCCTGGTGGCTGTCCATTGAGAAACAAAAGATGTTTCCAAGTTTGTTTATATTTTCTCTGAAGTCATTGATGTTCTGAAAGGCATTGCATCTACTTTTTAGCCTATTCAGTTGTACTTATAATTCCAGTGATCCTAATTGTCATCCTTACATCACCAAGCTGTTGACCATCTCCTTCTTTGCTGACATCTTTCTTCTAGATAACTCATATATGAAGCTAGCGCTTTTTCTTTTACTTCACTCTGAGAAATTTCTCTGTGTTGCTGAAGCAAAAGACACAAGAAATTAATGTTCTACTAAGCCTAATGTGCTGACAATCACAATCACACTCACATGGGAAGGACTGACTGGCATGGCCCCACTCCAGTCAGGGAAAGTAGGTTTGGCCGAGGAGGTAAGAGCCTGAGTGGCCTATAGCTGACAGTATTATCACTGTCCATGCAGGTTCTTGGCTTTCTTTCTTTGATTGCCATGTCACCATACTAGTCCCCTATTGCTGCATTTTTTTAACTTTTGTTTTTTTCATTGCTACCTTTCTTAAACCAATCTTGACAATTCGCAGTTTCTTTAGATTCAGCATTAGTGCCTCTTCATCTAGGCAATCTTAACCATTCCCATGTTTTCAAATTCCATCTATAATCCTTCCATAGCACTGCTAATTCCATTTTTTTCATTTTATTCCTATTTTTTATTTTTAATTTTTTAAAAAAGATTTTATCCATTTATTTGTCAGAGAGAGAGAGAGAGCACAAGCAGGGGGAGTAGCAGGCAGAGGGAGAAGCAGGCTTCCAGCTGAGTAGGGAGCCCCATGTGGGACTTGATTCCAGGACCCTGGGATCATGACCTGAGCGAAGGCAGACACTTAAATGACTGAGGCACCCAGGCGTCCGTAATTTTAAATCCATATAGGCAACTACACTTCAGATCTTCTTTTGGTGTCTTGAAGTCAACTCAGACTCAGTCAAGATTGAACTTGTTTTTTACCCACTCAAGTTCATATTAAGGGTCTCCTATCTGGGAAGATGGCAGTATTTAACCAGAGCCCCTTACACCCCTCTTAAGTCTCCCAACTCCTTCCTACTCTTTCCTTTTATCTATAAATTTCTATTTATTCCCATCTGTCACTATTTCAAGCTTTCATCATATTTTTCCTATACTGTTGTAATAATCACCCAATTTCTTTCCATATATCCATCTTTCTCAACTTTAATCAAGTTTTACAGAGTAGTCAATGAAATATTTTTTGGATAATGAGAGAAAATTACCAATTCTCTGCTTTATAGTACTCTTTGACAAGCTTGTTATTCTTAAGATAAATTCCAAAAAGAAAACAAAACAAAAAACAAACCTTCATATAGCTTAAAAATCTTTATTATCTGGCTTTTGTCTCCTCCTTGTACATCTATCATCACATTGTGAATTCAGGGGTACTCTTGCTGCTTTAAATTTCTGTTGAGCAACAAACAAATTCCCTCTGGACTTAGTGCTTTTGCAAATATTTGTTTCCTTTACCTTGAGTATTGTTCCATTAGTCCTTAATTTTAATAACTAACCTGGCTCATTATGGGTTCAGGTTCAAAGTCACTTTGTCACAAATGTTTTCTCTGATACTTCCTGTTACTATGAAAGGTACACATTATATGTTCTTATTTCAAACCGTTTTCCCTCTTTCTGTCCTCTAAAACACTTATAGAAGTTTTTTTTTTATAATTATTGATTTTTTATATCTATTCCTCTATACACTTAAGTTCTACAAAAAATGTCAGCTTATTATCAGTGTCAGCATAGGGCAATTTATCAAGCAATATTTAGACAATGTATTAATGAGTAACTGATTTAATCATTTACCTGCATCTTCTGCTTCTATATCAAATATCAGTGAGGGCAATATAAAAGCATGTTTTGGTTTAGATTATGAAAATTTTACTGTAATTCTTACAACAATTTTGTGTACTACTTTGTGTACTTAAGAATGACATAGGGATCACTTATTAGCAAATCCCTTCTTTTTATTCTAATAGTGGAAGTTCAAATGCCACAAGAGATCTCAAATTCAGTTCAATTTTGAAAACATAAATAATCTAGCTGACTTTTGTTCTGCTTGGAATCAGTTTCTGTTTCTGCTAGTGGAATATATACTCTATGAAATTGTGGGTATATTCATATTCCCAAACTTAAAATGGTGGATAGTATAGGGTAAATATTTAATAAGGGACTGTTGAATGAATTGATGAATGCGTGAACCATTAAAGCATATTTTATGTAAAGTGTATTTGTTCTGGAGAAAAACTACATTCGGTATTTAGAGAGAAAAATAATAATTTGGCATAAGATTTGTCATCTGCCAGCACTTCCAGAGTTTATTTTTCTCCAGCATATCCAAGAAATCATTATTTGTAAAATTTCATACAATATTAAATGAAACATAAATAACAAACTCTTTGTAAATATTGGATATTTTTATTGTTAAATTGCTATGCAAATACCAAGGAAGAAAACATGTGCAAATATGAATCTCAGACTTCATATTTCAGCACATACACATAAAAACTTCTAAATTATTAAGATTGCACTAATTACAGATTTTTTATCTACAAACTTTTCATTACTGTGTAGGAAATTTTTGAAATGTTTAAATCATTGATATCCTGATAACATCACTGTGTGACTTCAGTATGTTTGCATCAAACACAAGTATTCAAGGTCAGAGCACCTTTTCTGCAAAAAGGAAAGGATAAATAGAATAGTGTTTTATTTTTTTAGAATAGTGTTTTAAAGAGCTGTTCTAATAAAACTTTAATGTTCAGTAATTCCAAATATACTTTTACTCATGATTTTAGAAAAAAATGTGTACATGCAACATGACTTTCATTTTTATTTTATTTATTGGTGATTAATGGAATTTGGTCTTTTTTTCTCATTGTGATTTCATCTTCCCTCTCTTTACCTTCTACTTCCATTCCAATCTTATGGATGGAGGACAATTGACATTAAGTCTATGACTTGGAAACTAACCAGTATTCTGGAATGTAAGTTAACCTTCTTAGTTTTAATTATCATCTTCTTTTTTTTATACATAATATGTTATTTGAATATTATGACCTAGTGTGTAAGGAAACAACAGCTTAATGGCAAGGAGACATATTGCCAAAATGACATGGTCTTCAAACCACCAGGCGTCAATTAGCTGTGCACCCTTAACCTTTATCATCGTAATGGACTTGGAAAGAGAGCTTGCAGTTTGGGTGATAGCTGCTTCCCACCTATCTATCTTACTCTTCTCTCCATTTAAGTTTTGTTCTACAAATATTTAAACAATAATTAAGGACAGTTCTACAGAATTTTCTTCACTTTAAATCACTTGCTTCTTAGCTACTTCCTAGTCACCTTGGAATAACACCTGTTACAATGACTGCAAAAACTTCTCCCCGTTTCCTAAATCCTTTATTTGGTTCTGAAATCCCCAAGTTGCATAGGAAGACATTTTGGTCTAGCTGCCAAATAGTAGTATCAATATTCATTACAATATTAACTTCTCACCTCCTTCATAATCAGGGAAGGAATATTAGAAAGTTGTATGAATGATATAGTTAAGTATTGAGATTTGTGAGGAGCACCTTGTGGGCTCAGGTACAGGCTCATGAGATAATAAATATATGCTGTCACTGGGTAGGACTTCCCAGTACCTATTAAATGGAGATTGTTCCATTCTCAAATATTTTTGATTGCTATTTCTGGAATGTTTTTCTGTATATACCTGTAAAAAACAGGATAATTTACTTGAGTAGCTGAAATGATATCTAATTATGTTTCTGTCCAACTTGAATGTTAAAATGTCGTAGTTAATTCTTTTTAAGATAAAAGAAAATTGGAAGAGTCATTATCATTTTGAAATAAGACCAGGACATAGATTTATAGTGGAAAAGAAAACCATTAAGTAGATGAGATCAGTAGGTGTCAAGTGTATGAAGGATTCTTGTGACACCTTCAGAAAAGAAGTGACTTTTAGCTGTAGACATGAGGATTTATAAATGTAATCCAAAAGGCTTCTCATTTAATTGACAAAGAAAATCCAAAAGCCTGGAATGAGTATTAGATCATGAATTGCAAAATGCCATATCCTATCTTAAAAAATGTTTAATTTGTTAGTATATTCTTGGTCAAACTGAAGCTGAATGTCTCTTCTAAAATATATTATAAAAAATAAAAATAAAATATATTATGATTGTTTTAAAAACTTCCTTCAATTATTTTGAATTTTATGTAATAAAAAGATCAAATTTTCAATTCAATTTGTGACTATATATGTTTATATCATACACTTTCACAATTACATTCAATTAATGTATAAATATTAACCTATTATTTCTTCCTCATATTGAGCCTCTTTCCCCATATTACACCAGGTCTTTTAACCTTTAACTTTGCTTTCAAGTTACTAATTTATAGTCTGATGAGTTAGTTATAAGTAACCTAAAAATTAATACAATCTATTCAATATTAGTTAATATGCTCCTTCATTCTGAACTTCAGTCTCCTGATTTGTAAAACAAGGCCAGTGAATTAGATTACCCCTAAAATTATTTCTTGTTCTAAAATTGTTTAAATTTATGCAATGTCCTTGCTTTTAGAGATTATAAATTGATAGGAAATCGATTTCCAGAATAAGTCAGATTCTTCTTTTTGATATAGATTGATATTAAATATTATATATTAACAACAATTTAAAAAAATTTAAAACATTATGACTGCAACAAGAGAATTTTCAGTTTATCTTGCACAGAAGTAATAAAAAGTAGTTAATAATAATAAGACATAATAAGACAATAATTATTTGTAATATTCACCAACATAAAGAAGTATGTCCTCAAATGTTGGTATATTATTATGATATTAAGCATAAGTAGTATGTAGGAAGTTAAATAGTTCACTCTTTGTGTTCCACTCTGTTTAAGATTTCAGAGAGATTGTGCTTATATAGAAAAAACATAATCATTGAAGATTGCTCTTGAGGTCATGTGGAGACTTTAAACCCTACAAAGACAGATTTTCAGATTTAGGTAAATTGAAAGATTCCACATAATATGTATCTTCTGGCTGAATATGTACAAATGTGTCCTTTCACATTTATAGGCTTTACTTGTAACTCACATACTAGAAAATGATAGAAAGGGCAATTGTGTACATTGGAGCTGGGCTGCATTGATTTCTCTGACTTCACTGACTGCTTGAATCCTCCATCTTCCCCATCTCTCCAAACCCACTTTGAAAAAATTTTTATCAGTTGCTGAATATTAACCCATCCAATCCTTGAAAGCTAGGAAAGCATGTGTTTACTCATATTATTTAAAGTATGATCTTCATTAATCCTTTCAATCCAACTAAGCAATGAATACCATTTCAGTCCATGGTTTTGGAGGGATACCATTCAGTTTTTCATCATCAGGTATGATGATTTCTGTACTTTTTCTTAGATCCCTCTTACCCAATCTTAACATTTCTTCTATTCCTAATTGGATGAGAATTTTGTGATTGTTAAATTTTGTCAAATATTTTTTGCACCTGACAGTTGAACAGAGGTGTATGTTGTTTAAAATATGTTGATGTGGAAAATTACATCAACTAATTTTCAAAAGTTGAACCATTCTAGCACTCTGTAGATGAACCCCACTTGCTCATAATTTATGATAGAAGGGAGGATATTGTGAATGTATTGTTGAACACCAGATTTTATTGAAATCTTTTACACATTTTGGAATTTGTTTGGATAGTTATTTTCAGATTATGACTTTTAAAAAGCTTTTTTTTAAAATTTTATTGTTATGTTAATCACCATACATTACATCATTAGTTTTTGATGTAGTGTTCCATGATTCATTGTTTGCATGTAACACCCAGTGCTCCATTCAGTACGTGCCCTCTTTAATAGCCATCACCATGCTAACCCATCCCCCCACCCCCCTCCCCTCTAGAACCCTCAGTTTGCTTCTCAGAGCCCATAGTCTCTCATGGTTCGTCTCCTCCTCCGATTTCCCCCCCTTCATTTAAGACTTTTAAAAAGTTTTTAAGATACATTTAAAATAGTGTTTAAGTCTTCTTAGCCCTCTTTTATTATGTAAACTTACTAGAGTCCTCTATCCATACCTGCAGTGGGCTGTCTACACCCTGACCAAATTTATTTGAGTGCTGACCATTTTTCAGTCTAGAGTAGCCCAGGAACACATGTATCTCTTTCTGTTTGTATCTGAGTGGCCTCATCGTTTCACATCATGCATGCAGATTGGTATTGAGTCGAGGATGCAAAGGAAATTTTACACATATTTCTAAAGCTTTTTCTCAACATAGTTTCTTCTTTCGGGTTACCTGCTCAACAACTTTTAGATATTTATGCCTCTCCACAACCTACCGTGGGTTGCTTATCACAGTGAGATTTTCAGACTCTGAATTCCTTCTCTCAGGTTTGTGTTCTAAAATTTGTTCCCAGACACTGTAAGCCTCACCTCATTTGTTTACCTTTCCTCAAAGATTATCATCCTGCACTACCTGTTGCTCAATGTCTGGTAAAAAAAAAAAAAAAAAAAAAGTTGTTTTAAATATATTTTCAGTTTCTTAATCATTATCAAGTAATTCTAGACCTAAATACTTAATCCTGGCTGGACACACAAGTCCTCATTGACTAAATTTTAAAATAGTCTTGCATTTTAGACATAAAGTCAATTGCTGATGGCGTGTTATCCCTTTCTATATTGCTAGATTTAATTGTCTCTTATTTTGTTAAAAATTTTTCTGTCAACTTAATGGTAGATGTGCATCTCCAATTTTCATTTCTTGCAGTATTTTGTCTAGTTTTGTGACCAGGGTAATACTGACATAATAAGATGAACTGTGGGAATGATTTTTCCCTCCTAAATTTGAGTTTGTTGAAGATTGACATTTTCTTCCATATATATATTTTTAATTATTTTATAGTAGCAACAATGCTGAACATGAAATCTACCTCATTAACAAATTTTTAAGTGTACCATTCTTGTTGTTGACTATAGGTACAATGTTGTATAGAACTTACTCATCTTGCTTAAGTTATTTCTTAGACCTCTCTAGAACATTGTCATGTTGCTTAACTGAAACTTTGTGCCCATTGATTAGTATCTTCCTTCCCCCCACCCTTATCCTGGTCCTGGTATTCACCATTTTACTTTGATTTCATAAATTCAACTATTTTAGTTACCTTATAATAAGTAGAATCACACTATATATGTCTTTCTTTGGCTAGCTTATTTTATTTGGCATAATGTCCTCAAGGTTCATCGTTGTCATTCCATATTACAGAATTTCCTTCTTTTTAAAGGCTGAATAGTAATCCATTGTATGTATACACCACAATTTCTTTATCCATTCATCTGCAAATGTCCATAGTGGTTGTTTCTACATCTTAGCTATTATGAATAGTGCTATAATGATCATGGGAATCATAATATCACTTTGAGATCCTGATTTCAATTCTTTTGGATGAATACCCAGAAGTGGAATTGCTGGATCCTATGGTAGGATTTTTTTTTTTTTTTTAATAGCAGAATTGTCACACTCTTTTCCATAGTGGCTGCACCGTTGTGAATTCCCACCAACAGTATGCAAGATTTCCAATTTCTTCACATCCTTACCAACATATTCTGTCTTTTTTTTTTAATAATAGTCATCAAAATAGGACAAAGCTGGAAGCATCACACTTTCCAATTTCAAAATATATCATAAAACTACAGAATCATTTCCAAACACTTCCAGTATTCCTGTGTGAATCATTTTACAATTAATTTTGTTTTTCCTAGAAGCCCCCTAACGGAAATCCTCTTATATCTCTTTGACCAGATTTTGATCAACTATTTATTGTATAAACCAATCACTGGCAAGGGGAATGTCAGTATTATGGTTATCTTTGGCAAAAATATGACTAAGGAGAGGAGGATGTATTCCTTTTAGAAAGTAAGAAGGTAGGGGATGAGTATGAGGAAAACAGGTGTAGAAAAGGCAGAACTTCTTCTCATCTTAGATTTTCAGCTGGGACTCTTCATAAAAAGGCAGATTAGGAAGAGAAAAGGAAGCCGTTTATTAGCATGTGCAGTACACATCACCTGGGAGAAACACATGCGGGGCCAAAAATAACTCAAGTGGTGGCTTAGAGTTCCAGTTTGTATAGCATCTTCAACAAAGAACAATACATTTGTAGAGAAATGGCAGGACAAAAAACAATAACAACAATAACAAAAATAGTTCCAGGTTTCCAACGGTGGCAAACTGTGGGAAGGTAAATATAAGGGAGAGAACTAGTTTGTTTGCATATTCCCCAGCACTGGGCTAAGAATGTTTTTATTTCCTCTTACTACAGAGAGTGTGCCTTTCACATGGGAGTTTCATCCCTTGCTTTCAGGAAGCAAAAGGAGAGTCAGAGTATTCTTCTCATATTTGCTGAATCTTACGTGCCTTTCACCCATAATAATCAGTAGCCAAAGTGGCATATTTTGGGGTGACACATTCTGGTTTCCTTCACAACCAACACTTTCTAACTTCAACTATTTGGTTTTTAGTATGGGCACCTATATTCCAGACTCTTAGTTATCATGGTCTGATTTATGGTTTTAACATTTTTCTGGCCTTAGAAGTATGCAAAAAGAACTAGCAAAACATATCTCATCAAATCCCATACTTCTCAAGACAAACTATCTTTCAGCAAAGTTCTAAAGATCCTTCTTTTCTCTAGACATAAGGAGTCAATTTATTATTGTTATTCTCTTTCTCTCTTAATTCTGGCATTACAAATTAAAAACATATACAGACACAAAGGTTTTTTTTTAAGTTTTTATTTAAATTCCAGTCAGTTAAGATATGATGTAATATTAGTTTCAGGTGTACAATTTAGTGATTTATCACTTACATACAACACCTAGTGCTCATCAAGACAAGTGCACGCCTTAATCCCCATCATCTATTTAACCCATTCCCCTGCCCACCTCCCCTCGGGTAACCCTCAGTTTGTTCTCTATAGTTAAGAGTCTGTTTCTTGGTTGCCTCTGTCTCTCTCTCTCTTTTCCCCATGCTCGTTTGTTTTGTTTCTTAAATTCCACATATGAGTATGGTCATTTGATCTTATGTCTTTTGTAGTTGTTAGATCTTATTTTGATTGTGTCAGTATGCAAACTATGATCCTGATGGGTTAAATAGGGATATGCTATTTAAACTATATTTGGGGCGCCTGGGTGGCTCAGTCACTAAGCGTCTGCCTTCGGCTCAGGTCATGATCCCAGGGTCCTGGGATCGAGCCCCGCGTTGGGCTCCCTGCTCAGCAGGAAGCCTGCTTCTCCCTCTCCCACTCGCCCTGCTTGTGTTCCTTCTCTCGCTGTGTCTCTCTCTGTCAAATAAATAAATAAAATCTTTAAACTATATTAGTCACAAATATTATTACTAATTTAGTAACCAAACTTTATTTTTAGATCAGTTTTAGGTTTACAGAAAAATTGAGTAGAAAGTACAGACAGTTCTCATATACAACCCCCCCATTTCCTTATTATTAATATCATGCATTGGTGTGGTACATTTGTTACAATTGATGAACCAATATTGATAGATAATTACTAATTAAAGTTCATAGTTTACATTAGGGCTGCTCTTCATGTTATACAATTCTACAGGTCTTAATAAAAGCATAATATCATGCATCGTCTATTACAGTATCTTAAAGGACAGTTTCACTGCCCTGAAAATTCCGTGTGCTCCACCCATTCATTCTTCGGCCATCCCCAAAACCCTGACAATGATCATTTTATTGTCCCTGTTATTTTGGCTTTTCCAGATTATCATATAGTTGGCATCAAACAGTATGGTGTCTTTTCAGATTGACCCCTTTCATTTAACAATATGCATTTAAGACTTTGTCATGTTTTTTCATTCCTTGATGGTTCATTCCTTTTTAATCCTGAATAATATTTTGTTATATGAATATATCACATGTCATTTATTTATTCACCTATTGGAGGACATCTTGGAACTTCCATTTTTTTCAGTTATGAATAAAAATACTATAAACATTCCTGTGTAGTTTTTGTGTAGACATGAGTGTCTTACTCATTTGGGTAAATACCAAAGAGCATGGAATATCTATGTTTAGCTTTTTAAGCAGTATCCAAAATCTAAAGAACTTGATAAGGTGTCTTCCAAAGTGGGCATGTCATTTTGTGTTTCCATTATCAATGAATGATTGTTCCTCTTGCTCCATATTTTCGCTGGCATTTAGTGATGTCAGTGTGTTGGATTTTAGTGATTATAATAGATATATAGTGGTATCTCATTTTATTTGCATTTCCCTAATGACATACAATGTTGAACTTCTTTTCATATGCATATTTACTATCTGTATATTTTATTTCATGAGGTGTTGTTTTCTTATTGTTGAGTTTTAAATTACTTGTATATTTTGAATACAAGTTTTAAAATCATATATGTATTTGGCAAAACAGTCTTTTTTTTTTTTTTTGATAAGAAAAAGAAACAGACACTGTCTAAAATATGCCAAAGGGAAATTTATAGAGGTTACTTGGAGGAGAGGATATCAAGTGTCCACGGGATTTTGAGGGCCAGGTTTAGAAATATAGAAGCTAGGGGAATGTTTGATGTCTGGGAAGCTATAAAGTGTAAAAGTAGGCTACTTAGCATGCCCCTTGTGGTATTCTAGCTCTTCAATCATTCCCTGTATCCTTTTGTCTCAGTTAAGAATATTTAGTCAATCAAATTTGGTTCATCTGCCCTTTTCTGATTGTTATGGGGTGAGAAAAATATTTAGTTATTTTCAGTTTTGCTTAATTGATCAGTAAATTTGAGGAAATTCAATAAAAACAGATTGAAATTTATTAAATGAAATAATGTTATTTAGCCCCCAAAATGCTTCATATCCAGGAGTTCATTTTAGTTTACACTTCTTGAATGGTTTATCATTATCCTATCTCATAATTGTGTATCCTTTGGAAAAAATAAAAATAGCAAAAGCAGCCAAAAGTAGCAATAAAATGATTTGGTGGGAGAGGGACAGAGGAATAGATAAGAATCCTTTGGACCAAAACATGTTCATATTTATTCAAAATTTGGGAATCCACAAATAAATGAAGTAAATGAATGTAAATATATAAATATAAGCACAAGTACACATTAAATTATATGTATATGTATAGTATATAATATGTCTGTGTCTTCTGTTATTCTCTTGCTTTTGTCATTTGATAGTATGAAAAGAGCAGCCATTCTGTTCAATGACCAAATTCCTCATGACTCAAAAATCATTCTGCAGTAATACATGACTATAGTCATGATTTCTCCTCTTTGTCATTCCTTCATGATTCAAAGTACTGCAAGGTGTCTGACCAGCTAAGCATGCCATTTTAATAGGGGATCATCTAGGGATGCCCTTGCTTAAAGACAATGTTTAATGCAGAGAGAAAATACTTTAAATTGTAATCAGGTGGCACTCGAGGACTCGATTAAATCCTGGGCAGGCAAAAATGACAAATGTCCACTTAATCTAAACACAGGGATGTTACCCCCAGTTGAACAATAATTTAATCATTTAAAAATTCAGATTTTTAAATTGATGTCAGGGCTAAAAGAAAACTGTTGAAGATATATCTATATAAACTGTTTATCTATCATCTATTATCTATCTATCATCTATCTATCTACCTACCTACCTACCTATCTACAGTTTCCATTGCCTGTAGCCCTCATTCTGAACTATTTCTAAAATTCATTCTCCCAATTCCCAGGAAACATTGTGTACTGCCTGCTAACTCTTACAAAAATTTGATTTTACTTATTTATGCATAGTTGATTTTTGGTGTTTATAACTGAAGAATGCCAATTAATAATTGATTTATAATTTTTAAGATTTTATTTATTTGAGAGAGAGAGTGAGTGAGAGAGAGTAAGTATGAGCAGGGAGAGGGGGAGAGGGAGAGGAAGAAGCAGACTCCACGCTGAACAGGGACCCTGATATGGGGCTCAATCCCAGGACTCTGGGATCATGTCCTGAGCCAAAGGCAGACGTTTAACAAACTGAACCACCCAGGCACCCCGAAACTTATTCATATCTTTTGGAAATCTAGAACACAATAGAATAAACTATGGTTAACTTTTCCTAAATAAAGAGGTTATAATGTTTAAGATAAGATCTTAGCTATTATCCTAAGGTTAAGTTTAAAAATTACTATAGAGACAGATTTATTATTATTTAGTTCTTGTCCAAGTTAGTATTTTATACCAGTATATTTTTTGAAAAGAAGGAATACATCTTTTTCTTTGAAAACTGCATTCTAATGAAATTTAACAGATATACAATTTGGCTGAAACAACCTCCATTTTCAATACTTCTACTTTAGAAAGTTCATAGTATAAAATAAAATAATAAATAAAATTTCAAGCTTTCCTATATGTCATGACTATGTTTCATTTTTAAAATTTTCATTGATGAAGGCAGCCTTAAACAGTGCAGATGACATCTTAAAATGTGGAGAACTAAAAATTTGCCAGATAGTATTTTGTTCTATGTAAATCCATAATATTACATTTTGTTTTAATTATTATCATTTAAAAACTAGAAAATATTTGCATTATGTAAATATGTAATGGTCAATATTGCATTTTCTAGTAATTTATGCAATTTTCTATAACACTTGTATTTTAATTAGTCTAGACATAATTTATTCTAGATCTATGATGTTTCTCATCATTTCATTTTGCCAGCTTTTATAATTATACCTGGATTTTAAACATAGCACTTAAAACCTGTGAGTACTTGTGTTCTTCCCTAAAGTGGCAATTTCCTCCAGAATTGCTTTGTTTATGAGAACACAGCATATGCTTAGTTTTCTCCCAGTATGTTACATAAATATGACAAACTTGGGAAGAAAAATTCCATGAGTACCACTATTCTAATTATTGTTATATTTATACTAACTTGTTTTGAACATATTGGATAATTAAACATATTTTTCTCATAAAAGTTATAATGATAAAATAGTTTAATATCTTTTGTTCTAGAATATAAAACACAACCAAAAAAAGTTGAGAAAAGTAAGATGAAACCTTGGATTTCTATTTTATTGCTATCCTTAGTTAACATAATGCCTTGGTTGTAATTACAAGGACAATAATTTCATTACATAAAAGATGTTCTCTTTAAACAAGAATGCTAAAATGATTAGAATGAAATTAAGTTGTTTACAAAATAACATAGTGAAATGTAAATTTTTTTGCTAAGATATGTGTTGGAATAGAGCCATTTTTAAATTAGTTTATAGACTGAAATGAAACATTCAAAATTTATAATCATGTCAGTGTAAATACAATTCTTTCTTTTGAATGATTTTAATATGTATCATCCCACACTAAAATAATCTAATGTAAATAATTTAGTAATTTTATACAAATTGTGAAATAAATGTATTTTAGCTTCATAATATCATTTAAAGTTATAGAACACAGAATCATGCAAAATTTAAATGATATGTTTCTACAATTTGCTCTTTCACATGTAATTGTAGATAACAAATACCTGGTTTATACAATCAACTAGTCAGTTTTGTTGGCAGTGACACTCTGTTTTTGATAGTATAGGCAGAGTAATATTGTATTAGTGATTTTAAGCTGCCATATCTCTTTTTTAAAACAAACATCTGAATGTTCTTGTAATTTTTTTTTCTTCTTTTTTGCCTGCCTGGTACTTCTAGTACCACAAACTCCTGAGGCAAAACTTCTATTCTTCCCTTAGTCAATGTATTTTGGAAAAAAGCAACTCTTAGCCTAGCTTCAGGAGTTGTCATTTGACTCAGAACTGGACAAACTGTATCTTATCTTACACTGGTCATAGTGAGTGTTCATGAATAAACATGAACCTGAAGCAAAAACTAACAGCAAATGAGACTCAACACTCGTAGATAGTTGGGAGAGCCTGGCAATGTGTTCCATTTTATGTTGGTGTTCCGAAGAGAATGGAAGGCATTCTTGGAGTTGGTGATAATCATTGCCAGAAGGGAACTTCTGTCTCCGGGTTTTGCCAACACAAAGATAGGAGAGCCAGTGATGGAGAAAGCAGAGGAGAGCCATAAAAATAATTTTGTTCTGGATCCAGTGGTATCAGAAGTAGAAATATGTTCTTCCCTTGGATTTTTATAGTTACATTGGGCCAATAAATTGTCACTCCACTTAAATCAGTTTTAGTTATAATCTGGCAATGATAATTATTTTATTATTAAATAACATATAATCTTGGTAGTCATTCCGAAAACTGAGATCCCTACACTTGTCAGTTAAGTTCCATCCTTTAGCCTCTCTTCTTTTGTAATACTAACATGTACTTGCTAGAAAAACATCCCACTCTGTTATTATCTCTCCTACTGTCAACATTAACCTGTGGAGAAGAGCTCCCAATAACTTTTTAATGATCCTGGTGCCCCTCCCAACCTCTTACAGCTTTGGTATATGGAGTATTCTCTAAATCTTCCAGTGGAACATAATCTCTGGTGGGTCTTCTAGTCATACATACTGTATCCATTTAAGTAAGTGTGTATTTCTCTGTCAAAGAGTCTAATCTTTCACCATTTTTGTGACAATTTAGGCATTTCACCTTCACTAAATTTGGGCTGGGATGTTTTCATTTCCAATAGCCTTCTTTTGTGATTCATCAAGGGGTTAAATGCTGTCACTCAGGTAAGTGCATTTTTCTTTATCCAATTTTATCTATCAGCCTTCTTGTTAAAAATCCTCAGAATCAAGTCCCATGGCTACTGTCCCAGCTTTTTCCAGTGCATGCTGCCTAGATCTTGCGGGTATTTTTGGATAAAGCCTTTTCTCTCTTATCAGATCAGTGCATCCCCAGCTTGAGTATACTGTAGTTCCACTTATGATATGGCTTAGTGGCCTAATAGGGGAGGTGGGGGCTGTTTCTAAGAGCAGCACGTGTTCTCTTGTTCAGAAAAACTTCTGAATTTTCTTCCAGGACAATTTCCTTCCAGTACAAACTGTGAATATAAAGGAATAGGCCATATCTGCAAACTCAGGAGGTTAAGTGGAATCAGGGGAGTCAATCTTTGGAGGCATATCCTTAAATGGCTTCAGGCCAGGTGTAAGAGACCCAAGTTTTCCACACTAGATCCATTGCTGGGGAATAAAAACACACTTGCCTTCATTGAGTGTAACTACCTCACACTGACAAGTGGCTTCCCTTCCATCAATACCCTTTCACCACAGTGTGCCATGGGTGGTAGACACTGCATTTACCACTACTAATGGCGACATCAGTGCCAGCCTGCTCCTGAATTATTAAACTCAGAAATCTTATCACCTGGGGAAAAGGTGGCAGTTCTCTGCTCATAAATGTTAAAGTAGATTTCCAGGTTCCAGTTACTTAGTAGGGATCATCACCTGTGAAAGGAAGAAGTAGATAGATTTGAGCAGAGGAAAAAGTTGAAACTCAGATGCAGGTCTGACAAAGATTGGCTATTTCCATGGGAAGCTCTGAAACAAATTTTCCCTTTGGAGTTGACAGAGTTGAGCTGAAATTGCTCAGTATTTATAGTCCTAACTTGGTCATGACACCCCTAAACCAATCCAGGAGGGGAATTCCCTTGGGAAAGATGACTCTCTACTACTGATGAAGTCCCTGAAAAAGCTGACAGTTGGAGGCTGTCTACTGAACACTCTTCCTAAAGCTAGGCAGCAATTCCTTGGAAAGAGATCTGTGTAGAGCATCTCCTCATGCTTCCATAGTTCAAATGTTGTTTGATTCTTATAGTTGCAAAAATATTGTACTCATTAATCCAGATTACTTGAACACATAGGATGTCTAGGATTTCACTCAATTTTTTCTGTGCTTATGATTTTTCTTTACATTTTATTAATACAGAATTAACATAATTTATAATAGCAATATAATGAATAGTAATAATCTTGTGTTTATAGGAAATGTTATATTTTATAAAGGGATTTCCAAAAATATTGCCTCATTTGATACTATTAGCAACATTGTTAGATTATATGTTATTTCCCACCAATGAAATGGAAACTCAAAAATTTAATTGACTTTGTCTGGGACACGATTAAAACAGAAACTCTTATTTTGACAAAAATTTTACTTGGTCATTTTCAATAAGATAAGGCCACATTTGTTACGTTTTATGTTTCCAAATTATTTCATACAGATTTCTCATGTAATTTATTACAATTATTAGTTTATTGACTATATATTTTCAATATTATTAAAATAAATTGTTATTATATAATAAATAATTCCAACTATCAAAATAACAATTTTAAAATAAAATTTAAAATAAAATTATTTTGATAGTTGAAGTTATATATTAAATTAAATTAAACAAAGTTTCATGATTGCAAATAAATGCATACTGATCCCTTTTATACTTTTTTAAACCCCATCTCCTGGATAACACATAAATTCAGAGAGAAAAATCATTTTCTAGTGCCATCATTATATCTTCCCCTCATTCTTATTTTTGCTTCATCTAATTTTAAACTACTGCCAGTCAAAAACAAATCTAATTTTTAGAACATTGTCATTTAAGCAGAATACCCACAACATTCATCCTTGAAGAAAAGTATTTTCATTACTAGTTTTATGTGTGAATGTTGAATGTGAGAATGAACAGCAAGCAGTTCCCACAAAATAACGTATGAATAATGATTGTGCAGCACCAATGCAATTAATTTACTGTGCATTTCCCTCCAGTAAGAATGGTGATAATGCAAGAGATTGATATCAGGTAATTAATAATTCAAGTACTTCATTTGTATTATTTATTAATAAGTTAATACAGATGGCAACAAATCTCATAAATGAGGTTTAAGGAAAAGTGCAGAACAAATGCACTAAAAAGTAATGAGGCTTCTCATAAATATACCTTAAGATTAGATACAAAATTACAGTTATCTAACACTTTCAAATAAAAGTACTTTTTAAAATATTAGACTAATATTAATAGATAATTTTTTTGAAATATTAAGAACTGATATAACTTCATGTTCTGTGTACTTATGGAAAAATAACACTAGAAAAGTTGCAAGGGGCACTAAGTAGATCATGAAGAGCCTGGTGCAAATTTAATATTAACCAAATGTCCCAAAAGAAAAAAATATTACATTAAAAAATCTCAAAAAATAAATATGCAACAATATATTTTTTAGTGAAACATATTTTAAATATCCAGGTATATATTTAAATAAATTTTCTGTAATTTGTCAATCCCAGTCTTTAGTTTTGGATGAGCTCATCTTTCTGCTAGAGTTATTAAAACTCTACATTGGATAGCATGTTGATATTCCTTAATGTAGATCATTTACTTAATTACCTAAATATGCATGATCTCATTTGATTTTTGTTAAGAAAAATTCATTGAGTCGACAAGTCATTATCATTCTATAACTTTTAAAAATGAAGATTTCAGATTAAATAACTGATACAAATTCATCAATTTAATAAATTGTAGTGTTATGGATCAAACATAGGACTTCCAAACTCATGTACTTCCAAATTCATATTTTGATGGATTATTGAGTCTCTTTGTAGGCTCTGATTTATTGTAGTCAGAGTACTTATGTAAGATTAAAAATAGATTTTTATTTGGTTAATTTAGATGGGTTGCCAAATTTTGCCATTATAAGAGTGAATATGAACTCGTATCTTTATTAACATTCTGATGAAATATTTTTCAGAGATCATGTGATAGCTATTGGACCAAACAATAGCATAACATAATCAACAAATCTTATGGTTTCAGTTGTAGAACATGTGAAGTTCTCAAATAAATCCTAAAAGAAGTGGCTCTGTTCCCTATTCAAAAAACTCTCCTATCCACAGCAATCGGGCAGCAAAAATAAATAAAAGGCATCCAAATGGGCAAGAAAGAAATAAAACTTTCACTATTTGCAGATGACATGATACTCTATATAGAAAACCCAAAAGGGTGGGGGGAGACTCCACCAAAAAACTGCTAGAACTGATAAATGAATTCAGTAAAGTGGCAGGATACAAAATTAATGTACAGAAATCTGTTGCATTTCTTTTTTGTTTGTTTGTTTTAAGATTTTATTTATTTATTCATTCATTTTGAGAGAGAGTGAAAGTGCACGTGAGGAAGGGGAGGGACAGAGGTAGAGGGAGAGAGAGAATCTCAAGCAGACTCTACTCGGAGCTCAGAGCCCAAAGTGGGGCTCAATCCCAGGACCCTGAGATCATGACCTGAGCCAAAATCAAGAGTCGGATGCTCAACTGACTGAGCCACCCAGGAGCCCCTGTTGCATTTCTATATACCAATAATGAAGCAAGAGAAAGAGAAATTAAAGAATTAATCCCATTTATAATTGCACCAAATATCATAAGATACCTAGGAATAAACCTAAATAAAGAGGTAAAAGATCTGTATGCTGAAAACCATAGCATGCTTATGAAAGAAATGGAAGATGACACAAAGAAATGGAGAAACATGCCATGCTCATGGATTGGAAGAACAAATACTGTTAAAATGTCTATAATACCAAAGCAATCTACACATTTAATGCAATCCCTATCAAAATACCACAAGCATTTCTCAGAGAGCTAGAACAAACAATCCTAAAATTTGTATGGAACCACAAAAGACCCCAAAAAGCCAAGGAAACCTTGAAGAAGAAAAACAAAGCTAGAGGCATCACAATTCTGGACTTCAAGCTATATTACAAAGCTGTAGTGATCAAGACGGTATGGTACGGGCACAAAAATAGACACATAGATCAATGGAACAGAATAGAAAATCCACTAATGAACTCACAACTATTGTCAATTAATCTTCATAAAGCAGGAAAGAATATGCAATGGGAAAAAGAGAGTCTTTTCAACAAATGATATTTGGAAAACTGGACAGAAACATGCAAAAGAATGAAACTGGACCACTTTCTTACACCATACACAAAAATAAATCCAAACTGGATTAAGGGACTAAATGAGACACTTGAAACCATAAAAATCCTGGAAGAGAACACGGGCAGTAACCTCCTTGACATTGGCCATAACAACTTCCCTGTAGATATGTCTCCTAAGGCAAGGGAAACAAAAGCAAAAATAAACTATTGGGACTTCATCAAAATAAAAAACTGCACAGCAAAGGAAACAATCAACAAAACTAAAAGGCAGCCCATGGAAAGGGAGGAGATATTTGCAAATGACATATCCGATAAAGGCTTGGTATCCAAAATATATAAAGAAGTTATGAAATTCAACATCCAAAAAATGAATAATCCAGTTAGAAAATGGGCAGAAGACATGAATGGACATTTTTCCAAAGAAGATACACCGATGGTCAACAGACACATGAAAAGATGCTCAACATCACTCATCATCAGGGAAATACAAGTCAAAACTACAATGTGATATCACCTCACGCCTGTCAGAATGGCTATAGTCAACAATACAAGAAATAACAGGTGCTGGTGAAGATGAAGAAAAAGGGGAAGCCTCTTGCACTGTTGGTGGGAATGCAACCTGGTACATCAACTCTGGAAAACAGTATGGAGGTTTCTCAAAACGTTAAAAATGGAACTACCACAAGATCTTTCAATTGCACTACTAGGTATTTACCCAAAGAATACAAGAATGCTAATTCAAAAGGAGACATGTACCCTGATGTTTATAGCAGCATTATCTACAATAGCCAAATTATGGAAACGGCCCATATGTGATGACAGGATAAAGAAGATGTGATATATATATGAACATATTGCTCAGCTCTAAAAAAGAATGAAATCTTGCCATTTGTAATGACATGAATGGAGCTAGAGAATATTATGCTAAGCAATATAAGCTAGTCAAAGAAATATACCATATGATTCACTCATATGTGGATTTTTTAATTTTTTATTTTTTACCTTTTTTGAGAGAGAGAGAGAATGAGCAAGGGGAGGGGCAGAGGGAGAGAGAGAGAGAATCTCAAGCAGGCTCCACCCTCAGCACAGAGCCCGATGGAGGGCTTAATATCACACCCCTGAGATCATGACCTGAGCCAAAACCAAGAGTCAGAATCGGACGCTCAATGGAATGATCCACCCAGGCGCCCCTCTTATCTGGAATTTAATAAACAATACAAACAAACAAAGGAGAAAAAAAGAGAGAGGGAGGCAAACTAAGAAACAGACTCTTAACTATAGACAATAAACTGATGGTTATAAGAGGGAGGGGTGGTGGGGGGATGGGTTAAATAGATGATGGGGATTAAGGAGGGAACTTGTTGTGATGAGCACAGGGTTTTGTATGGAAGTGTTGAATCACTCTATTGTACACCTAAAACTAATATTACACTGTATGTTAACTAACTGAAATTTAAATATAAACTTAAAAAAAAAAGTCCCACAGCATTTTTTTAAAACCTAGCCTTTCTTTATAACTACTATAAGAGAGTGAACACTTTTCCCTCTCTTTCTTTATCTTTTAATATATGTTTGTCTGTGGGGTGTGTTTGTGCAATTTGTGTTACCAGATTGATCAGCATATATTAAAAATTAATAATATGTTGTTAATTTAGTAGTATGAAAATAAGGAAAGGCTTATAACTAAAAACTTATCATTACTATATTTCAGCTTAAAGACCCATTAAGAAAGATGGGTCTTCTGGCTGCTTTGGCACAGTAAGGTACACTTACTCATCTGGATGTATCACATATATTTGAATTGAGAGACTGAATATACAGATGGACAGTGGCCAGATCATACATAAAAGCAGAAATTTAACCCACAGCCCACAGCAGCATGCCAAGAAAAACAACACTTTTATCTATATTAAAGAACCCAGAAATCCAGTCTCCTATTCATTAGACTTGCAGAAGTCAGATTGCGATCTTTAGTGATAATCCAGAAAGCCAAACAATAACTTCTGTAACAGTTGTTTCAAAATGGTCAGGACTTATTCACAACTAATAGCTTCCCTAAATTTTTCCTCACTTCCAACTTCTGATTAGCCAGAGCTAGACAAATATGCATCCCTAAGCGATCATATAGGATTCCCTCCTTCTAATTAGCACGCCTCCAGCTTCTCCATGCCAGTAGCCTTCTAATAGGACATACTTGAAGCCTTTCCCTTCTTCCACTGGGAAGTTTCTCCACTCCTCTGCCTACCTTTGAGTCTCTGTCAACATGCATATGATGGCAGATGACTCTTTTGCTATAGTAAGCTCTAAATAAATAGACTTTGCTTTTTCATTTGGTTGGTTATTATTTATTTCTACAGAATTTCTTGAAATAGAGATTTCATTTTCCCTTTGGAATATTTTAAACCTCTAATCTTTATTTACAATTTCATATAAGGCAGTGACAAACTAGAAATGGTTAGGAGCACTCCAGCAGAGGGAACTTAGGGTGAAATCTTTATAGAAAACAGGCAGAAGCAAAGTAAGGAAATCACTAGTTGTCTATAGCTTAAAGCCTATTTGGTTGTCAGTGACTGGTTGTCCTCAGGTTTTGATTTTGTAACCTTGAGGCATTTACAGGCTTAGATTTTGTTTTGCTTACGTAGGCTGCCAGGGCATTAAAAACACCTCACCCTAATGGTCATCTTATTTAATTAATTTAACAGCAGGAGGGAATACTCCTATTTTAAATTGATTATGCTATATAAGTCAAATGTATTTAAGCATATATTTATGATTAGAAAGTATTATGTGATCTAACACATTGACCTGATCAGTAATTGTGTGGAAGTAAAGAGGTGCTGATACCTCGTAAAGAAAAATAAATAGCAAGACCACATCTTCCTGAGAGACTAATATCCATAAACTTCAAATACAATTCAAAGTAAAATCATAATTCAGATAAGATCAAGACATCAATCAAACTAAATGCTAGGACCATGACTAGAGATGATAATACAAAATATAATTGAATGTCACAAAGGAAGATAAGCAAATACAAACTAGAAGCAGAAAATTTTGAAGAAAAAAAAACGAGATTAAATTTGAAACTCTGGAACTATTTTGGAATCTTCCTTTTTCAAGTTTACTTAGGGGAATTGGTTAGCCATTTTGGGTACTGTTTCTCAGAACGTTTGACCAGAATTAGCATAACCAGAACAGCAGAGACTTGTAAATGTGTGTGGAGACATATCTTGAAAGTCAAAGAGGAAGTCTAATGTTATGAATTCTATTTATAAAACTATGCATTTTCCACTCTATTTCATAGGATATGAAAAGGTTTTGATAAAAGTGTCTCTTCTAGGTTCAAGCACAGCACCACACACCTGCAATAGAAACAAACAAACAAAAACTAGATTGAGATCCAAGGATTTTCAGACAATATATGATGTTAGAATAACAATTAAGTATCTGGAATATATTAGGGAGTCAATGTTTATTTGTTGTTTTGATGACATTTGAATGCACTGGATTTTGTTTAACAAATAACAAATAACGACAAGCAATTATATCTGTATTAGCACACGGTCTTCAATAATTATTGCTTATATGTCATTTTCTCTGAGAGCTCTCATTGTTCAGATATGGTAACATTTTAATATGTTTTTAGAAAAATTAATCTATATTTAAAAACTCCAAATGTATATGATATTTGAAAAAATGCACTTATTGTTTGAATTATAAATACATAATTTAAAGAAATTTCCTCAGGTCATGCAAACTTAGAACTTTATAACACTTCAAATTTCTCTTATTAAGAATTGAGAACAGAATAAAACAGTCAAGAACTGTTGGCTTAATAGATTAATAAATAGATTTACAGAAGAGGTTGAAGAAAGTCAAAGTTTAGTTTTGTTTTGAGAAATTTTCATGACTCAAATTCTTGGAAGATTTCTGAAACTAAGGATGTTATTCATAGGATGACATGTAGGGACATCCAAACTATGGGTGTGAATTTGAAGTTGGTTGAATTTTTTCTTTTTTTTTAAAGATTTTATTTATTTATTTGTCAGAGAGAAAGAGAGAGGGAGAGAGAGAGAGAGTGAGCACAAGCAGGGAGAGCGTCAGGAAGAGGGAGAAGCAGACTCCCCACTACGCAGGGAGCCCAATGATGGACTCAATCCCAGGACCCAGGGATCATGACCTGGGCTGAAGGCAGACACTTAACCAACTGAGCCACCCAGGCATCCCGAATTTTTTTTCTTTTTTAAAGACTATGTTTAAGAGCAGTTTTAAGTCTACAAAAAAAAAAAAAAAAAAAAATTGAAAGGAAGGTGCAGAGATTTCCCATAAACCTCATGCTCCACACCTACATAGCCTCCTCCCATTATCAACATCACTCACCACAGTGGTACGTTTACTATCATGGATAAACCTACACTGACACATAATAATCACCCAAAGTTTATGGTTTAAATTTCTGTCCCAGTGTTTTACATGCTGTGAGTTGGGACAAATTTATAATGACATTATCTATCATTAAATATTATACAGAGTAATTCACTGACCCAATGTTTGTCTGTGTTATGCCTATCTGTCTCCTCCTTCCTTGCCTTAACTCCTGGCAACCACTGATTATATATATATATATATATATATATATATATATATATATATATATATATTAATATATTTATTTAGACTTTATTTATTTGAGAGAGAGAGTGCATGAGTGGAGGAGAGGGATAAGCAGAAGTACCCTGAGATCATGACCTGATTTGAAGTCAGACGCTTAAATGACTGAGCCACCCAGGCACCCTAACCACTGATGTTTTTATTATCCCATAGTTTTGCCCTTTCCAGAATGTCATACAGTTGGGATCATCCAATAAGTAGCCTTTTCACATTCATTTCTCCCACTTATTAATATGCATTTATATTTTCTCCATGTCTTTTCATGAATTGGTAGACCATTTATTTTTAGTGCAAAATAATAATCCATTGTCTGGATGTACCAGAGTTTATTTAGCCATTCACCAGCCGAAGGACATCATGCTTACTTTCAAGGTTTGGCAATTATGAAAAAGCTGCCACAAACATCCACATGCAAGTTTTTGTGTAGACACAGTTTTTCAGCCCCTGTGGATAAATACCAAGGAGTATGATTCCTGGGTCATATGCTAAAGAGCTTGTTCAGTTTTGTAAGAAACCACCAAACTGTTTTACAAAGTGGCTGTAACATTTTCCATTCCTACTAGCAAATTATGAAAGTTCATGTTTTTCTGCATCCTCACCAGCATTTGATGTTGACAGCATGCCAGATTTCAGCAATTTTAATAGCTGTGTAGTGGTATCTCATTGTTTCAATTTGCATTTCCCTGATGCATTATGATGTGGAGTATCTTTTCATGTGCTTATTTGCCATCTGTATATCTTCTTTAGTGAGACATCTGTTAACACTGTCTTGATTGCCATAGATTTATAATAAGTCTTGAAGTTGTGTAGCATCAGTCCATCAACTTTGCTCTTCTCCTTCAATACTATGCTAGCCATTTTGAGTCTTTTGCTTCCACCCATAATCTTTAAAGTCAATATGTCAATATTCACAAACTAAACTTGCTGAGATTTTGATTGAGTTTGCATTGAATCTATAGATCAATTTGGAAAAAAAAAACCTGACAAATTGACAATATTGAGTCTTCCTCTCCACGAACACGAAATATCTCTCCATTTGTTTAATTATTTGATTTTATTCATCAGAGTTTTTTAGTTTTCTTCATATGGATCTTGTTCATGCTTTGTTAGATTTATACCTAACTACTTTCATTTTTGGGGGGTGCAAATGTAAATGGTATTGTTTTATGTTTCAAATTCTACTTGTTTACTCTTTGTAGATAGGAAAGGAATTGACTTTTGTAGATTAATCTTGTATTCACAGACTTTATTTTTTTAAATTTTATTTATTTATTTGAGAGAGACAGAGAGAGAGAATGAGGAGAGAGACAGAGAGAGAGTGAACGAGAGCACCAGCAGGAGGGGAGAGGCAGAGAGAAAGGGAGAGAGAGAATCCCAGGCAGCTCCATGCCCAGCAGCACAGAGCCTGATGTGGGGCTTAACACGGGGCTCAATCTCACGACCCTGAGATCATGACCTGAGCTATAATCAAGAGTTGGTTGCTCAACTGACTGAGCCACCCAGGCGCCCCACAAAAACTTGCTTTAATCACTTATTAGTTCCAGTTTTTTTGTTGATTCTTTCAGATTTTCTAAGTTGACAATTACATCATCTATGGACAAAGACAGTTTTATGTCTTCCTTCCCTGTTTTTGTATCTTTTATTGTCTTTGTCTTACTGCATTAGCAGAAATTTCCAGTATGATTTGAAAAGGAGTGGTGAGTGAGGATATCCTTACTTTCTACCTGATTTTGGTGGGAAAGCTTCTAGTTTCTCACCATTAAGTATGATACTAACTGTAGGTTACTTATTAATTTTTTGGTAGATAGGCTTTCTCAATGTGACAAATGCCCCATTATTACTAGTTTACTGAGTATTTATATCATGAGTCGGTATTGGATTTTCTCAAGTGCTTTTTCTCCAACTATTGATAGAACAATGTGATTTTTATGTTTTAGTCTGTTGATGGAATCGATTATATTAGTTTTTTTAATGTTGAACCAGCCTTGCATACCTGGAATATATCCTGCTTGTTTGTGGTGTATAATTCCTTATATGCTTTTTTTGGATTTGATTTGCTAACACCTTGTTGAGGATTTTTGCCTCTATGTTCATGAGAAATGTCGGTCTGTAGTTTTCTTGTAATATCTTTGTCTGGCTTTAGTATTAGGTTATTCCTGGCCTCATAGAATGAGTTAGGAAGTATTCCCCCTGCTTCTATCCTCTGAAAGAGATTGTAGAGATTGGTAAAATTTATGCCTTAAATGTTTTGTAAAGTTTAACAGTGACCCATCTGGGCCTGGTACTTTTTGCTTTGGAAGACTATTACTGATTCATTTTTTTTTTTTTTTTTTAAATAGATGAAGCCCAATTCAGATTGTCAGTTTCTTCTTGTGTGAGCTTTGGTAGGTTGTATCTTTAAATGAATTGGTCATTTCATCTAGATTATCAAATTTTTGAGCATAAACTTGTTTATAGTATTCCTTTATTATCCTTGCAATTTTCATTGGATCTTTAATGATGACCCCTCTTTCATTTCTGATATTAGTAGTTTGTGTCCTCTTTCTCTTTTCTTAGTTAGCTAGGTTAGAAGTTTATTGATTTCATTGGTCTTTTCCAAGAAACAGCTTTTGGTTTTATTGATTTCCTTTTCATTGATTTTCAATTTTAATTTCATTTTTTTAACCTATCAGATAATGAGGGATTAAAATGCTACAAAATTGGAGGTAAATGGACACTAGTATGTCTTTCGGGGGGGGACTTCCCTGAATTTAGGGAAATTTGTCAATATTTATCAAGCATAAATGGGGGAACACTGAAATTTGAAAACATAGTTTTGTAATTCAAAATTTAAAACATAGGTTAAGCAGGTTCATGGCTATATTCTTAGTGAAATATGAGCTATGAAAAGATTATTTTATTATTAATATTCATGGGGGAAATGGCAACAAAATTATGTAATGATGTAGAAAAAATGTAATCCTATATGTATTATATCACTCACATACATTTTTTGTAATGAAATAAATTCAAAAGGCTAATTTTTGGCATTTGTTTTAGACTCATCTTATTTTCCCCTTTCCAAATTTTCTTCTGAAGCACATAAATTCATTTTATGCTTAAGAAAGATATAATTATTTTTCTGAGAAACTTAATGAAGGTAGTTCAGATCCTGAGCAGAAAGTAGTTTAGAAATCAACATCATTTAAAAATTAACATTGATTCTCTGACAGTAAAAAAGGATCAAGAAAGACATATGGCAAATTTTATGCAGAGATTTTCTTCAGCTAATGTGATTAACATTTACTATTTTGTAATTTTATATAATTTTCCTAAGTATATTTATTGATTATGGGGAACATTTATAATTTAAAAATGAAGAAATATGTTAATATATGACAAGAAAACAAAAATCTGTTTACTTCATGATACTAAAAGTATGAATTAGTATAAAATAAAAATTTATAAAATTCCTAATACTGTCTTTTAGAAATCTAATATTAACAATGGGAAATAAAATTAATTAAATGGCATAATTATGCAAATATTTAATTAGAGTGGATGTCATTACTAAAGAAAAAATAATTGGACCTGTGGTAAATGAGTCATGAAAGTCAGGTTTTTAAATCTTTAAATATCACAGTGTCTTCATTTTATGTCCACTTAAACAGAAGATGACATCCTCTTCCTCTAGATGCTATGACACAGTAATTTATGGACTAATGTGTCTTAAAATCAACTCAGCTCTTAATACATATACTTGCCAGAGAGTATAAATGTGGTCAATTTTTTTTTTAAATCTGAAAACAAATGTTGGAGAAGATGTGGAGAAATAGGAATGCTCATGCACTGTTGGTAGGAGTGCAAACTGTTGCAGCTACTGTGGAAGACAGTATGGAACTTCTTGAAAAAGTTAAAAATGAAACTACCCTATGATTCAGTAATTGCACTGCTGGATATTTACCTCCCAAAATACAAAAACACTAATTCACACATACATCCCTATGTTGATTGCAGCATTTTTACTTACAATAGCAAATTATTCAAACAGCCCAATTGCCCATCCATAGATGAATGGATAAACAATGGTGTGTATATACAATGGAATATTATTCAGCCATAAAAAGAATGAAATCTTGCCATTTGCAACAACAGGGATGGAGCTGTAGAGCAGTGGGCCCCTCCCCCAGAAGAACAGCATAAAACCCTGCCACACCATGTCTCCCCACCAGAGTTCTATAGGACCAGATCTGGTGGAGTTGGTGTTAGGTCTCATTTCACAAGCAGACCAGAATATACCTAGTTAAAACTTGCCACATTCACGTCAGGGACAAAGCACTGCCCATATCAGGCAAGGAGAGCCTCTGCAGACCACTGGCCCAAAGGGTAGAACAGCCAGAACACAATAGCAGCTTACATGCAGCACACACTGGAGACACTCCCTGAAGCACCAGGCCCTTGACACTATATGACCTCTTCATAAGGCCATTACTTTCAGGAGCAATGGACATAACTGGCTTTTCTAACACATAGGAGAAGGCAGAGGCTTAGACAAAGTGCCAGTCAGAGAAAGACAAATGCCATATGATTTCACTCATATCTGCAATTTAAGAAACAAAGCAGAAAAAGAAAAAAGAGAGAGAGAAGGAGAGACAACCAAGAAAGACACTCTTAACTATAGAGAATCAACTGATTGTTACCAGAGGGGAGGTGGGTTGGGGAATGGATGAAATGGGTGATGGGGATTAAAGAGTACACTTACGATGAGTAATGTATAGAATTGGTAAATCACTATATTGTACACCTGAAACTAAATTATACTTTATGTTAATTATACAAGAACTAAAATTTAAAATTAAAAAATCCAAACATCTAAATATAAAAGTTTATCTAGATTTCTTTTCATTTTTATTTCTTAAGTTTTGAAGATATGCAGTCAGTGAACAAGGACAAAATAATTTATGTGCTTTTTCGGAAGCATTAATAATTATAAAATAATTAACATTTAATTACCTATACCACTTAAGTTAGTTGGTAAAATATAGAGATTATATTATATTTAATAACACATAATATTTTATATATTTTCACAAGGACCAAAATAAAGTTTTATTTGGTCCTCACAGTTTTACTTCTAATCAGCCTCATGTCATCTCCTGTAAGCTCCCCACATTTATATTGCACAATATTTCTGGTTTGTTTGCTTCTTTATTGTTCAAGTTTTTATTTAAATAACAGTTAACGTACCATAACAGTTAACGTACCAAATAACAGTTAACGTACTAACGTTTCAGGAGTAGAATTTAGTGATTCATCACTTACATACAACACCCAGTGCTCATCATAACAAGTGCCCTTCCTAATGCCCATCATCCATTTAACCCATCCCCTCCACCCACTTCCCCTCCAGCAACCTTCAGTGTGTTCACTATAGTTGGGTCTGTTTTATGGTTTACCTCTCTCTCTCTTTTTTTCACCTATGTTCATCTCTTTCATTTCTTATATCCCACATATGAGTGAAATCACATGGTATTTGTCTTTGACTGACTTAGTTGTTTTTATTCTTTAGATTTTATGTCATCAGTTGAAAAATACATGTGTGCTATGTGTCATGAAGAAGAAAAAACTGCAAATTAAACTGTATCTTACTACCAATTGCAATATACATCTAGGTTTTAGATGTTAAAATGTGGAATAATTTAGATCTCATAATTAATGAAATAAGTTATTTCAAATATTATGTACTTCTTCCGATGTCCTGACAAAAATTCAGTCTCTCTCTAAAATTAAGTGTACTTTTTCACTATGAACCATAATGTGATGATGGCTCAGGCACATTTTGTCCCAGCACATGTAGTGGTATGAAAACAAGCCTGACATTAGACTACCTTGGCATAGCTCCCAAGTCAGCCAATCATTAGTTTTATGACTTTGGCAGATTATTTAACCTCTATAAGCCATTGTTGTTGTGTTGTCTTTTAATCTCTGAACATGGACATAATTTCATTTACTCACCAGATTGTTCTGAGGACGAAAAATAATTGCTTTCTTCAAAACAAGACATACCCCTTGGGTACATGAAAACTGTTTAATGATTGGGGCACCTGGGTGGCTCAGATGGTTAAGCGTCTGCCTTCGGCTCAGGTCATGATCCCAGGGTCCTGGGATGGAGCCCCGCATCAGGCTCCCTGCTCCACGGGGTGTCTGCTTCTCCCCCTCCTTCCTGCTCGAGCTCTCTCTCACTATCTCTGTCTTCCTCAAATAAATAAAATATTTAAAAAAAACCTGTTTAATGATTATTTGGTAATGGAAAGAATTAGGGAAATAAATTTCCAGGACTTCAAATATATATGTATATATACTTTTTCTTATAAGTATATATATATGTATATATTGTGTTATATATAAGTATATTCCATATACTCATACTTAATAATTATCACCAGAAACTCTCCTGCCCATTTTTTTCCCATACTCAGCTGCCATAAATTGCAGCCTATACCCTGTCTTTACAAATAAGGAATGGGAATGCGAATGCCTCTAACCTCTTTGTGGTGATCTGTTCTGGGGAGTTAAATTAAAAGTAGTCACAGAGGGTGCCTGGGTGGCTCAGTCGGTAAAATGGCCAGCTTTTGATTTCAGCTCAGGTCTTAATATTGGGGTCCTGAGATTGAGCCCCACATTGAGCTTCCTACTCAGCGGGGAGTCTGCTTGAGGATTCTCTCTCTCCCTCTCCTTCTGCCCTCTCCCCCTGCTCGTTCTTTCTCCCTCTCTCTCTAATAAATAAATCTTCTTAAAAAAGTAGTCATAGAAAGAATTTTAAATGTTGATATATTATCAAAAAAGTGAACCTCATTAATGATTAACAAGTTATTTTTTGTGAGTTAGATGGTTTCCCTTTTTGGTTTGCTTATTTCAACATATTGAAGGAAGGCTTCATCTAAGACAGTCAAAAGGCATACATTCTAATGATAGATTATTTATAATTTTTGACATATAACCTTGGAGTTCAGAATGATACTTTTAAATGACATGTCTATACTCCTTTTTTATCCACTTACTCATTGTTTTCTTAAGAAGTTGTTAATGTTTCTTTTTTTTCTATTTTGCTTTATTTTTTTATCATGTTATGTTAATCACCATACATTGCATCATTAGTTTTTGATGTAGCGTTCCATGATTCATTGTTTGCGTATAACACCCAGTGCTCCATGCAGAAAGTGCCCTCCTTAATACCCATCACCAGGTTAACCCATCCCCCCCCCAGAACCCTCAGTTTGTTTTTCAGAGTCCATAGTCTCTCATGGTTCGTCTCCCCCTCCGATTTTCCCCCCTTCATTTTTCCCCTCCTGCTGTCATCTTCCTTTTTTTTTTTTTTTTTTTTTTTTTTAACATATATTGCATTGTTTCAGAGGTACAGGTCTGTGATTCAACAGTCTTACACAATTCACAGCGCTCACTATAGCACATACCCTCCCCAATGTCTATCACCCAGCCACTCCATCTCTCCCACCCCCCACCACTCCAGCAACCTTCAGTTTGTTTCCTGAGATTAAGAATTCCTCATATCAGTGAGATCATATGATACATGTCTTTCTCTGATTGACTTATTTCACTCAGCATAATACCCTACAGTTCCATCCATGTCGTTGCAAATGGCAAGATTTTATTACTTTTGATGGCTGCATAATATTCCATTGTATATATATATATACCACATCATCTTTATCCATTCATCTGTTGATGGACATCTTGGCTCTTTCCACAGTTTGGCTATTGTGGACATTGCTGCTATAAACATCAGGGTGCACGTACCCCTTCAGATCCCTACATTTGTATCTTTGGTAAATAGCCAGTAGTGCAATTGCTGGATCGTATGGTAGCTCTATTTTCAACTTTTTGAGGAGCCACTCTGGAACTTGTTAATGTTTCTGAGGATGATGTAGGGCATTAAATCACTAAGACATTTTACTGATACTGCACATATTTAAAGTTCCATTAAAAATTTTTAATGTTACTATTTCTAATAAAGCAGGAATTTTAACTTGTTTTTCTCTATTTCTGCATGTAATACCAAACTTAATACCCTTTAAAAATGTTTGCCAAATTACAAATAAAATTCCAAAGAGGAAGTTACTGAAAAGTCCTTTAGAGACTATGTTAGCAAAAGTGGGAAGAACGTTGGTGTAGATAATACCTAACATGTATTGAATGGTTATTATTTTTCAGTTGCTAATTTTAAAAAATGTAAATATTTTATCTCACTTATTTTTCAGAACAGCTCTATTATTATTATATAACAGATGAGAAAATTAATGTGTGGAGAGGTAAAGTAATTTGCCCACTCCTGTATGGCTAATAAATATGTGTAGCTGGTTCTGATGAAGACCCTTTGACTCAAAGTCTATGCACCTTTATGGTGCACTTCTCTCTGAGTTTTTAATGTAGTAAGTGCTATGTAAATGGTAACCATTATTTTAATCATTAGTAATAGTAGTAATTGTATGAATAGAAGTGTGACATCTAAAAAACTGTTAATTATAAGACTAAAATTTCTGTTTTTGAATTATTATTATTTTAATTAATTGTTCATCTCTCATTTTTGCATCATTGTATAAGCCTAGACTATAGCATAAATGACCAAACATATTTACTAGGTAAAGGATTAAGTGGATGAATACCCAAATAAGTAAACAACTTATGAAACATGTAGTTACAGAATTATATATAATTTTTCTTGGAATTATCATCATAGTATGTTCAGGCTACGTGTTTCACTATAACATTGAAGAAGTATGTGAGAACTGAGTGATACATCTTATGTCATCTTCAAGAGTAAGTCATAATAGGATATATGAATTAACATACCTTTTAGAGAAAGTCCCTTGAATGAATTTTTCTCATATACTGATAGATTCCCACCCCCCCAGTTCAGTATATTGACCCACATTTTTTGTGGTATGTATGTACTAAGTGAACACGTTGTTTGGCTTTGTATATTATCTGTGGCCATACTTTAGGTGAAGTTAAGTGACATACAGAGGAGAGTCCTCCTACATCCTTCTACCATTTTGCCAATATCTTAGAAAATGTTTTATAAGGTTATTAAACTGTTTAACACTGACTCCTCAAGAAAATAATCTGTTTTATTTAAACAACAAAAGTGTTGTCATGGTCAGATGTTTGGAGACTACATGTCCCTCTTTGTGAATCACAAAACATGTTAGCAATTGAATATTTCAGATAATTCTGGTAATAAATAGATATGCTTAAGTTTCCTTACTGCAGTGTTTCTCAAAATTACTGATTATGTAATGGCTATTATTAACTGTTAGAATTAATGTTTTAGGGGCACCTTTGTGGCTCAGTTGTTAAGCGTCTGCCTTCGGCTCAGGTCATGGGGATCGAGCCCTACATCGGGCTCCCTGCTCTGCGGGAAGCCTGCTTCTCCCTCTCCCACTCCCCCTGCTTGTGTTCCCTCTCTCAGTGTGTCTCTCTCTGTCAAATAAATAAATAAAAAATCTTTAAAAAAAAAGAATTAACGAAGGCAGAATTTGAGGACAAATATTGGATATTGTCAGAAACAATACAAGAATTTTAAAACTAATTTAATAGATAAACAATCCTGCCAGGTAGCTGTAGTGATATAAATCGTAAGTGATGCTCTTGTTCACAAGGAAACAAAATGATGTTTTATTACAAATCACATATTCCAGCTCTGTGACCTTTAGCCAGTTATTTAACATCTCTACCCTCTGTTTGCTCCTACCTCAAAGAGCTATGAAACAGGGCAAATGCCAGAGTGAATGCAAAAAAAAATAGAAGCATGGCCACACATTGTGAATCTAGTGAAGTTTTACTATGATGATGATGATGATGATGATGATGATGATGGATAGAATTCTGAAATATAATTATTTCTTTTATGTTCTCTTGAGACCTTGAATGCACATAAGATTTATTAAATTCTACACAAGCTCATTTTATTTTATTTTTAAAGATTTTATTTATTTATTTGACAGAGAGAGACACAGTGAGAGAGGGAACACAAGCAGGGGGAGTGGCAGAGGGAGAAGCAGGCTTCCCGCTGAGCAGGGAGCCCGATGTGGGGCTCGATCCCAGGACCCTGGGATCATGACCTGAGCCGAAGGCAGACGCTTAACGACTGAGCCACCCAGGTGCCCTCATAAGCTCATTTTAAATGTTATTCTTCTTTGCTAAGTGCAGAATAGGTAGATTCATATTTTAATAAAGTTTAGAAATTCATCTTTCTAATATTGTATACAGATACATATTGCTTTGTGTCTATCATCTATCTATCCATCCATCCATCCATCTATATCATCTACCTTATCTATCCCTTTCATTTTTATAATACAGATGAGTAAGCAATTGAAATGTCTTTGAAAAATTAATATTATAAGTTAGAAAGCTTGTTGAAGGACTCTTTGAAGATTAAAGAGAACTATATGAATTTCATTTTTTTTAATGTGTCAGCTCATATTTTAAAACCTTGAGTTTTTACTTTTCTGTCATAGAGCTAAGTAATATTAAGCTAGAAATTGCTGTGGTGGGAAACATAATGTCTGCTGTGCCATTCAGCATGGAAAGGAAATCACCTGTGGCTAGTCTGAAGTTTGTTCCTGAAATAGATGGGACTCTGTCATCACCTGCCTGATGTGATAGAGGCCCAACAAATCCTTTTATCTCAGCTGTGTTAGTGAGAGGGCCTTTGTTTAATCGTGATGAGAAAGGATCCCAGGGTAAAAGGGAAATGGGTTCCCTGCAGAATCGAAGCCTCCAAATGGCTATAAAAAATGTATGCAGGTAAACATCATTTATACAATATTGCTTTATAGCAGATTATAGGGCTCATGTTGTGTGCTCTAGACTCCATGAGGGAATCAGGAGGAAAACAAAGTTTCTATTTCTTTGGAAGCCATATCAGGGCAACACAGCTAAACAGTTGCTAGAAGTAATCCCTCAACAGAATTTGAAATTACATTGCTTTAAAGAACAACAGAGGGCGCCTGGGTGGCTCAGTTGGTTAAGCGACTGCCTTCGGCTCAGGTCATGATCCTGGAGTCCCTGGATCGAGTCCCGCATCGGGCTCCCTGCTCGGCAGGGAGTCTGCTTCTCCCTCTGACCCTCCCCCCTCTCATGTACTCGCTCTCTCTCATTCTCTCTCTCTCAAATAAATAAATAAAATCTTTAAAAAAAAAATAAAGAACAACGGATATGAACCAGTATAAAATTTGGCACAATTTTCTAAAATATATGTATTTTAGATCCTAAAAATATCAATTCTATATATCATGAATATGTCTCTATAATTGTGATTTTTTTAATGTTAATAACAACTAAAAAACATTTAAAGTTTCAGAACATTTTTAAACTTTTTTTTTTAAATCAAGGGCGTCCATTACCTCTGCTTCTAATGGCATGATTGAATTTGTACCTTAACATAGCACCTTTTCAATAATATGCAATAGATCAGGGCACTTGGGTGGCTCAGTCAGTTGGGCGTCTGACTCTTGGTTTTGGCTCGGGTCGTGATCTCATGGGTGGTGAGATCAAGTTCCCCATCGGATCTGCGCTCAGCGGCTCAGCGGGAGTCTGCTTGGGATTCTCTCCCTCTCCCCACCCACTACTCTCTCTCTTTCTCTCTTTCTAATATAAAGAAATAAATCTTTTAAAAAATACATAATAGGTCATTTGTTAATGGATAGCAATTTCACACAAAAGCCTTATAAATACATATTAAATGTTAGAGAAAATTATAGTACTTATCTAATTTTACTGTCCTCTCCAATAAATTCTTTTGCTTTCATGGAGTAGTACAAAGCAGTAGTTCTACGTAATGACATTAGTACTCTTTTTGTTTAAAAGAATAAGCAGACATTAGGTAGGCAGTGTTTCTGTACTATTGGATTCATTTTTCTTTTCTTATAGTGTTGAGAGATTCATTGTTAAATTTCAAAAAGTAGCAGTTGATTTGAGAGACCATAAGCAGTCATAGACTCAGAATGCCCACCTCATTTTTACTGCCTTTCTCCTCCTCTCGTTTCCTTTGTAATATTCACCCTTGCAAGCAGTCAGTGACAGGAAGAACCAGATTAATTATGCCAAACTCTGGGTTTCACTTATTTTCTCACAATTACGTGATCATCATGCTGAGAAAAGCACTTGCTGGGGAATTACTGTTAAATTTCCTTTCACCAAAGCTACTATTACCCTGCCCAGTGTTGCCCTGTAAGACACCTCATGAGCATCTGAGTGTCTCCTGTGGATGCCATTACTAGTTTGGAAAAAAAAATCTTACTTTACAAAATGTTGCAGATGGTATATTTCTAAGGGAAATATAGAACATGTTGTTTTTTTTCTGAAGCAAGACAATATACTTAATGTTGGAGAATTATGACTTCTAAAAGTGTTTTTTGATTAACAGTACAGGTTTTTCCTGCCCTCCAAAAGTTAGTGATCCTATGAAACTGTAAGCCAAAATGGTGTAAAACAAAGAAGCAATTACAATTAATTTACATAAAATTTTTTTTTTTGAACTTTCCCAGACTCAAAAAATAGCATCTCTTAGGCTTTTCTGATACCCTAGGACACATCTTGCTAACAGATGCACAAAATAAATTGAGATAAAGCACAGATGCTGAGAGACAGTTCAAAGCTACGGCAGCTTGATGCTGAGATGCTGAGTGTAGTTCTGGGGAAGGAGCTTGGTGTTGCCACTCTCACTGCTGAGGGTGCCCACTGCCTCTGATGGATCCCTGAAAAACAAACGCTGAACACTCTTTTGGCTTTTCACCTTTTTTATAAAGGTGACAATCCTTTTTGAATTGTTTTAGGTTAGCGAAAACAAGTACTAACGTAGGTCTTTCATAAAAGCGAAGTGGCTTTGAAAAGTCGGAGATACCTACATATATATATATATATATGATTACTTATTATATATATATTATATATATATAATAGGTAATTGCATTAATATATTGAGCAAAACTATAAACATTTGTTAAGTGTTCATTTTGAACAAAGCATAATTCCACGCACCTTGAGAGTAAAAAATCGGAATAAGACGTAATATCTTCTTTTTAAGAAATCACGATCTATTAAGGAACCCCCAAACGCATTCTCTAAAGTATTCAATTTATGGGTGCCTGGGTGGCTCAGTTGGTTAAGCGACTGCCTTCGGCTCAGGTCATGATCCTGGAGACCCAGGACCGAGTCCCGCATCGGGCTCCCTGCTCAGCAGGGAGTCTTTTTCTCCCTCTGACCCTCCCCCCTCTCATGTGCTCTCTCTCTCTCATTCTCTCTCTCAAATAAATAAATAAAATCTTTAAAAAAAATAAAAAAATAAAGTATTCAATTTATCAAACTTGTAAATTGTTAACCACCTGAGACAAAGATTATTGGAAAATATTTTCCAATATCTGAGAGACCATAAGCAGTCATAGACTCAGGATGTCCACCTCATTTTCACTGCCTTTCTCCTCCTCTTGTTTCCTTTGTAATATTGACCATGGCAAGCAGTCAGTGACCGTGGTGAATGATGAGCAATATTCAATTAAATGTCTTAAGTAGAATATCACTAGAATAACGCAGCCCTAATATTTTTAATATTTTATTTTGCTTATTGCTAATTGTGTAATCATAATATTAAATGTATAAAAATAAGTAGTTTTTTTACCTAACAGTCCCATGGATGAATCTTATAAAACTTATGTTAAGTACATGTTATATGATTCTATTTACATATAATGTCCAGAATAAGCAAATGGATAGAGACAGAAACTGTATTTATGGTTGCCTAGGCCTGGGGATTGAAGGAATGGCAATTGAACGGTACATGGTTTCAATTTGGAGGGAATGACAATATTCTAGAATTTATTGTGATGACGGATGCATAGTTCTGTGAATATACAAAACTCCTTGGATTATATACCATAACTGGGTAATTGTGTGATATAAAAATTATATCTCAATAAAGCTGTTAAAAATTACCTTTTATATTACTTCCATCATGGGAACCTCCAACAGCTTCTCAAGTACATTATATAAAACAGGAATTAAATAGAAGTTTTTCATGTAAATTATTTACTCCTTCCTTTTCCTATCATCATCACTGCCTTCTTCATTATTTTCAATATTATTTTCAATGAAGTTTACCAACAATTCTTGTTAATTTGAAGCCTCATTATAAAAAGGAAAGTGGTAAAGGATATTAGCACTTTTGAGTGCCTTTACGACAATGCATATGGTTTTAAGGAATCGGGAATGACTCAAGAAACATTAAAACTTTTATTTCTGCTTAGTTCTTGCAGTAACTCATTTGCAGTTGACCCACTATTTGCTTTTCAAATATCCCTTAACTCTCCTTTTTTCTTTATAAAATGAAATTTTCTTGAGCTATTCACTCTTCTCTCACCTGATTAGGGGTGAAATGATATTATCTCCTATTTCAGAATATCTATGGATTATTCCAAGTAAATTACTGCATGGTTTACCTTCATAACAATAAGTTCAGGGGTTAAAACAGCCTTAATGTATTAGTATTAGCCTAACTGAACAGATTTTCAATCTATATCAGTTAATGTTCTAAGATGCTCTCTGATTTAGCAGAATAATTCATTAAAGGCTATTAGCCCATAGGATTTTCTGGGACGTTTGATGGTAGTAAATCAGGTTTAGAAGCATCGTAGCCAACAGCACTACCCAAATTACAGTATCTAATAGCTGGTGTGGAGAACCTGACACCAACGTGGTTTGGTAAGGGCTCTACACTCAGCATTGCAGGCTCTTGGTATATAGGTTGTCTTCAGAATTTCTCCCACTACGGCCTCTGAAACTTACATGTCTCTCAAAATGACTTCTGAATGACTTCTCCTGGGCATATGACTTCTTGTCATCACAATCTTTAAATCAGTGAGCACATGGATGTTGCTTATCTATGGAACCCAGGTTAAATGCCGCTGTTAAGGATGACAAAGTGGGGATAGGGGCACACATTTTATAATATTGAAATCCTTATCAGTGCGTGGATTTGCCCTTGCCATTCGTATCGACACACATATGCCCTAGTTTAGGCATAGCTCTACTTTGAGACTTTCAATTAAATAAGATAATATAATTCATTTTCATTAAAGCCAATTTGAGTTAGAATTTATAGTGCTAGCCTGAAATGTTAGTCTGGCAATTAAAAGCTTGGAAGTATGTATGACAGGGCCAAAATAGCTCCTTTCAAAAAGCAACATAAACAAAGCCCAGCATAATCAACTTGTGTGAGATAGTATTTTGCATTTTACAGAAGAAAGAACTGAGATTTGAAGTTGGCAATTTGTTTTAATCATACACGTACTAATTATAGTTTGGCTTTTCTCTGGTTCAAACTATGCTTACTTTTTTTCTCCCAATGCTTTCAATAATAATAACATAGAACTGAAAAATCTTGGTACTTTTGTTATTTGGCAGCTGAGTCTATCATGGCAAAGTCCTGGTGACTCTAATACTTATTTGTATTGTCTCATTACAACATGTATATTTCATTCCCTATATCCTCTAAATCTCCAATTTCTGACATGAGCCGAAATCAAGAATTGGACACTTAACCAACTGAGCCACCGAGGCACCTCACCTGAAGTACTTTAAAGATTTTTTTTTTTTAAAGATTTTATTTATTTATTTGACAGAGACAGCGAGAGCAGGAACACAAGCAGGGGGAGTGGGAGAGGGAGAAGCAGGCTTCCCGCTGAGCAAGGAGCCTGATGTGGGACTCGATCCCAGGACTCTGGGATCATGACCTGAGCCGAAGGCAGCCGCTTAACGACTGAGCCACCCAGGCACCCCACCTGAAGTACTTTAGATAACACTTAGGAGCTGAATATTTTTTATCATTTTACAGTATAGCTGAGGATAAAAGTTACTTTACAATGTGCAATGTGTTGTTCTGGCTTATATACATATATATTTTCTTAATTTTCATCTTATTTCTTGAGTACTGTATATGACTTTTCTCAGCATGCAGACTAAAAAGAGAATTTTTTTTATTTTTCACTGTGTTTGTGATGCTGAGAAATCACCAGATCCCTAACATAAATTTTCTCTTTCTTGCATTTGTATTAATTTCTAACTTGATTGCATAATACTATATATTATTATAAAAGATATCACATGACTCAGTGGACATCTTTGAAAGGACATTACATTTCTACATAATTTTAGCTCATTTACTCTATGTGCATTCCAAAGTATGTTTAAACTATATATATATTATTTTTCTTGCCATGGATCGTTGAACTGAATATTTATTAGAACAATATGGTTTACTGTCAGTCTATACTGATATTTCATATTATCTCATTTATCATTGTTCAGTTTCCTTATACACAATGACATATAGCTGTTCAGATCAGATAATGCCAATAATTTTTATTCATACATATTGGAAGGAAAAAGTGTAATATAAAGAGAAAATAATTTTAGAATATGAGAACTTTATTAAATAATATATACAGAAGACAAATATATTCTTTTGTTAGTTCCAGAATGATATATTTTATCATCCAATTATATATTTTAATTCTTTTCATTACAATATGTAGTTTAATACTTCCTATCTTCAATTAATCAAATATAAAACTCATGAATCTTCATTTATGTGAAAATGAATAATGTGATTTTTGTTATTTAGAGATGTGATACAGAACCAATCTAGGTGTGAGGGTTTTTATGTTTATTTATGCTTATACATTTTTGACTGATGTGTCAGTAGTCTCAATCTGACTTCCTGTCAATTGTCTTGACAATGTGAATGCTTCAATTACATATAAACCATAGAACTGCTAATTCTGCATTATCCCACTCCATAAAGATATCGGCCACATGGAATGAATGGAGGGATCATTTGCTGTTTTCATCAAATTAGTTTTCTGTTGTTAATGTCACACATATAGAGTCCTACACACCATTCCTTTTTCACATACAAAAACAACATGTTTTGGTATAGGCTTTGAAAACTATATATTACAACTTTATACACACTTGGAATCTAGTCTCTGATACCAAAAAAATGCAAAATGAGCAACAGACAAAAACAATTCTGTGATGGTGCTAAGGCCAAAGAGATTTCTCTTCCGTTACTCATTCCAGTTCTGAGTCATTCATAAAGCTGGGAAATTGCCCTGGGCTGTATCCCATAGCCAAACCAGAAGTGACAGATTGCTCTGGTTAATTGCAGTGGCTGTTTGACCTGGCAATTCATTTTGTAGAATGCACCAGAATATCCCCAGAGAGCACCTGTAGACAAATTTTAAAAAAATGGAGTATAGTCAATACTTACAATAATAATAATAAATAGTATTATTTAAGATACTACCTTAAACAAATTTCAATATGAAAAATCTTAAAATATATATTTCGCCAGAATTGTCTTTATTGCATATTTTAAAATTGAGTCTTAGTACTTAAGTAGTTTGTTAGAAGGTGGTATTAGATTTTGAAAATAAATGAGTATGACACTATTAAATTTTTATTTCTAATTAATGCACATGTAATCAATACAATTAAATTGATTAGAAATATTAAATTTGCTTAAAATTAAATATGGCATACAAATTGTTATCAGCTCCAATATTTCTTATGTATGACTGGCCTTTTCACTTCATATGCATGATTCCGTAAGGATTTGCTGGTATTTATTTGACACTGTACTTGTAGAAATATATACATATAATTTGATATCAATGAAAAATTAACTCTTAAATATTCATTTTTTTCACCAAATAATAACTATGTACATTTTTGTTTAGGAAAAATACTTCCAACCATACTATTGTTTATAGTGACCTGGGAGCTGAGTCACAGAGAAGTGGGCTAAAATTTTCTGTTGGATAGTAGATCCTGAATATTAAGTTTTCAATGAAACTATCATTTGTTGGCTAGTATTTGTATTTATTTTTCTGTATTTATTTTTAGATACTTTTTCTGTATTTATTTTTGATCCTTTGTATTTGTTTTGATACTTTGATATGGCCACAGAATATTTTAAAAAGATGTCCAAAAATGAAAATGTTTTTACATGCATTTGTTCACATCTAATGTATATTGTTTTCATATTATTCTAATTGCCTTGAAATGTGTTGTCTGGGTTTTTTAAGCCATTTTTTCTTTGGTTTTTGTAGATCACTTTTCATGAAGGTGGAAGAGATTATTATATCATCTTGATGCTTACTTAATACATGCTTTACTTAATAAAAATTTAATCTTTACCTTGCAGCAGAAAGACTAATGAGCCTAAACTGCTGTCTGCCAGAAAATGTGAATGAAAGAGTGACAGTATTTACCGCAATGACGGGATGGATAAGCATAAATTGTGAGTGAGAAAACAGACTCTTTTTTTTTTTTTAACATTTAACATGTAAATAATGTCCAAGTCCAGGTGAGTTTTCTTGTTAAAATTTATCAAATGAGTGAAGGGTAAAGTACAAAATATGAAGCTTATATTTTCAAAGAAATAGGAAATGTACAGTCAAAGTTATCATTATTCTATTAGCTGGAGCTACTGTTAATTCCCAAAATCACCACTCAATGAAAAATTAAACAGTTAATTGACAAGCAAATATAATATAGTAAAGGCAATGTATGTTATGTTGCTATTAGTTATGCAACCAAGTATCTTAAATTAGCTTAAAATTTTATAAGGGTGTTATTTTATAACTAGTTATTAATAATAATGAATTTTACATGAGATAAATTCATTATATATTTTGACAATCTTTAAAATTTGTTTAACAAATACAATTCATACATTGAGTTCCGTCTTTGTGTAAAGAGGCAGTATCCATGCTGGTTAGGAGTCCTAGACAGTGGACTACAATCCAAACCTGCATTTACATTCCTGTTTTACCACTGACCAGATCTATAACTTTGGGCAAAAGTCTCTGGGTTTGGCCCTATTAATTAGGATAGTATCATTATCTGTCATAGGTTCTCTGTGAAGATTAAATGAGCCAGTTTTTTTGAACCTTTCTTTTTTCTTTACTGCCCCATTAAAGAAACTTTTTGGATACTTTTTTATCCTAACTCCTCACCATTAAATTTTTATACCACGGATGTATTGTATATTGCCTTATGCACTGTGGCCCTTTGGAGGGTCGGAAATTACCGTAATAGCGAAGATATTCTCTCCTTCCACCCCAGAACCAATTTCTGCCTCTTGTGCCTTTGAGAATGCATGCAATAAACTAAATTCTTATTGAATGTTTAAATTTTTATCACTCAATATACTAATACATGTTAGATACTATTTTATCATCATTATTATTATTTATATGGGCCATTGTCACAAATTTATACTAATGATTGCATATATATATATTTCTTTGTACTGTTTTGATTAAAACATTTTATAGAAGACACATATTCCATATGTATGGAAAGAAAGAAAGAACAATTTTACTTAATTTTTAGTGACTCTAAATATGTATTTATAACACCTTTTCACTTCAGAGGCAATATTTTAACCCACATGTAGTGACAAAATTATTAGTTATGAAGACAAGTGGTAGAGCTATAAAAAATGCCAAATCTAATTTTTGGGTGAGTAAAAGTCTTGGTAAAGAATGAGTGCATTCTAGGGGTGCCTGGGTGGCTCAGTCATTAAGTGTCTGCCTTCGGCTCAGGTCATGATCCCAGAGTCCTGGGATGGAGCCCCGTATTGGGCTCCCTGCTCTGAGGGAGGCCTGCTTCTCCCTCTCCCACTCCCCCTGCTTGTGTTCCCTCTCTAGCTGTGTCTCTCTCTGTCAAATAAATAAATAAAATCTTAAAAAAAAAAAAAAAAAAGAATGAATGCATTCTGTACATTCAGACTAATTCCACTTTGGCAAAAATATTTAGGAGTAATTTCCATATCATAAGGACATAAAATCACAACTCAGAAAAATGTGAAAAGTGAAAAATACAATAAAACCTGTCATCCAGGGGCTCCTGGGTGGCACGTTAGGTTGAGTGTCAGACTCCTGATTTCTGCTCAGGTCCTGATCTCAGGCTCAGGAGATCCAGGTCAGGCTCTGTGCTCGGGGTGGAGTCGGCCGAGATTCTCTCTCTTCCTCTCCCTCTGCCCCTCTGGTCATGCTCTCTATCTCTCTGAAATAAATAAATAAATCTTAAAACACAACAAAGCAAAACAAAACTGTCATCCAGTTGGACCTAAAGGATGCACAAAAATTTTCAATGTGTCCTTTTTACATGGGGGGGTGTGTCTCATCAGGATTTTTAGAATTTCCTGCTCTCTTTCTGTTAATTTCTGTTTCTTTTCTAATTTTTTAATAATCACAAGGCATCAGGATGATATCTCACAAAAAGCCACCAGTTTCATTGAAAATATTCAGAGAGCTGCTTTCTGATAGCCACTGAAATTCTTCAAAGAGCTAAGAGACAAATAGCTATTTTATGTTCTAAGTTTTGTTACAATAAATAGCTTTTACTGAATCTAATTAATTAGTGAGTACTACTGATATTCTAAAAGTCTAGTAAACAGGCAGGTCACTGGGTGTTGTACTCAGATAGGAGGAATGATGCTAATAACAAAGCCAGTATTTTTCTCACTTTCTTGTATGACAAAAAAAAAAATATTAGGTTAATGCAAATCTTTTGAAGTCTTTCAAATGTCTAGTATGGGCTAATAGAACCAAATAAAAGTTTACAACTTAACTGGTTTGGTTCACAAAATGCACTCATTCACCTACAAAAAGGATACAAATGTTCCTTAAAGTACTTGAGTAGTTTAAAAAAACTAAAACATTCCTGATTTTGTTACAAAGCTAAGTATTATAAATTAAATTTTGATACAATATTCTAACTCTGAAACACCTATAAGATCATTCAAAGGCCAGACAAGGCTCACAGGTGCAAACTGATTTAAAATGAAGAAAAATAAACAGCATTATTAGCTATTTAAATGTTTAACAGTTGTGCATATATTATTTATATTGGAAATATTTTCAAATAACATTATAAGCATAATTTATATGTCCAGGGAGGGCACAGTGTTTTCCCAAAGCAACCAATAATACTTGCTTATATTGAACGTATTGCTCAGTAATTATTAAGAGTGTATGCCTTGTAATGTTCTCATACATGCTGTTCAAACTAGCAAACAGCCTATTCAAAAGACCATTTCTCTGAGTATGTAAAGCATAAACTTGTTATATCAAAAATATTACCATCACTACTTATTAAAAACATGTTCTATCAAATCTGTTAGTGGAATAAAATATACTTTTATTTGCGTTCAATTACAAAAAAAATTAAAACATGGTGCTTTTATAAGCAGTTCATATTGCTGCCAAAATATGTTAATGTAATAAGGTGTGGAAAAATTCATACCATAATAAAATAAAATATAAAAATTAAATGAATACATGCCCAAAGGCTATTTATCCATCTGGGTGCCAAACTGTTGAGTAATGCTATTTCATTTTCCAAAGTTTAGGAATGTCACACATCCAAAAGCTAGTTTTGACGAAATACTGATTTCTGCATTCGTAAGTGTCCATCCATGGATGAATGGTTAAAGAAATTGTCACACACACACACACACACACACACACATACACACACACACACACAAGAATATTATTCAATCATAAAAAACAATGAAAACTTGCTATTTGTGACACCCTGGACCTTGAGGACATCATGTGAGTAAGAGAGAGAGAAAGAAAAATATCATATGTTCTCTTTTATATGTGGAATGATAAGTAAATGAATAAATAAATAAGTAAACAAATAATTAAACAACCAACCAAGCTCATAGAAACAGAGAACGGATTTGTGGTTGCCAATGGCAGATTTCAGAGTGGGGGGAGAAATGGATGAACTGGTTTCATTTTTATTTAAATAATTGAATAAAAATAAAATAAAAGATGCTCACTGATCTAAAAATGAATAAAGTATTATTTTGTATTAGGTTTTCTTTAATAGAAGTGGACATATTTTTATTATTAAAAATTAAGCCTTAAAATATTCATGGAGAAATAGTAAGTTGTAATAGAATTGCCTTAGTAACCTTTTTTCATTACATTACTACATAAAAATGAATATTTTTAACAAATACAAATTTTCAGTATATTTTTATTTCTGGATAAGAGTAGAGACAATGTTCATCTTAAATCACTTTTACTTATCAATTCTAATATCACATACCTCCATATGCAAGCTAACTATATATATACTACATATATATATATAGTAGCAAACTTTTTTTCTGAAACATCTACATTGGCATTAGGATAAGTGATTATAACATAATGGATGTGGGGTCCATTTATTTGTGATAAGTTTTTATTCATATATAACAACAAACAATTCTATTTAAACCCCACTGCATCTAATTATAGTTATGCTGGTCAAAACGTTACACTACAACTTTAGTTTTCTTTTAAGGAACAAACTAAATTAGGAGAATGGAATAAATTAGTAAAAAGTTTAAGGATAGTCAGTGAGTGCCCTTTTTACTGATTTCCCGTCCTAGAATAGTTAAAACAGTAACTGGTAAGTAGTGAGCATTATATAAATAATAAAAAAAAATCTACTTCTCTTTTATTTATTTATTTAGTCAGTCAGTTAGTTTTTTACTTCACTTATGTTTAAATAGAAGAATTAAAATTTAGCTCAGAACTTGGCTGAACTCTCCTGGGAAGAAGAAAGTTTCTTAATAGCTTATGAAACCCACAGGTGTGTCTTATGATGTGGAAATGGCACTGTCCAAGCTATAGGCTTAAAGACACACTCCCATGCTTTGGATCCAAGTCCTGTTTTATATGTGTTCTTTTGTGTTGCTGTTAACCCTGGCAAATTTGCCACCTTAGGGTCAAGTTCCGTTGAAACTTAAGCCTTCTTGTCAATGTTCATTGCCTCATGAATATCAATGTACCTGTGTCTCTTTGGTTCTTTAACAATCACTGCAGGACCCCTCAAGTGTCTCAGGCACGGTGGAAATACCACATCTTCCATGAATCCTTCTCTTTTGCTACTTCTTATGTGTTGCTTCCTCATTTTCACCTTTAAGGATATATATTCATACTTTATCAAACTCTCATTTTCTTTTTTAGACATTGTTTTTTAAGGAACACTTGATGTACATTATAAAATTCAAAAGTGCAAGTGAGTTGACATCGTAAGTTAAGCTTTACCTCGCTATCAACCCTCAACCCATTCACTTGAAATGTAACTTTATTTGCATACTTCTATTTGTAGATCTTATAGTCACTCCATTATTATCTCTACTATTCATATTATTTTTTTACATTATCTGTTACCCCTTAGCTATAAGAAAATAAAGATTTAGGTGCATTACAGAATTTCTTCTCCATTCTTGATATCCTCTTTTCATATTTAGTATTAATTTTTATATTGTTTTCTCTTCTTACATCAGTTTATTTAAATGACAGTTTCAAAGTCTATTTGTTGTTCAGTTTAATTTAGACAAATCTATTCAGAGCTTATTACAAAATTAGATTATTATCACAATCCCACTCTTTTCTTATTTCTCTTCCCCATCAAAATTGAAAATGTTTCCATCCTATTCTCAAGTAAAATTTTTTTCACCATCTTAAAAGTTGTTTTAAAATTAGGAAATCATCTAAAGAGATTTAATTGGCATATATTCATTATAAATGCATGAATATTGTTAATTACAGGAACAATAATCTTATCTTACTGCTAGAATTCATTTCTATTTCTAGTGGTTCATTCCTTGTATCTGAACCCTTGAGATTTCTCTTAAAATTAAAGTGAAATGAATTACATCTTTTGCTCAAAATTTGCTAGATTTTACTTTGCTTCACTTTTGAACCATAATTTTATACTTTATATGCAGATTCTATAATTTCCATTCTTTTCGTAACATACAAATGCTTTCCTCTATCTTAAAGGAGAAGAGGAAAGAATGCATTTTTCTGAGGACACTCAGTCCCTTCTCTCACATTCACCCATGCCTCTGCCTCATTTCTCCAGTCCTGACTACTAGTTTTAAGCTTGTTTCCCACCAGTCAACCAGGTATCACCACATTTGTGGAGAAGATGCAATAATTCCTCCATCTTAAATCCTCCCCTACTTTGGTAGACATGTCAGTTTCCCATAGGCAGAAAGAGTGTTACATGTAAACTTTCTGAATCCATGAATGGATGGATCTGAAAAATGTCTGTCCTTCCCTCCTGCTTCATTGATCATTTGGCTCCCAGATAATTTTTCTCTAAGCACAGTGGAGACTTTCCTCATGATTTCTGGAAATCATATTTGCTGATGAAATGATTCATGCCGAGGCTTGGTCACATTTCTTTGCAAGTGTCCTTCTTTATGACCTCAGATTTTTGAATTTTCATGAGGCTGTGACTTCATGTGGATTTCCTTGCACTCTTCATGCATACACTTAGATACTCCTGCACATCTGAAAAATTGTGCTTCCCCTACTGGGACATTAGCTCCTATTAGTTCTTTAAATATTCTTCCTGTCCTTATTTATTTATTTATTTATTTACGACACTCTCCAGCTCAAATCATTTCTGGGATTCCAGGGATAGGTTACTAAATCCACCATACTGTATGAACTCTGGGCTCTGGTGGCCTACTCACTAATTCATCCATAAATAAACTCCATAACCTTGTATGCATTTAACATCCCAGAAAGTTTGAGTGGGAAATTATCTTAATGCTTGCTATATCTCTGGATATATCAGGATATATTTAGGAAGTGCTTTACTAAATCTTGTTTGTGTACTATTCTTCAGGGTCTATCTTTCAGTTATGTATGTGTTAGTTTCAGTTTAGTTCTGCCTCTCTCCTAACTTTATATCCTTCTCCTTGTAGTTTAATCTATTCTCATGTTACTGATGAATGTTTAAATGCTGATGCTAGCTAAACTCTCTCTGGGTCTTCAAACTTGTATATCAGGTTCCATCAGAGATACACATATAAATTATTTTTAATGGCTAGTGAAACGATCCGCTTGTTTTTGCTCTAGCCTATATTCTTGTAGTCAGTTGTGGTTTATTCATAAATTTCCATTCTATTTAGGAGATGTGCAGAGAGAATACAGTGTCTTTATTTTCTAGATAATCACTTTCACCAAAGGGACGTAAACATCAGAAGGTAGTGTATGGAAATATTTGCCAATTATTAAGTTTCAATAGTGAGTTTTGAAAAACTCAATCTTTTCAGTACACACTCTTAGTATTTCTTATTTTTACTTCTCCCCTACTCCTTTCCTAAATGCTGCTTGTATATATTTGGGACTGAGGTAGGGGCTTGTATCAACTTGGGGGTTCAAAGCTGCAGGAAGATCATCAAGCTGCCTTCTAGGACATCCCTAGACTCTTCTAGGGATGAGTGTCCTAAGATAATCCCTTGCCATCATGTGTTCTTGACTTCTGACAGGTAGCTGGTGGAATTGTGCTGTCTTGCTCTGACTAACTAAGGACCTGGTCCTTCTTTGCTGATGCTGCCTCAGCCATCTACTCCAGGCACAGCAGATGCCAAGTCTTCCAGCTATTTACCCCCTGGTTTTTCTGTTTACCATACGGCTTTTGTGATAGGGTGGTTTTGTTTCTCATCATGACTGCCCCGTGGCAATTCCACTGGCTCTCTGAACAGCTATTTCCATGTGCCTCGATGGGCTTACACAATCTTTTCAAGTCATCCCATACCACAGAAGTAGTCAAAAGACACTCAAGGGCACAAGTTCAGGACCTACTTCTGCTCTACTGCTTCATGCAGTTTTTACTTGTAATGGCTTCCCTGTGTTATCAAAGGGACCCTTCTGAAGCATCTCCTTACACAACCCCAGCAGCAAAGTAATGAAAAATGTTCTGCATCTACATCTAACATCTCCTGCAATAGTTTTTCTGGCAGATGAAAGGCAATTCAAATATGCTTGCATGCTAACTCTGTCTCTCTTCTATTATTCTCATGCATTCTATTTCTGCTCATATTAGAGCAGAATACTTCCTCTTCTTCTTGCTACAGATGAATCTCATTTGGTATGATGTTTTTCCCTTTAAGATAAGAATACTTTGTGACATGTAAATCATAATAGAAAGGAGTATCCTCAAAGCACTATGGAAGTAGCACTATGATCTGATATTAGTAGACTTTGCTCTTGACATGGGAGCTTACTGAAAACCAGGAGTAAGAGTTACTGAGGACAAATTTATATTGGTTTACTATCCCTTACATATTATATGTTATATAATCTGGGCTCCCAGTGCCTCATTATCTCATTTAATCAAAAAGCACATATTGTCTATTTGTTATGCTAAATAACTCTTGAATTATTCAATCTTTTCCCACTTCTAGCTTACCATTCATTATTTGTCCTCTGAGTTACTTCATCAGCCTCCCAACTTGTTTTTCAGTCTACGGTCTTGATGTCACTCAGATTATATACACTTTGTAAGAAAAATTTGATTGTTTTATTTGCCTACTTGGTTTTAAACTCTCTCTTTATATGATACAGCCCAAATACGTAAATAGAAGTTATTGGGGTCCTATAATAACTTCCCACTGCTTATCTTTTTATTCTCATCATCCTTATCCTTAGAGCCAAATCTGATACCAAATTTCCTTTGAATCTTCAATCATACAATGGTTTGATTTGCTCTTAGGCTATCAAACATTCTGTTCCATCTACTGAGATTATTTTTTTTTCCCTTCACCTTTCTTCACTTAATTCACACCCTTTAATCTTTCAGGTCTCAGTTTAGAAGTTACTTGCCTAGAAAGCTAGTCTTACTGGTCTGGCTTAGAATCTTATCCATTTCGTTTTTAATATTTTCTATTTCTCTAAATTGCACATGGAGAATTATATTGTAATTTTATGGTGCATCTCTCTCTCTTTTTCTCCCTACCTCCAATAGAAGATGTGAGCTTGCTTACTATTCTTTTTTCCATATAAAAAAGCAAATCATATAAATTACACAGCTATATTACCATTCCCTCCGGTTTCCCATATGTTTTGCTTTTTGCTAGAGTTCGTCTCATTCATCTTCTTAAACCATATTTATACATATCTTTGTGTAAAATAATAATCCAATATTGATTTACTCTATATTTCTGTATTTCCTATATGTTTTCCAGGTTGTATTTTATAAATAAGTTCCTAATAATATATTAATGTATCATTATAAAATGTAATAGTGTATCATTCTCATACTGTACTATTGTATAGTTTTTTTTATTTTTTTATTTTTTATTTTTTTATTTTTTTATTTTTTCTTTAAAGATTTTTATTTGTTTGTTTGACAGAGAGATAGAGTACAAGTAGGCAGAGAGGCAGGCAGAGGGAGAGGGAGAAGCAGGCTCTCCGCTGAGCAGGGAGCCCGATGTGGGGCTCGATCCCAGGACCCTGGGATCATGACCTGAGCCAAAGGCAGACGCTTAACCGACTGAGCCACCCAGGCGCCCCAGTATAGTTTTTTTTAATAATGTATCATCACTATTATACTGTCTTATCATATAGTATGCCAACTGGTATTACATTTCTTTTTAAAATTTTTATTTGTTTATTCATGAGAGACAGAGGTGGGGGGGCAAAGGGAGAAGCAGGCTCCCCGTGGAGCAGGGAACCTGATGTGGGACTTGATCCCAGGGCCCTGGGATCATGACCTGAGCCGAAGGCAGATACTTAACCAACTGAGCCACCCAGGTGCCCACATTTCTTATTACAGTATTTAAGATCCATGAAAAGTTTTTTTAGGTAGAAGAAAAAAATATTGTAATTGTATTTGTTTTATATACGAAGGAAATCAGGTTCAGTGCAAGTAGATGATTTTTTTTTAAAAGATCTATTTATTTATTTGAGAGAGAGAGAGAGAGAGAGAGAAGGTGGGAGGGACAGAGGGAAAGGGAGAGAAGCTCAAGCAGATTCCTCACTGAGTGTGGAGCCTGCCTTGGATTCAATCCCATAACTCCGAGATCAGACCTGAGCTGAAACTTTAACCAACTCCTCCACCCAGGCACCCCAACGCAAGGAGATGATTTACAGAGGGTCAAATAAATATTCATTGGTGGAGGAAGAACTCAAACTCAGATTTGCTGGTCTAAATTGAATATTCTTTCATTTACTTTATGCTTTCCTTATCATTTTTCAACTTCCCTTATACTTGCTATTTAAATAATAAATAAAATGTTGATAGAGAGAATCGTATTTTTCCTCCTTAAGATAACAAAGAAGAGGGGAGATTTTATTACCTACTTGTGGTGAATGGGGAGTGGTAACTGAGAGATGCCAGCTTGTGTCTTGTTTTAATTGTGTATATCTCATACCATCATTACCACATTATAGAATTATGCTGCAATTTTCATTTTGGGAAACATACTTTCACTTCCACTACCTTATGTGATTGCACAACATCTGTGCATGTACTGTGCCTGTTGAAATGAGAAAAACGATGATAGGCATATTTAAACAATTTTCCCCAAACTACACTAGTAGTAATTGGGAGTGCTGAGATTAGCACTTAAACTACTTAACTCCATTTCTAGTGCTCTTTTTTACTGCACCATGCTGTTTCTCTAGCAATTTCATAAAAGAGGAAAGTGAAACTATAAAGAGGGATGTAAAATTATAGTTGAATTGGGAGATGTATATTTACAATTCTGAGTATTTAACTGTCCAAATTAGTTAAATTTCTTCATAACTCTTTCCTTATTTGCAGATTGTGGAAAAATATGAAATCCACAAGCCTGAAATGTGTAGTACTCCTAGCACAGACTCTTACAAAGAGCAGATTTTCAATGAATACTAGTTATCATTTCATTTGCTATTACTACCTTTACCAGTATTCTACAAAAAGTAGAGGTCTTTTTTTTTTCTGTTCTTACCAATATTTATTTATTTATTTTTTATTATTATGTTATGTTAATCACCATACATTATATCATTAGTTTTTGATGTAGTGTTCCATGATTCATTGTTTGTATACAACACCCAGTGCTCCATGCAGAACGTGCCCTCTTTAATACCCATCACCAGGCTAACCCATCCCTCCACCCCCTCCCCTCTAGAACCCTCAGTTTGTTTCTCAGAGTCCATCATCTCTCAGGGTTCATCTCCCCGTCCGATTTCCCCCCCACCTTCATTCTTCCCCCCTGCTATCTTCTTCTTCTTTTTTTTTTTAGAGGTCTTTTGACAGACTAAAGAAAAAACAAAAACTGAAAAACTTTAAGCATTTTTTCTTACTTTATTCCTTCAGATTTCTTCTTTCTGTTTTTGTACATCCTTCTAGATTTACATATTTTCAGCTAAAACTTAAGAAAAGAGTGATATGTGTTGTGGAAAATAAAGATTTAAAACAAGGAAATGAGAATGGAGATATCATCCATCAAAATTTATTGATATTGCTTAAAAGAAAGAAAATCAATTCAAGCTCTCACTAAAATATGAAGTCACAACCCCAATTTTTGTATAAAGAACAATTTTGACCAATTTTATGTTTGTGTAATATTTCATTGCATATGTATATCACATGTTGTTTATCCATTTGTCTATTGATGGACGCTTAGGTTGCTCCCAAAGTTTGGCTATTGTAAATAATGCAGCAATAAACATTGGGGTGCATATATCTTTCTGAATTAGTGTTTTTATTCCCTTAGGTAAATACTCAGAAGTGGATTTATTTGATTATATGGCATATGACCTCACTGATATGAGGAATTCTTAATCTCAGGAAACAAACTGAGGGTTGCTGGAGTGGGGGGTGGGGTGGGAGGGATGGGGTGACTGGGTGATGGACACTGGGGAGGGTATGTGTTCTGGTAAGCGCTGTGAATTGTGCAAGACTGTTGAATCTCAGATCTGTACCTCTGAAACAAATAATGTAATATATGTTAAGAAAGAAAAAAAGAAGAAGAAGAATGTAGCAGGAGGGGAAGAATGAAGGGGGGGAAATCGGAGGGGGAGAAGAACCATGAGAGACGATGGACTCTATTTTAAATTTTTTGTGGAAACTACATATTTTCTTCCACAGTGGCTGCACCAGTTTGCGTTCCTACCAACAGTGCATGAGGATTCCTTTTTTCCATATCTTTGCCAACATTTGTTATTTCTACTCTTTTTAATTTTTGCTATTCTGACAGGTGTAAGGTGATATCTCTGTGGTTTTGATTTGAATCTTCCTAATAATTAGTGACATTGAACATCTTTTCATGTGTCTTTTGGCCATCTGCATGTCTTCTTTGGAAAAAAATGTCTATTCAGGCTTTCTGCTTATTTTTTAATCAGATTTATTTTTTTTTGTTTTTGAGTTGTATAAGTTCTTTATATATTTTAGATAATAACCCCTTATCGAATATATAATTTACAAATACTTTCCCCCCTCAGTAGGTTTCCATTTTGTTTTGTTGATGGTTTCTCATTGTGCAAACGCTTCTTATTTTTATGTCCTTCCAATACTTTATTTTTGCATTTGTTTCACTTGCCTTAGGAGACATATGTAGAAAAATGTTACTATGGCTGATGTCAGAATTACTGCCTGTGCTCTCTTCTAGAATTTTTATGGTTTCAGATCTCACATTTAGTCCTTTAATTCATTCTGAGTTTTCTTTGTGTATATTGTGTTAGAAAGTGGTCCAGTTTCATTTTTTTACATGTAACTGTCGGTTTTCCCAATATATTGGTATTAATTTATAATCATACTCACAATAGAATTTCATGCAGCATGAAATCCCCCTATAAGCTCAAAGTTGTCTCCATTCTTTTGGCCAGGAATTCAACTCTTGATTAAAGCAAGCAAAACTGAGGAGTGCCTGGATGGCTCAGTCAGTTAAGCAGCTGCCTTTGGCTCAGGTCAATATCCCAGGGTCCTGGGATGAAGCCCTGTGTCTGGCTGTCTGCTTAGCGGGGAGTCTGCCTCTCCCTCTCCCTCTGCCTGCCACTCCCCCCTGCTTGTGTTCTCTCTCTCCCTCTCTTTCTATTATATATATATAAAGACAAGCAGAATTTAGGAAAAAAACATTTTAGAAAAAGAATAAATGATATGAATTGGAAAATAAGATGTTAAGCAGCCATATTATTCCTTGTGTTTTGATAATTCAGAATACATTTTTAAAATAATAGTAGTCACCCATTTATACCACCATTAGGCAGCACTAACAGTCTTTAGAACAGACAACCTCTGAACATCAAGTATGTAGTTGGTAGGAGTAAGGGAGGAGGAGGGGATGAATAAATGGAGCATAGAGGATTCTTAGGACAATGAATGCACTCTGTATGATACCATAATAATGGGTCATTATTCCTTTGACCAAACCCATAGAATGTTCAACACCAATAGTAAACTCTAAAATAAACTATGGACACTAGGTGACTATTATGTGTCAATGTATGTTCATCAGTTGTAACAAATGCATCACTCTGGTGGGAGATGTTAACAGCGGGGAAAGCTCTGCATGTATGGAGATAGGAGTTATATGGGAAATCTCTGTACCTTCTGATCAATGTTGAGATGAACCTAAAACTCCTCTATAAAATAAAGTCTTTTATTTTTTTTTCCTCCAAGTTTTTATTTAAATTCCAGTTAGTTAACATACAGTGTGATATTAGTTTCAGGTGTAGGATTTAGTGATTCATCACTTACATCCAAGTGCCCTCCTTAATCCCCATCATAATTTAACCCATCTCCCTGCCCACCTCCCCTCCAGCAACCCTCAGTGGATTCTCTATAGTTAAAAGGCTAGATATTTATTTATTGATTTGAAGGGATACATGCACCCCAATGTTTATAGCAGTATTATCAACAGTAGCCAAAAAATAAGGTCTTTTAAAAATGGCTTTAGTTAATTCAGATTTTAAATGCTCAAGTTTCAAAATTATAAAGGTGCTCATAAAGGCAATTATCCTCTAAATTAATGTAGATTTACTGGAGCTTTTTAGTCAAGGACTACCTTCTTCAGAAGACTATGCAAGAATGAAGGTTTTCTGCAATAATTTCCATCTGTGGCAGATTACTTCTGCAATTTGTTTGGGTACTCTAGATGTGGGAATGCTCCTAGATGGGTTACTGACAAGTTGCCCAGAGACATGGTTTCTTCTACAAATATTGTAGAAGTCCTTACTGAAGTCCTTACTACAGTCTGTGTAAGTGCTGAACATCTATCTAGGAAGGCTAAATTCTGAATGACCTCATGGGCATTACTAAATTAATCTATATTCCTGCTGGTGCTGGTGGTATGCCCTGTATAATGACTGATGCTAATGACTTCTGAATTTGTCAAACATGAGATAAATCTACAGATCTCAATTTCATGATGTTAATTGGATTGTCATTTTTTAAGACCATTCTGATACCAGTCCAGGAATGAGGGGGCACAGTGTCTATTGTTTATTACTGCATCTCCAGTAATTGTAAAATTTGCAGAGTATATTATCAAATACTTTTTAAAGGATGAATACCTAGGGACACCTGGGTAGTGCCAGTCTGTTAAGTATCTGACTCTTGGTTTAGGCTCAGGCTGTGATCTCAGGGTCATGGAATCAAGCCCTGCGTGGGGCTCCACACTCAGCATGAAGTCTGCTTGTGATTCTCTCTCCCTCTCCCTCTGCCCCTCCCCCCATGTGCTCACGCTCTCTCTCTCTCTCTCTTTCTCTAAAACAAATTTAAAAGAATAAAGAATGAATAGCTAAAATTCTGCCTAAATTCTTCCAGTCAAGGTGATTTTATTATTATTATTATTATTATTATTATTATTATTATTATTATTTAGAGAGAGAGAGTGAGAGCAAGGAGGGGAGGGGCAGAGAGAGAGAGAGAGAGAATCTTAAGCAGGTTCCATGCCCAACAAGGAGCCAGAGGCGGGGCTTAGTCTCACCACCCTGAGATCGTGACCTGAGCCCAAATGAAGAGTTGGATGCTTAACCAACTGAGCAACCCAGGAGCCCACAGTCAAGGTAATTTTAAATGGATGTCTGGAAACATAATAGATATTCTTAAGCATTTTTAGTTTTATCTAGTTGAGTTAGGAGACTTTGTTTAAAATACACAAAACTCTAAAATTTGTATTCATTTATATTGCCTTAACAGGAGTAAGGTCAAAATGATAAATAATAGGTTTTCTACTATTTTTTATATACAATCTAGGATTTAATATTTTTGTGCTTAAGTGTAGTAAGCAAAGTGATAAAAGTGATAAGGAAAGTGTGTAGTAAGGAAAGTGATAAAAAAAAATCCCCGAAAAAAATAGTGAAGGTGATATCAGCAAACTCTTTTTTTCCTTCTGATAAGGTTTTTCAGCCCTCCATTATTGACATGGGTTTTCACAGAGATTTTTAGAGGACATATTTGGAGAGGCGCTATTATTTCTGAGCTCATACTTTCTATGTGAAACCCTGTACTGCATAGCTCTCATGCTGCGGTATTCATGTGGCCAGTACACTCTTAAAAATCTGTTAGAAACAGATTTACAATTTTATAGTAGTGTCATTTCTACTTTCGGTCTCTGCTAGCTGCTTTTCCTAAGCCTTTAATCAGTGAGAGAGGATGTGTGATTAAGCATTCACATATACTCTGTCATTTAAATTTTACCATTACATACGGGACAGATGATGTGATTCCCATCTTACAAATTAGGACATCATTGCTAAGACAGTTTAAGAACTTAGCCCAAGGTGACATAACTAGCAGAGGCTATTTGCTTTATTTAAACTGAAATCTATTTGATTGCAAAACCTGTGTCATTAATCACTGGGCTGCATTTACACTTTTACAGTATAAGTCTTCCTATATATTTAAGCCATCTTCATCTTAACTGCTTAAAATCCCAGCCATATTTTTATACTACTACTTTAAAATATTTGCTTTGTGTATTTTTGCGTAATCTATTATTCAGAAAGTACATATACTTCAAGAAATATATTTTAAAATAACATAAGAATGGCATGTATTCTGAGCCTTGCTTAATCTTAGAATTTACTATTTCATTTACGTGCATGAGAATTTTCATGTTTTTTCTTCTCAACCATCTTTGGTGAAATGGATTTTAGGTTTTCAAAATACGTTACTATCTGTTCTAAGTAAAAGTTATATTATTGCAAAATACATTATAAATAACAGTTACATTACTGCAAAATACTATAATATTATTTTTTATGCAAAACTATTCATGAACTTCATTTTTATTTTTGGTTGTGATTTTTATGTTTTATTGATTTTTTGTATTCCTGCAATGACAATGCAAAGTATTGCTAAATTCCAAGTGTCACCCTATATTGTTATTCTTTTCTAAAAATGATAAACTATTATAATTTGAACACATATTTCTGTCTCTAATTCACAAAAAAAGTATTTAGTTAGTGGGACCTTGAATTTTTGCTTCTGCTGTATATGCTGTCTCCTCTATATCAGGAAAACTATTCATATGTTGAATCACTTGCAATTTATCAAAGGTAAAACCGTCTTTCCACCAGAAATATTTATAAACCTATCTGAACCAGACTGATATTTGCTGTTTTTCCCTCTGTTAAAATGGGAGATGTTATTCTTTTTAAGTTATATAGTTATTTTTTGTATCATGTGTTCCCTAACCATCTCAAAATCCTTGCATCTCCATTTATGTTTAGTTCCCTGTGCATCATCAGTTTTTCTTGTTTATTTATTTATTTATTTATTTATTTATTTATTTTTTAAAGATTTTATTTATTTATTTGACAGAGAGAGACACAGCGAGAGAGGGAACACAAGCAGGGGGAGTGGGAGAGGGAGAAGCAGGCCTCCTGCGGAGCAGGGAGCCCGATGTGGGGCTCGATCCCAGGACCCCGAGATCATGACCTGAGCTGAAGGCAGACGCTTAATGACTGAGCCACCCAGGCGCCCCTTCTTGTTTTTTTAATAATTTTGATTAGTATATGATCATGATTGAAATTCTCCCATCTTTTTTTTTATTATTATGTTCAGTTAGCCAGCACATAGTACATCATAAGTTTTTGTTGTAGTGTTCAGTGATTCATTAGTTGCATATAACACCCAGTTCTAATCCCGACACATGCCCTCCTTAATACCCATCACCCCGTTACCCCATCCCTCCAGCCCCCCTCCTTTCTGTAACCCTCAGTTTGTTTCCCAGAGTCCAGAGTCTCTCATGGTTTGTCTCCCTCTCTGATTTTTTCCCATTCAGTTTTCCCTCCCTTCCTCTGTGGTCCTCCACTCTATTCCTTATGAAACCATGTGATAATTGTCTTTCTCTGCTTGACTTATTTCACTTAGCATAATCCCCTTCGGTTCCATCCATGTCGATGCAAATGGTAGTTATTCATCCTTTGTGATGGCTGAGTAATATTCCTTTGTATATATGTACACATCTTTATCCATTCATCTGTTGAAGGGCATCTTGTTTCCCTCCACAGTTTGGCTATTGTGGACATTGCTGCTATGAACATTGGGGTGCATGTGCCCCTTCTTTTTACTACATCTGTATCTTTGGGGTAAATACCTAGTAGTGCAATCTTTGGGTCATAGTGTAGCTCTATTTTTAATATCTTGAGGAAACTCCATACTGTTTTCCAGAGTGGCTGTACTAGCTTGCATTCCCACCAACAGTGTAAGAGGGTTCCCCTTTCTCCACAACCTTGTCAACACTTGTTGTTTCCTGACTTGTTAATTTTGGCCATTCTAACTGGTGTAAGGTGGTATCTCGTTGTGATATTGATTTGTATTTCCCTGATGGATAGTGATGATGAACATTTTTTCATGTGTCTGTTAGCCATTTGTATGTCTTCTTTGGAGAAGTGTCTGTTCATATCTTCTGCCCATTTTTGACTGGATTATTTGGGTTTTGGGTGCTGAGTTTGATAAGTTCTTTATAGATCTTGGATATCAGCCCTTTATCCAAAAATGTCAGTTGTAAATATCTTCTCCCATTCCATGGATTGCCTTTTAGTTTTGTTGACTGTGTCCTTTGCTGTGCAAAAGCGTGAAATTCTCCCATCTTAAAAATAAACAAAATGTGCACCGTAACTTCACCTCTCCCATTACTTTCCTTCATTTTAGAAAGTAATTTTTGAAGTAACAGTCAGTCTTTACTGTCTTTACTGACTGCAATTTCCAGTACCCACCAAGTTACCCCATTCTCTATCCCCATCACTCCCTTAAATCTCCATGTGCTAAAACCAATGATTTCATATGACCAAATCCAATGAGTATTTCTCTGTTATCTTGTTACCCAATAGCATTTGAAATCTTTTGAAGCCTTCTTCTTCTCTCTCGGATTTCTTCTATTAAATTTTTTTTTTTCCTCTTTCCATTAAAGCATCTCATATTTTGATGGCTCTCTTCCAACTGACCACTTAAAATTTGGGACATCACAAGGGCACCTGGGTGGTTCAGTTGGTTAAGCAGCTGCCTTTGGCTCAGGTCAAGATCCCAGAGTCCTGGAATGAGCTCCACATCAGGCTCCCTGCTCAGCGAGGTGTCTGCTTCTCCCTCTCCGCCTGCCCCTCCCCCTGCTTGAGCACTGTCTCCCTCTCTCTCTCTCTGTCTCTCCAATAAATAAATAAAATCTTTAAAAAAGATTTTTGGAACATTACAGAAGTCGCTGTTGGGAACTTATATTCTTCATCTATTGTTTGTCCTAGATAATCTTATCTGTGTGGATTTTAGGGGATATTGTTAAACTCATAATTTTAAAAAAATAACTCCATTTCAGCTTTTTCCCTAGAACTCCTGATAAATCTACCTATAACTTTCTTAACATCTCCATGCAAACATTGGCTAGATAATTAAAATAAATAGATAATTAAATAAAGATAAATAAATAAATAAATAAATAAATAAAGATAATAAATAGATAATTAAAAAAAATCCAGGTGGGGATTTGTGGTTCAGCATGTTAGAAGCTTAGAAGTTGCCATTCTGTCCAAACAAGCATAAATTGGAACCAAAAAATATAACTACTCTTCTTAAATCCATAAGAAAATTGAAGTCACAGGAAAAAACACTCCCCTTAAATTGGATCAACAGATAGGCAAATATAGAGAATTACAACTTAACAGAATAGAAGTCCATGAGTTGAAACCTTTACAGGAACCAGTGCTGAAGTAAGGAAAGATAAATTATAATTAAGAATTACTGGAAGCTCAGTGTGAACAACTCTGAGAGATAATTAAAACATAACTTATCAAATTTTGGGGGGATGCAACAAACATTGTTTAGAGAGAAATTTATAGCATTAAGGTCATATGTTAGAAAAGAGGAATTATCTAAAATCAATAATCTAAGCTTTCATTATCAGAAATTTGGAAGAGGAAATTAAATTCAAATTAAGCATAAGGAAGGAAATAGTAAAACTTAGAGTAGAAATCAATGAAATTGAAAACAGGAAATCAATAAAAATTTAACAGAAAACAATGAAACAAATTACCCCAAAAATAACTGTTTGAAGCAACACCCATTTAATATCTCACAGTTTTGTGGGTCAAGATCAGCAAAACCAAAAACTAGTTCTATGAAAAGATATATAAAATCAATAAGCCTCTAACCAAGATAACCAAGAAAAAAAAAAGAGGATAGAAATTACTAGTTACTACAGAAATAAAAGACTGGACATTATCACAGATCCCATGGATATTAAAAGAATGCAGAAAAAGCAGTTGATACAATCCAATACCCTAGGAATAGAAGGAACTTTCCTCAACTTGAGAAAGACTAATTACAAAAAACCTACAGCTAAAATCAAACTTAAGGTTGAGAAACTGGAAGCTTTCTGATTAAGATTAGGAATAAGCCAAGGATGTCCTCTTTCACTACTGCTTTTCAGCATCATGCTAGAAGTCCTAGTTGTGGAATCATACAAAGAAAATAAAAAGTATACTGTGTTTTTACATAGAAGACATGGTTATCTATGTAGAAAATCAGAAAAAAAATCCACAAAAAGACCTAAAATAAATAAGTAATTACAACAAGTTTGCAGAATACATAGATATTCACACATCAAATGTTTTCCTATATGCCAACAATGAACAAGTGGAATTTGAAATTAAAACACAACCATTTACTTTAGCACCCCCCAAATAAAGTACTTAGATATAAATCTAACAAAATATGTTAAAGATCTAGATGTAAAAGACTAAACAAAATCAAAGAACTAAATAAATGGAGAGATATTCTACGTTCTTGGATAGGAAGACTCAATATTGTCAAGATGTCAGTTTTTCCCAACTTGATTTATAGATTCGATGCAATTGCAATAATAATCTTAGCAAAAAAAAAATTGCTGATATCAATAAACTGACACCAAGATTTATAGAGAGAGACAAAAGACCCAGAATAACCAACACAATATTGAAGAAGAACAGAGTTGGGGGGAACTGACACTACCCAACTTCAAGACTAAATATAAAGTGAAAGTAATAAAGTCAGTGTGATATTGGCACAAGAATAGACAAACAGATCAATAGAACAGAAGATAGAGCCCAGAAACAGATTCATGTAAATATAGTCAACTGATCTTTGACAAGGAGCAAAGTCATTGCAATGGAGCAAAGATTGTCCTTTAACAAATGATGCTAGAACTACTGAATATTCAAACGCCAAATGAACAAAACAAAACAAAACAAAACAAAAAAACAAAAAGAATCTAGACACAGCCCTTATATCCTTCACAGAAATTAACTCAAAGTGGACCACAAACTTAAATATAAAACACTAAAGTATAAAACTCCTAGAGGATAACACAGAGAAAATCTAGATGACCTTTTGTTTGGTGATGACTTTATAACTATAACACCAAAGCTACAATCCATGAATTAGAGAATTAATCAGCTGTACTTTACTAAAATGAAAATTTTTTTCTCTGAGGAAGACATTGTCTTTTGTGAAATTACTCTCTATGTTATGATAGTAGTGGATATATGTCATTATAAATTAGTCTAAACCTATAGAATGTACACCAAGAGTGAACCCTAATGTAAACTGTGGACTTTGGGTGATAATGTTATGTCAGTTTGGATTCATCAATTCTAACAAACGCACAACTTTGGTGGGGGACTTTGATAATGAAGGCGTCTATATGCACATGTGGAGGCAGTAGGTATATGGGAAATCTCTGTGCCTTCTGTTCAATATTTCATTAACCTAAAACTGCTCTAAAATAAAGCATATTTTTAAAAAAGATTTATTTATTTATTTGAAAGAGAGAGAGAGCATGTGTGTGAGCAGGGCAGGAGGGGAAGAGGGAGAGAGAGAGAGAGAGAGAATCTCAAGCAGACTCTCTGCTAAGCATGGAGCCTGACCGGGGTGGATGGGGGAACCATTCTCACAACTCTGAGATCATGACCTGAGCTGAAATCAAAAATCACATGCTTAACCGACTGAGCCACCCAGGTGCCCCTAAAACTAAAGTGTATTTTTAAAAAATTACAAATGCACTCACTGGGTTCTCTGTTCAAGTTCTCCGAAGTCCACAATCAAGGTGTTGGCCAGGCTGGATTCTTATTTAGAGGTTTTGGGAAATAATCCATTTCCAAACTCATTCAGGTTGATGCCACAATTTAGTTACAAGTTTTTATAACATGACCACTGCCTGGTTCTTTGCTGTCAGGAGATTGAAAGGACTCTTGTATTCCTATTCATATGTTCTCTTCATCCCCACCAGATATAAGGCCTTCTCATGTTTTGAATCTCTCTGTCTTCTGCACTGGCTCTGTCAGCGTTATGTGAATAGATTAGTTCCATGTTGATAAACTATTTTAATTAACTCAAAGTCAACTGAATAGTAGTAACCTTGATGGCATCCATAAAAATCTTATTTTCCATGAAATATAACATAATCACAGACATGCTATTTCATCAAGTTCATAGTCCTGGAGATTCTGTTGAGAAATCTTGGGAAGTACTTTTAGGATTCTGCTCAATATGCTTTAGATGTCTTATAATTCGGAGATGTCTTTTTTTAAATTTTATTTTATTATGTTATGTTAATCACCATACATTACTTCATTAGTTTTTGATGTAGTGTTCCATGATTCATTGTTTTCGTATAACATCCAGTGTTCCATTTAATACATGCCCTCTTTATTTATTTATTTATTTATTATTATGTTAAACACCATACATTGCATCATTAGTTTTTGATGTACTGTTCCTTGATTCATTGTTTGCATATAACACACAGTGCTCCATTCAGTACGTGCCCTCTTTAATACCCATCACCAGGCTAACCCATCCCCCCATCCCCCTCCCCACTAGAACCCTCAGTTTGTTTCTCAGAGTCCATAGTCTCTCATGGTTCGTCTTCCCCTCCGATTTCCCCCCCTTCATTTTTTCCTTCCTGCTATCTTCTTCTTTTTTTTTTTTTTTTTTTTTTTAACATATAATGTATTATTTCCTTCAGAGGTACAGGTCTGTGATTCATCAGTCTTACACAATTCAGAGTGCTCACCATAGCACATACCCTCCCCAATGTCTATCACCCAGCCACCCCATCCCTCCCAACTGCCACCACTACAGCAACCTTCAGTTTGTTTCCTGAGGTTAAGAATTCCTCATATCAGTGAGATCATATGATACATGTCTTTCTCTGATTGACTTATTTGGCTCAGCATAATACCCTCCAGTTGCATCCACATCATTGCAAATGACAAGATTTCATTCCTTTTGGTGGCTGCATAATATTCCATTGTATATATATACCACTTCTTCTTTATCCATTCATCTGTCGATGGACATCTTGGCTCTTTCCATAGTTTGGCTATTGTGGACATTGTTGCTATAAACATCGGAGTGCACGTACACCTCCGGATCCCTACATTTGTATCTTTGGGGTAAATACCCAGTAGTGCAATTGCTGGGTCGTAGGACAGCTCTATTTTCAACTTTTTGAGGAACTTCCATACTGTTTTCCAGAGTGGCTGCACCAGCTTGAATTCCACCAACAGTGTAGGAGGGTTCCCCTTTCTCCGCATCCCTGCCAACATCTGTCGTTTCCTGACTTGTTAATTTTAGCCATTCTGACTGGTGTGAGGTAGTATCTCATTGAGGTTTTGATTTGGATGTCCCTGATGCCGAGTGGTATTGAGCACTTTTTCATGTGTCTGTTGGCCATTTGGATGTCTTCTTTGCAGAAATGTCTGTTCATGTCTTCTGCCCATTTCTTGATTGGATCATTTGTTCTTTGGGTGTTGAGTTTTATAAGTTCTTTAATAGATTTTGGATACTAGCCCCTTATCTGATATGTCATTTGCAAACATCTTCTCCCATTCTGTCGGTTGTCTTTTGGTTTTGTTGACTGTTTCCTTTGCTGTGCAAAAGCTTTTTATCTTGATGAAGTCCCAATAGTTCATTTTTGCCTTTGCTTCCCTTGCCTTTGGTGATATTTCTAGGAAGAAGTTGCTGAGGCTGAGGTCGAAGAGGTTGCTTCCTGTGTTCTCCTCAAGGATTTTGATGGACTCCTGTCTCATATTTAGGTCTTTCAACCATTTTGAGTCTATTTTTGTGTGTGGTGTAAGGAAATGGTCCAGTTTCATTCTTCTGCATGTGGCTGTCCAATTTTCCCAACACCATTTGTTGAAGAGATTGTCTTTTTTCCATTGGATATTCTTTCCTGCTTTGTTGAAGATTAGTTGACCATAGATTTGAGGGTCCATTTCTGGGCTCTCTAGCCTGTTCCATTGATCTATGTGTCTGTTTTTGTGCCAGTACCATACTGTCTTGATGATGACAGCTTTGTAATAGAGCTTGAAGTCCGGAATTGTGATGCCACCAGCTCTGCTTTTCTTTTTTCAACATTCCTCTGGCTATTTGGGGTCTTTTCTGGTTTCATACAGATTTTAGGATTATTTGTTCCATTTCTTTGAAAAAAGTGGATGGTAGTGATAGGGATTGCATTGAATGTGTAGATTGCTCTAGGTAGCATTGACATCTTCACAATATTTGTTCTTCCAATCCATGAGCATGGAACTTTTTTCCATTTCTTTGTGTTTCTTTCTTTCATGAGTATTTTATAGTTTTCTGTGTACAGATTCTTTGCCTCTTTGGTTAGATTTATTCTTAGGTATCTTATGGTTTTGGGTGCAATTGTAAATGGGATCGACTCCTTAACTTCTCTTTCTTCTGTCTTGTTGTTGGTGTATAGGAATGCCACTGATTTCTGTGCATTGATTTTATATCCTGCCACTTTATTGAATTCCTGTATGAGTTCTAGCAGTTTTGGGGTGGAGTCTTTTGGGCTTTTCACATGAAGTATCATATCATCTGCAAAGAGTGAGCGTTTGACTTCTTGCCAATTCGGATGACTGTATTTCTTTTTGTTGTCTGATTGCTGTGGCTAGGACTTCTAATACTATGTTGAATAGCAGTGGTGATAGTGGACATTCCTGCCATGTTCCTGACCTTAGGGGGAAAGCTCTCAGTTTTTCCCCATTGAGAATGATATTCCCTGTGAGTTTTTCTTGATGGCTTTTATGATATTGAGGTATGTACCCTCTATCCCTATACTCTGAAGAGTTTTGATCAAGAAAGGATGCTGTACTTTGTCAAATGCTTTTTCTGCATGTATTGAGAGGATCATATGGTTCTTGTTCTTTCTTTTATTAATGTATTGTATCACATTGATCGATTTGCAGATGTTGAACCAACCTTGCAGCTCAGGGATAAATCCCACTTGGTTGTGGTGAACAATCCTTTTAATGTACTGTTGTATCATATTGGCTAGTATGTTGGTGAGAATTTTTGCATCCATGTTCATCAATGATATTGGTTTGTAATTCTCCTTTTTGATGGGGTCTTTGTCTGGTTTTGGGATCAAGGTAATGGTGGCCTCATAAAATGAGTTTGGAAGTTTTCCTTCCATTTCTATTTTTTGGAAGAGTTTCAGAAGAATAGGTATTAATTCTTCTTTAAATGTTTGGTAGAATTCCCCGGGGAAGCCATCTGGCCCTGGGCTTTTGTTTCTTGGGAGCTTTTTGATGACTGCTTCAATTTCTTTAGTGGTTCTAAGTCTGTTCAGGTTTTCTGTTTCTTCCTGGTTCAGTTTTGGTAGTTTATACATCTCTAAGAATGCATCCATTTCTTCCAGATTATCTAATTTGCTGGCATATAGTTGCTCATAGTATGTTCTTATAATTGTTTGTATTTCTTTGGTGTTGGTTGTGATCTCTCCTCTTTCATTCATGATTTTATTTATTTGGGTCTTTTCTCTTTTCTTTTTGATAAGTCTGGCCAGGGGTTTATCAATCTTTTTAATTTTTTCGAAGAACAAGCTCCTGGTTTCATTGATCTGTTCTACTATTGTTTTGGTTTCTATTTCATTGATTTCTGCTCTGATCTTTATTATTTCTCTTCTCCTGCTGGGTTTAGGCTTTATTTACTGTTTTTTCTCCAGCTCCTTTAGGTGTAGGGTTAGGTTGTATATTTGAGACCTTTCTTGTTTCTTGAGAAAGGCTTGTATTGCTATATACTTACCTCTTAGGACGGCCTTTGCTGCATCCCAAAGATTTTGGACAGTTGTGTTTTCATTTTCATTTATTTCCATGAAATTTTAATTCTTCTTTAATTTCCTGGTTGACCCATTCATTCTTTAGTAGGATGCTCTTTACCCTCCATGTATTTGAGTTCTTTCCGACTTTCCTCTTGTGACTGAGTTCTAGTTTCAAAGCATTGTGGTCTGAAAATATGCAGGGAATGACCCCAATCTTTTGGTACCAGTTGATACCTGATTTATGACCTAGGATGTGATCTAATCTGGAGAATGTTCCATGGGCACTAGAGAAGAATGTGTATTCTGTTGCTTTTGGACGGAATATTCTGAATATATCTGTGAAGTCCATCTGGTCCAGTGTGTCATTTAAAGTCTTTATTTCCTTGTTGATCTTTTGCTTAGATGATCTGTCCATTTCAGGGAGGGGGGTTGTTAAAGTCCCCCACTATTATTGTATTGTTGTCGATGTGCTTCTTTGCTTTTGTTATTAATTGGCTTATATAATTGGCTGCTCCCTTATTAGGGGCATAGATACTTATAATTGTTAGATCTTCTTGTTGGATAGATCCTTTAAGTATGATATAGTGTCCTTCCTCATCTCTTATTATAGTCTTTGGTTTAAAATCTAATTTGTCTGATATAAGGATTGCCACCCCAGCTTTCTTTTGGTGTCCATTAGCATGGTAAATCATTTTCCACCCCCTCACTTTCAATCTGGGGGCGTCTTTGGGTCTAAAATGAGTCTTTTGCAGACAGCATATCGGTGGGTCTTGTTTTTTTATCCAATTTGATAGCCTGTGTCTTTTGATTGGGGCATTTAGCCCATTTACATTCAGGGTAACTATTGGAAGATATGAATTTAGTGCCATTGTATTGCCTGTAAGGTGACTGTTACTGTATATTGTCTGTGTTCTTTTCTGGTCTATGTTACTTTTAGGCTCTCTCTTTGCTTAGAGGACCCCTTTCACTATTTCTTGTAAGGCTGGTTTTGTGTTTGCAAATTCCTTTATTTTTTTGTTTGTCTTGGAAGCTTTTTATCTCTCCTTCTATTATCAGTGAGAGCCTAGCTGGATATAGTATTCTTGGCTGCATATTTTTCTCATTTAGTGTTCTGAATATATCATGCCAGTCCTTTCTGGCCTGCCAGGTCCCTGTGGATAGGTCTGTTACCAATGTAATGTTTCTACCATTGTACGTTACAGATCTCTTGTCCTGAGCTGCTTTCAGGATTTTCTCTTTGTCTCTGAGACTCGTAAGTTTTACTATTAGATGTCAGGGTGTTGACCTATTTTTGTTCATTTTGAGGGGGAGTTCTCTGTGCCTTATGGATTTTGATGCCTGCTTCTTTTCCCAAATTAGGGAAGTTCTCTGCTATAATTTGCTCCAGTATACCTTCTGTGGAGTCTGCTTGGAATTCTCTCCCTTTCCCTTTCCCTCCCCGTCTGTCCCTCTCCCTATTTGCACTCTCTCTCTCTCAAATAAATAAATAAATAAATAAATAAATAAATAAATAAATCTTAAAAAGAATTCAAGTTATATGCTATTAAAAAGACATAGCCAAACTATGGAAAGAGCCAAGATGTCCATCAACAGATGAATGGACAGACCTGTGATTCTTTTTCTTCTGGGATCCCAATTATTCTAATATTGTTTCGTCTTATGGTATCACTTATCTCTCGAATTCTGCCTTCGTGATCCAGTCGTTGTTTATCTCTCTTTTTCTCAGCTTCTTTATTTTCCATCATTTGGTCTTCTATATCACTTAATCTCTCTTCTACCTAATTTATCCTAGCAGTTAGAGACTCCATTTTTTATTGCACCTCATTAGTAGCCTTTTTGGTTTCAACTTGGTTAGATTTTAGTTCTTTTATTTCTCCAGAAAAGGTTTCTCGAATATCTTCCATGTTTTTTTCAAGCCCAGCTAGTATCTTTATAATTGTCATTCTGAACTCTAGTTCCAACATCTTACTAATGTCCGTATTAATTAGGTCCCTGGCAGTCAGTACTGCCTCTTGTTCTTTTCTTTTTTTGAGGTGATTTTTTCCGTCTTGCCATTTTGTCCAGAGGAGAATAGAGGAATGAGAGAACAAAATGCTAACAGGGTAACAATGACCACAGAAAAATATACACTAAACAAATCAGAAGAGACCTTCCAGAAAGTGGTCGCTTTTCTGTTCGGAAAGTCGCTGCTGTTCTTTTCTTCAATCTCCTGTGAGTTCAAAGGTGTTCAGAATGGTTTGATCTCTATCTAGCTGTATTCCTGGGAGCAGACGAAATTTAGGTCTCCTACTCCTCCGCTATCTTGCTCCTCCCCCCCAATATGTGCCCTCTTTAATACCCATCACCAGGCTAACCCATACCCCTACCCCCTTCCCCTCTGAAACCCTCAGTTTGTTTCTCAGTGTCCATAGTCTCTCATGGTTCGTCTCCCCCTCCGATTTCACCTGCTTCATTTTTCTGTTCCTCTTATCTTCTCTTTTTAACACATAATGTATTATTTGTTTCAGGGGTACAGGTCTCTGATTCAACAGTCTTACACAATTCACAGCACTCACCATAGCACATACCCTCCCCAATGTCTATCACCCAGCCACCCCATCCCTCCTACCCCCCACCACTCCAGCAACCCTCAGTTTGTTTCCTGAGATTAAGAATTCCTCATATCAGCAAGATCATATGATACATGTCTTTCTCTGATTGACTTATTTCGCTTAGCATAATACCCTCTAGTTCCATCCATGTCATTGTAAATGGCAAGATTTCATGGTTTTTTTGATGGCTGCATAATATTCCATTGCATCTATATATACCACATCTTCTTAATCCATTCATCTGTTGATGGATGTCTTGGCTCTTTCCATAGTTTGGCTATGTCTTTTTAATAGCATATAACTTGAATTCTTTTAAAGATTTATTTATTTATTTATTTATTTGAGAGACAGAGAGTGCAAACAGGGAGAGGGACAGAGGGGGAGGGAAAGGGGAAGGGAGGGAATTCCAAGCAGACTCCGCACTGAGCACAAGGCCCAACGTGGGGCTCCATCTCACAACCGTGGGACTGTGACCTGAGCCAAAACCAACAGTTGGACGCTTAACCCACTGAGCCACCCAGGTTCCCCTATAACATGAATTCTTAAGGAAATTTGGATAAGCTCTATCTAATGACATTTGTACCCAACTTAACATCATCAGTTATCAATTTATTATCTCTCAACTCCAAATTCTCTCTTTTCACCTATTCTGTGAAAATCGATCAAATCCATTAAATATTTTTTCCTTTATCAATAGAAAGCACTAGAGAAACCTGGCAGTAGATAAGGTGTTTTTTTTGTTTGTTTGTTTGTTTTTCCCCTGGCTCCAGTGTTTGCTCAGCAGGTTCCTTCAGTGTGTGACTTCCCCAGCACTTACCTCCTGTGGTGAATGTAGCTTCTCTAGTCCCAGGTTACTTGGGCATCTGCTTTTCCTGTCTCCAGCTCTTATTTTACCTGGGAGCTAGCAGTTTCTACTGGCAGCCCTTAAGTGGTTTTCTGATGAAATCACCTCTCCACTCTTTCCTATAGGATGGTTTTCTGGCAGGTTCTGGAAGGCAGGTTACTAGCAGGTTCTACCAACACAATGTTTTCTCAGCATTCAGATTCAAGGCCACACCTTCTCCAGCAAGGATCTGGATTTCAGTTTGGGGAGGGGGGGAGTCAGAGATGTCTCTCTTCAGTGCTTATCTCAGCCCTGTAATAGTAGCGGCTACTGCTTATACCTTCTATTCCTGCATTTTTTAGAGTTATACTTACTCTTTTTAGTCAATCCCTTGTTACTCTAATTTCCTGATATAGTTAATTTATTTTTATACTTTCTATATTTAAATTACTATGCAGTTACTCTGTCCAGATTAAACCCATACTGATAGATATAATAACACTGAAAATATAAAATGGGGTGCCTGGGTGGCTCAGATGGTTAAGTGTCTGCCTTCAGATCAAGTCATGATCTCAGGGTCCTGGGATCAAGCCCCATCTTGGACTCCCTGCCCAGTGGGAAGTCTGCTTCTCCCTCTCCTTCTGCCAATCCCCTCCACTTGTGCTCTCTCTCTCAAATGAATATATAAAATCTTCAAAAAAATAAATAAAATATTATAATACATTTATCTATCTTTTGTATCAGTTATTAGAGTTTGGCATTGTTTTATTTTTATTTTTATTTTTTTTAAGATTTTATTTATTTATTTGACAGAGAGAGACACAGCGAGAGAGGGAACACCAGCAGGGGGAGGGGGAGAGGGAGAAGCAGGCTTCCCGCCGAGCAGGAAGCCCGATGCGGGGCTCGATCCCAGGACCCTGGGACCATGACCTGAGCCGAAGGCAGACACTTAACAACTGAGCCACCCAGGCGCCCCTGGCATTGTTTTAAACAAACTCCTTGATGTGTGTACTCCTTTAAATACTTACTTTACATATCGAGAAACAGAATTTTGTTGAATTATTTTGAGAATTTTATTGAATTTTAAGTAAACATGAGGTGTGTTGAATAAGGGGAATTTACACTAAAGCATTCTAATTTAGGAGCTAATTCTGTGAATCTTTTATATTTAGGTTTATTTCTAGCATTTCATTTTGTGTATGATAGTAAACCTCTAGTTTCTATTTTCATTTTTTAAAAATCTCTTGCTTGTCACTATTTATGTTTGATTTATTTCCCTACTAAAAGTTAGAGAGTAATTTTATTACTAGTCTTACGATAATCTTAATAGTTTTATGTACATACTTCCCTGAAAAGAAATCCTGAAGACTTATCCTCTCTGACAAGATACTGTCATTCAAGTATTTATTTTTTAACTGTTTTTCTTTTTTTTTCTCTTTTTTAAAATATCCTTGTATTTGAGGGTAGAACTCTTGACCCATATGGATTATCTGGGTATCTCAGTTTCATCCCAGAGACAGCCCAAGGCGAAGTCTTTTACCCACAGTTAGGCTTTAGAATTTATGGGGGTTTTGGGTGTGGGTTTTTGTTTTTGTAAATAATCCCAGGAATATCCTTCCTCTGTCTACATAAATGAGCTATTGCTTCAACACAGGATTATCTGGATTTAAAAAAGCTTTTTGTTTGTTCTTGGAGTAATTGATTACTTTCAAGGAATTTAATTTTATGTTACAACATAAGTTATATTTTCTATTGTTTCTAGGTATTTTATACAGGAAGATATTCAGGTTATGTAATTATTTAAATGCTAGAAAAAAGAAATCTACAATAAAGTTTTTAAAAAAATGGTAAGAAAAATTTAATTCCAATACATTTCAAACCATTGAAAATATATACAGCTCTTCAGAAAAATTTAAATAAATGACTGCATGAAAATTTTAACAATGGATTTCTTAATAATTTTGCTTTCCAACAATTTAATAAATACATTGTCTCTTACAAGTTATACCTTCAGTACTTACACATATATTTATGAGCTTGCATTTTTCAGCAGCTACTCAAATGGAGTCCATATCTAACCAATTTTCATGACTACATATTGCAAAACTACCTCCACAGTTGTATCGTTTATCATCATCTCTCACCAAAACTACTCCAATAGTGACTGATAAGTCTCTGTGCCTCACTCTTACCCTTCCTCTTCTGTTGTCCACACAAACTAGAGTGATACAGCCTTTCCTCAAAGTGATCTGAAAGCAAGATTCAGAAAGGCAGAGATTTTTCTTTCTTTTCTGTCTGAGGAACTCCAGTTCATAGTAGAGGGTCTAACAAGAAGTTAATAAATATTTATTGAAAAACTGAATGTACTCATAGTGCAGTTTTAAACAATGTGTTCTCTGGGTGTCACTGCGACCAAAAATTCCACTGTTCTATCCTCCCATCAAGCACCCATCTGCCTTCCTATTGTCCTGAATTATGCCCATGGCTTTCTAGTCTAGAGACATTGTGCTTACTTTTATAGAAGGACATACATCAAACAATCGACACTGGAGAAAGAAAAAAATAATAATTGGGGTAAGATTAAAGAGCTAAAAAAGAGTATGTCTTTTTTTTTTTTTTTTTTGGTATTTTTTATAAACGTTAACTTTTCTAATTTCTTTTCAACTCCAAAATTTAATCTGTCAAAGTAAGGATGATAATAAATGAGGTAAGGACATGAGAGAATTGTAGATTAGAATAGAAAAGCAATTTTCTTTTTCCCTCAGCTTTCTCAAATAAAATTACTTAATGAAGTAACAGAGCATGCAATAAGCATACATTGCTATAATATAATAATTTAAAATATTTTCATATGTGGGATACCTGGGTGGCAGAGTTGGTTAAGCGTCCAACTCTTGGTTTCAGCTCAGGTCATGATCTCAGGGTCATGAGATGTAGCCCTGAGTCAGGCTCTGTGCTCAGGGGTGGAGTCGGCTTGAGATTCTCTCTTCCTTTCCCTCTGCACCTCCCACTCGTGCTGTCTCCCTCTCTCTCTAAAATAAACAAATGAATAAATCTTTAAAATAAAATAAAATATTTTCATATATATATTTTATTCTTGCCAGTGGGACTTTTTAATGACCCATGTCACAGGGGAAAATATAAATAAAGGAGATATTCAAAATGATCCTGAAAAATTTGGTTAATTGTTCTTTTTAAAACATAATAGAGCTTATCTTTTGATGCAAGATTCTCCATATTGTGCTATAATATCTAAATTCTCTGAATTGATAATAACATCTTACATACAGTTTTTACATCTAAAAAGTATACTATGATGCAGTTTTGGCTTTTTTGTTTTTTGGGTTTTTTTACATAAGGATGATTTCAGGAGTCACCTTATAAAATAGTGTATTAAAGAGTGTAGGATCCAATGTGATAACTCCAAACTTTATTACAGTAATAATTTCAAAATAATCCTGCAAAGAATATTTATGAGAGGAATATTCTTGAAGTAAACACTTTGCTATTTAATTTAGTGTATATACTTATATATCTCTTCTCATGATCATATTTATTCCACTGTTCCTCCCAGTATGTTATGTTTGGAATATTTTTACAGACTACGTTTTGTTTTTCCTTTGACTGAGTAATTTTAAATACATCACTGTAGCAGTAAAGACTCAAGGTCAGATATTGTGTCATGGAACTAAGTCATAGATAAAAGTTAAATACCTAGCTTTTCAGAGTTCTCTGTATTAGAGATAAGATACATTATGACAACTGATGGAATCAAAACAGAACACTATATTTGATCAGTTCAATGTTTTAGTAGAGTGATGGAGTGACTCAAAAGATTACTTCTGAAAAGCAAGCTACATTTTATTGGTTTAATAGTATATAAAATTAGTTTCAAATATTTGCCCTCAGTTTAAACTAAGCAAATATTAGAATATATCATACATCTCACCTACTGTAAAAGCATGAATTTTCCTCATAAATTTCAGAAAAATATTAAATTGTATTTACTTATAAGCGTGCCAGCTTATATACAAGGCAGTTGAGACAGTGAAATGCATAGAAGAGGAATTTCCTCAGCAAAAGCGATAATAGCATATCCTTTCTATCTCTGTTTGACTTGGATTAAAATGATGCCTGACATTTCCAATCTGATCATGGTGACAATGCCAAGTTCTCAATGTCCTCATATGACAAATCATTACAACTATGGTCCCTATTGTTAGTAATGACCAATGAGGTTTAATTAATTAATATAGTGATTCAATTATTTATTCAGCTAATTCTCTGATAATATGATTTGATTTTTATTTTATTAGAAAATTTATTAATATATATTTTAAGTGCATTTAAATCCGAGTCTTATTATTTTCCTTTTGTGTGCTTTATTACATATACAACCCAGTTTTATATTATAGGAAATGCCCCTTATGAGGTTGACATTAATGTTAATTGAATCATTTCCTCTAATCCTTTGTGTAACATGCTGAAAGTGTTACTTTAGTAACAAAAGCAGTCAAAACACCAAAGTAAATGTGTTGTTAATTAACTCAGTTTGTTATTTTGTTTCCTTAAATTTTCAAATATTTGAATATAACACTGTCACAAAGTAATTAGAGAGAATATAGAGACCTGTTCCCAATTGCTGGGTGAAGTATAATCACTTTGGAAAGGAAATCTGACAGGTGCTATTTCTGGTTAGCATCTAGAAATGACATGTCAATTTCTAAAAGCTTATTGCTCAATATCAAAAAGGATTTAGCATTTTAAGAAAAATAATCAGTCAGTGGGATCAAATAAATAAATAATTCTATCCCCAAATTTTCCATCTCATTTACCTTCTTTCAGCCTTCTTTCACCTTTTTGTTGAGATGGGAAGAAAATCACTAGCCTGGTATACTTTCTATTTTTCCTTACAAGGCTTTGCAGTCTTCTTATACTTTCTAGCTCGTATGCCATCCCATGTGTGAAATGTTGTAATTGCATATGTACACACTGAGATCCTGTCTTAATCTGTTGGGGCTGCTATAACAAGAATACCATAGACCAGTGACTTATAAACAATAGAAATTTGTTTCTCACAGTTCTTGAGGCAGGGAAATCCAGGAGTAAGGAGCTGGAAGATTGTGTATCTTCCTGGTTCCCAGTTGGCAATGGCTGTCTTCTTGCTGTCTCCTCACATGGCAAAAGGGTGAGGGAGCTCTCTGGGATCTCTCTTATAAGGGCAATAATCCCTTGCATTTGGGTTCCACCCTCTGATCTAATCACCTTCTAAAGGCCCCATATCCAAATACCATCATTTTGAGGATTAGGTTTCAATATGTGAATTTTGAGAGACACATCTAATTGTATTTAAAAATGCTTATAGGCAAATAGAAATATATACAGGGATTCTGCAAAGCCCCTCAGAAAATCACAGGGAAACTTGTGGTTTTAAGAAAAAGGCTATGCTCTCCTCTGCCACTAAATATTCTAAAATTTAAAAGTTTTACCTGCTTTGCTACTAAGCTTTGTGAGAAATTAAAATCGTGGCCATGAAGCACAAAGTGACTATGTTCCCAGATATCCCTATCACGAACCAGCTCTCATCTGGTTCACCAAACCATAACATCAGGCATGCACAACAATAATCCACTGTAAAATGTCCACATTTTTGTAAGTGGTCTTTTTATTGAGTGTTCCTCAAATTATTCAGAAATATTCAAATATTCACAGATTCATCAATGATTCCTCTTTCTGCTGGGACATTAGTAATAAGTTTTAAATTAGATACAACACAAAAAATTCAACAGAACATATTTGGAGTTGTTGTATAGGAACTCAGTTCCAGAATACTCTACTTGTTATATCCCCAGGTTAATTTTAATTGTATTGATTATGCATGATAAGTATATATATGCATTATATAATAGACATGAATTTCTAGTTTTAATTTACTGTAATTTTACTTTAATTCTTTTAGTGAGTTTTGCTATACTGGATTGTCTTCTGTTAACCTGTATCACAAAGGAGAACGTAGATTTTTATATATGATTTTATTATTTATACATAAAGTTGTATATGTTAATGTCCTTAGAAATTCAGTTTGATTTTACATATTACACTATTGGTAATAACAAAAATGAGTTGATTAATAACTTCTCAATATTTATTTAAACATGTTCAAGCATAAAATGTTTCCGGAGTTCAAGTAGCCAACACAAGGAGGGATTAGATTTATATTAATAATATCCAGTAAATTGAAGACTTATAAACTCACTTCACTCTTCTGGTACACAATTTAAAAATTAAACAAGAAATAAAAAAATAAAGAATAGGGCGCCTGGGTGGCTCAGTTGGTTAAGCGACCGCCTTCGGCTCAGGTCATGATCCTGGAGTCCCGGGATCGAGTCCCACATCGGGCTCCCTGCTCAGCAGGGAGTCTGCTTCTCCCTCTGACCCTCCTCCCTCTCATGCTCTCTGTCTCTCATTCTCTCTCTCGCAAATAAATGAAATCTTAAAAAAAAAAAAAAAAAGAATACACATAAATCCAGTATGCAACAAAGATAGCATATATATTCATGTGAAACCCTTAGCCCTCACTTGTAAAAATGGAGAGACTTTGCTTAACTAAATTGAAAAAATCTGGGATGAGAGATCATGAACATAAAGCAGTGCTGAAATCATGGATAATCAAAGCACTATTCCCAAACAGCCTCAAACTTGTGGTGCTCATGTGTGGCTGATTGCAGCACATGCTTACAAGTAAGTCAATAGAACACCACACTGTCACACATAGGGGTAGAAAATGAGTTTTGGATGGAGGTGGGAGAAATTAAAGAAACAGTGTTGGACTATTTAGAAACATTTTTTCCCCCCTGATTTGGCCACATGAGTGTCAGGGTAAAATTAAGTCAACTTTGAATGTGCTAAACAAAGCTGGCATTATTAAGGGGGAAATATGACCATGACTTATTTTTTTTTTAATCTCAAATGTCAGAGTCAGTGAATTTTTTTAATGAGCGATTCAAATTGAAATCGGAACCTAACTGAAATGTGAATCACACACACAAACACACAATTTAAAAGAAGGAAATTCTGACATTTGTGACTACATCAGTGATATGGAGAACATAATGCTAAATGAAATAAGACAAAGAAACACAAATACTGTATAGTATCACTTACATCACTTACAAAGAAACACAAATACTGTATAGTATCACCCCACCCCCCAAAAAAAGTTGAACTAATGTGCTAGGAAGTATGGGAAATGGAAAGATATTGGTCAAAGGGTACAAACTGTCAATTATAAGCTAAATATATTCTAAGGAACTAATGTAGAGCATGGTGACAATACTGTGTAACAGTTTATTGTACATTTGAAATTTGCTAATGGAGTAGATCTTAAGCACATATAAAACACATCTTAACCACACATAAAAAAGGAATTATGTAAAGTGATGGATGGTTAATTAATTTGAGTATGGTAAATATTTCACTATATATGTGTGTGTGTGTATATATATATCAAATCATGTTGTACACTTTATGTGTACATGTATTTGTCAATTGTACCTCAATAAAGGTGAACAAGAAGGAAAAGATTGGCTCAGTTGTAGATTATATCAATATAGATAAAAAGACAGAAATTTAAATCACAGATTGTAGAAGCCAAGGACCCTGATTCAAGCTCCTGTCATGAACTGCCTAGCATCTGCCTAATCCCAATATCAAGACATGGAACCAGCTGTTCAGTTAAGATGTAGTCAAGAAAGATCAGAATTTTTCAGAGAATTAGAAAAGTAAGCTGGTAAATTCTTTTGAGGTTACCATTATATTTTTATCATTTAATATTTTAATACAGTAAGATTTAATTGATATAATTATTGGTATCTAACTTCGGGTTTTATGGATAAATCTAACTTGGTCATAGCGTACTATTTTTTATTAGAATGCTAGATTTTAATTTTTATTATTTTACCTAAAAATTTACACAAGAGCCCATAAATGATATAGACTTACATTGCTTTACCTGAAACGTGCTTAAAAAATTAAAGATATATAGTTCGTTCTATACATATATGCATTCTTCAAAGCACCTACAATAGAGTCAAATGCTCTACAACATGGACTAAATGTTTGTGCTTCTCCCTCCAAATTCAGTATTGAAGCCCTAACCGCTAACATGATGGTATTTGGAAATAAGCCTTCAGGTAGGTCATTAGGGTAAGATGAGGTCAAGAGAATAGGGGCCCTCATGATGGGATTAATGACCTTATAAGAGCCGAAGAACCTTGCTTTCTCTTTCTCTCCCTGCCATGTTAGGACACAAGCAGATGGAAACATCTATAAACCAGGAAGAGATCTCTTACCAGGAACTGACCAAGCTGGCACCCTTATCTCAGACTTTCAGCTTCCAGAACTGTGAAGAAATAAATTTTTGTTATTTAAGCCATGCACTCTGTGGTATTTTATTATGGAAGCCAGGGAAGACTAATACATCCTGTATGGTCAGGAAAAGGACTAGAGTACTCATGGTTACCTTGGAAAGTGAGTTGTGTAGATTTTGTATTTATATGATTTTTTTTTCAAATTTTTATTAAATTCTAGTTAACATATACTGTAATATTAGATTCAAATCTAGAGTTTAGTTATTCATCACTTACATATAACACCCAGTGCTCAACACAAGTGCCCTCCTTAATACCTATCACCCATTTAGCCCATCCATTGTCCACCTCCCCACCATCAACCCTTAGGTTGTTCTCTGTATTTCAGAGTCTCTTATGGTTTGCTTCCCTCTCTTTTTTTCCCCTTCCTGCATCTTCATTTGTTTTTTTTCTTAAATTCCACATATGAGTGAAATCATATGGTATTTGTCTGTCTCTAATTGACTTATTTCTCTGAGAATAATACACTTAGTTCCATCCACGTCATTGCCAATGGCAAGATTTCATACTTTTTGATGGCTGAGTAATATTCCTTGCATATATATACACCACTTTTTTATCCATTCATCAGTGGATGGACATCTGGGCTCTTTCCATAGTTTGGCTGTTGTTGATAATGATGCTATAATCATCAGGGTGCATGTGTCCTTTCAAATCAGTATTTTTGTATCCCCTGGTTAAATACCTAAAAATGCAATTGCTGGATCATAGGGTGGTTCTCTTTTTCACTTTTTGAGGAACCTCCATACTGTTTTCTACAGTAACTGCACCAGTTTGCATTCCCACCAACAGTGCAAAAGTTTTCCCCTTTCTCCGCAGCCTGGCCAACATCTCTTGTTTCCTGTGTTGTTAATTTTAGCCATTCTGGCAGGTATGAAGTGGTATCTCATCATGGGTTTGATTTGCATTTCCCTGATGATGAGTGATGTTGAATATCTTTTCATGTGTCTATTGGCCATCAGGATGTCTTCTTTGGAAAAATGTCTCTTCATGTCTTCTGCCCATTTCTTGACTGGATTATTTGCTTTTTGGATGTCACATTTAAGTTCTTTATGAATTTTGGATACCAACCCTTTATAAAATATGTCAATATCTTTTCCCATTCTATAAGCTGCCTTTTAGTTTTGTTGATTGTTTACTTCACTGTGCTAAAGGTTTTTATCTTGGCAAAGCCCCAGTAGTTCATTTTTGCTTTTGTTTACCATGGCTAGTAAGAAATTGCTGTGGCTGAGGTCAAAGAGGTTGCTGCCTGTGTTCTCCTCTAGGATTTTGATGGATTCCTGTCTCACATTTAGGTCTTTCATCCATTTTGAATTTATTCTTGTGTATGGTGTAAAAGCAAGTTGTCCAGTTTCATTCTTTTGCATGTGGCTGTCAAGTTTTCTCAACACCATTTGTTGAAGATACTGTCTTTTTACCATTGGATATTATTTCCTGCTTTGTCAAAGATTAGTTGACCATATAGTTGTGGGTCCATTTCTGGGTTTTCTATTCTGTTCCATTGATCTATGTGTCTGTTTTTGTGCCAGTACCATACTGTCTTCATCACTACACCTTTATAATAGAGTTTGAAATCTGGAATTGTGATGCCTTCAGTTTTGTTTTTCTTTTTGAAGATTGCTTTGGCTATTTGGGGTCTTTTCTGGTTCCATACAAATTTTAGGATTGTTTGTTCTAGCTCTGTGAAAAATGCTAGTGGTATTTTGATAGGGATTACATTAAATGTGTAGATTGCTTTGGGTAATAGAGATATTTTAACAATATTTATTCTTCCAATCCAAGAGCATGGAATGTTTTTCTATTTCTTTGTGTCCTCTTCAATTTCTTTCATGAGTGTCCTATAGTTTTGATTAGGTTTATTCCTAGGTATCTTATGGGTCTTGGTGCAATTGTAAATAGGATGGATTCCTTGATTTCTCTTTCTGCTGCTTCATTACTGGTGTATAAAAATGCAACAGATTCTGTACATTGATTTTATATCCTGTGACTTTGCTGAATTTGTGTATCAGTTCTAGCAATATTTTATGGAGTCTTTCAGATTGTTTACATAAAGTATCATGTCAACTGTGAATAGTGAAAGTTTGACTTCCTTGCTGATTTGGATGCCTTTTATTTCTTTCTGTTGTCTGATTGCTGAAACTAGGACTTCCAGTACTATGTTAAATAACAGTGGTGAGAGTGGACATCCCTGTCTTGTTCCTGACCATCGAGGAAAAGCTTTCAGTTTGTCCACACTGAGGATGATATTAGCTGTGGGTCTTTCATATATGGCCTTTATGATGTTGAGGTATGTTTCCTCTATCCCCACTTTATTGAGGGTTTTTATCAAGAAAGGATGCTGTATTTTGTCAAATGCTTTTTCTGCATTTGTTGAGATGATCATATGGTTCTTATCCTTTCTTTTATTGATGTGGTGTATCACATTGATTGATTTGTGAATATCAAACCACCCCTGCATCCCAGGAATAAATCCCACTTGATTGTGGTGAATATTCTTTTAGTGTACTGCTGGATTCAATTTGCTAGTATTTTGTTGAGAATTTTTGCATCCATGTTCATCAGGATATTGGCCTGTAATTCTCCTTTTTAGTGAGATCTTTGTCTGGTTTTGGACTCAAGTAATGCTCGCCTTGTAGAATGACTTTGGAAATTTTCCTTCCATTTCTATGTTTTGGAATAGTTTCAGAAGAATAAGCATTTACTCTTATTTTAATGTCTTGTAGAACCCCCTTGGAAGGCATCTAGTTCTGGGAATTTTGTTTGTTGGGACATTTTTGATTACTGATTCAATTTTTTTTTTTTTTTAAGATTTTATTTATTTATTTGAGAGAGAGCAAGAGTGAGGGAGAGAGAGAACAGAGGGAGAGGGAGAAGCAGACTCCCTGTGGAGCAGGGAGCCTGACATGGGGCTCGATCCCAGGATCCTGCGATCAGGACCTGAGCCAAAGTCAGATTCTTAACCAACTGAGCCACTCAGGTGCCCCGATTACTGATTCAATTTCTTTGCTGGTTATGGGTCTGTTTAAATTTTCTATTTCTTCCTCTTTCAGTTTTGGTACTTTGTATATTTCTAGGAATTTATCCATTTCCTCCAGACTGCCCAATTTGTTGGCATATAATTTTTCATAATATTCTAATTGTTTAAATCTGTGTGGTGTAGGTCATAATCTCTTTTCTTTCATTCATGATTTTATTTGTTTGGGCCTGTCTGGCTAGGGGTTTATCAATTTTATGAATTCTTACAAAGAACCAGCTCTTAGTTTCATTGATATGTTCTACTGGTTTTGTTGTTGTTGTTGTTGTTGTTGTTTCTATATCATTTACTTCTGCTCTAATATTTATTATTTCCCTTCTTCTGTTGGCTTTAGGTTTTATTTGCTGTTCCTTTTCTAGTTCCTTTAGGTATAAGATTAAGGTGTGTATTTGAGACTGTTCTTGCTTCTTGAGGTAGGCCTGTATTGCTGTATACTTCCTTCTTAAGACAACTGTCCTGCATCCCATAAGTTCTGGACTATTGTGTTTTCATTTGCATTTGCTTCCACGTATTTTTTATATTTTTTCTTTAATTTACTGCTTTATTCATTTATTCTTTAGTAGGATGTTCTTTAATCTCCATGTATTTGTGATCTTTCAAATTTTTTCTTGTGGTTGACTTCAAGTTTTATAGTGTTGTGGTCTGAAAATATGCATGGTATGATCTCAATCTTTTTGCACTTTTTGAAGCCTCATTTGTGACCCAGTATCAATCTATTCTGGAGAATGTTCCATGTGTTCTCAAAACGAATGTGTATGTTGCTGCTTTAGGATGAAATGTTCTGAATATATCTGTTAATTCCATCTGGCCCGGTATATCATTCAAAGCCATTGTTTCCTTGTTGATTTTCTGCTTAGATGATCTGACCATTGATATGGGTGGGTGTGTTAATGTCCATTACTATTATTGTATTATTATCAATTAGTTCCTTTACATTCATTATTGTTTTATATATTTGGCTGCTCCCAAGTTGAGGGCATAAGTATTTACAATTGGTAGATCTTCTTATTGGATAGATCCCTTAATTACAATATAGTTCCTTTCTTCATCTCTTGTCACAGTCTATGGTTTAAAATCTAGTTTGTCTGATATAAGTATGGCTATTTTGGCTTTCTTTTGATGTCCATTAGCATGATAGATTGTTCTTCATCTCCTTACTTTTAATCTGCAGATGTCTTTAGGTCTAGAATGAGTCTCTTGTAGCAGCATATAGATGGGTCTTGTTTTTTATCTATTCTGATACCCTATGTGTTTTGATTGGAGCATTTAGTCCATTTACATTCAGAGTGATTATTTACAGATATGAATTTAGCACCATTGTATTACCTGTAAAGTAACTGTTTCTGGAGATTTTCTCTGTTGCTTTCTAGTCTCTGTTGCTTTCCTCCCCACTCAAAGGGTCCCCCTTAATATTTCTTGCAGGGCTGGTTTAGTGGTCTCAAACCCTTTAGGTTTTGTTTGTTTGGAAACTCATCATGTCTCCTTCTATTCTGAATAACAGCCTTGCTGGATATATTATTCTTGGCTGCATATTTTCCCCAGTCAGCACATCGAATATATCATTCCACTCTCTTCTTTCCTCCCAAATTTCTGTGAATAGAACTGCTGCTAACCTGATTTGTCTTCCCTTGTAGGTTAGGAATTTATTTCCCCTTGCTGCTTTCAGGATTCTTTCCTTATCTCTGTATTTTACAAGTTTTCTTAGGCTATGTCTAGGTGTTGGTTGCCTTTTATTGATTTTGATGGGAATTCTCTGTGCCTCTTGGATTTGGATGTCTGCTCCTTTTCTCAGATTAGGGAAGTTTTCAGCTATAATTTATTCAAATAAATCTTCTCCCCATTTCCCTCTCTTCTCCTTGTGGGACTCCTATGATATGAATGTTATTGTTTTATGGATTCACTGAGTTCCCTAAGTCTACATTCATGATCAGATATTTTTCTTTCCCTCTTCTTTTCAACTTCATTGTTTTCCATTCTATCTTCTATATCACTTATTCATTCCTTTGTTTCCTCCATCCTTCTGGTCATTACATCCAGTTGGTTTTGCATCCTAGTTATCGCATTTTTTATTTCAGCCCAACTAGTTTTTTGTATCTGTGGTAAATGTCTCTCTGATTTCTTCTATGCTTTTCTCAAGCCCAACTAGTATCCTTATGATTTTTTTTTTTTAATTCTGGTATAGGCATATTACTTACGTCTATTTTGATTAGCTTCCTGGCCGTGGCCACTGCTTGTTCTTATTTTTGGGATGAATTCCTCCTTCTTGGCATTTTGTCTAGGCCTTTGTCTTTTGTGTGTTAGGAAAGCCTGTGTCTTTTCCACTAGAGCTGAAGCTTTGCAGCATTCTATGATCAGTAACCTGGTGTGTGTGTGTGTGTGTGTGTGTGTGTGTGTGTGTGTGTTGGGGGGTGGGGAGGATTTGGCTGGTCTTCTAGGGGAGGGGTCTGATGCTGCTCTGGCTCTCAGTTACACTTGCCCTTTAAAAAGGCACCAGCAGAGCAGAGGGGAGCCAGGCTTGGTTTAAGAGGCCCACTCGCTGAAGTCCGTCTATGTGAGGGGAGGGGTGAAAAATGGTGTCTTCCTGCTCTCTTCCCCGGAGAGGGGAGTCCACATCTGCTGCTGTTCAGGAAGCCCTCATAGAAGAGCAAATAATCTCCCCTCTTGTGACCCAGGCTTCTGTCAGATCCTTGCCTTCTCCCTGTCTATGTCTGAGCCATCTCCCTGCCTGGCAGCACAATGCTCTTGTGTTTTATCTCAGGCACATGGCTGGGTTTCAAAACTCCAAATTTTAGGGACCTGGCATGGTATCAACCCACTCTGACCCTCTCAGGGAAGGTCTTGTTGCACTGTGGCTGGTACCAGTTTGTCCCAGAAAAGCAGTCACATGTCCACCCAGGAGCTTGAATATTATGATGAAGCATAGCAAAAAGCTGTCATTCAGATTAGCTGCCCTCAGCAGGTGTCTCTGCTCCTCTGCTAATTAACAGGGCAGCTCAGTGGTGCCCATTGGCTCTTTTGTCCCCTGAAAGGCAGTACTGCCTCTCTCAAATGCACTCCAAGAAGGGGAACTTTCTTTCCCAGTGCAACCCGGGGGATCCTCAGAGAAGGCCTGTCCCCTGCCAGCTTCTGCTCTTCTTCACAGGAGCACCAGTATGCCTGCCAGGCTCGACACTGGCAATGGTGTAGACTTCTAAAACTTTAGACTTTCAGCTCCATTGCTTGTAAAAACTTTCAATAATCAGCCACTCTCATTTTCCTAGTCAATGGTTTTGGGGAAGTGTTTTTCTTGTGCAAACCCCTGTGTGCTGCTTCCTCTCTTTTTCTCTCTCTCATACACTCTCTCTCCCTCTCTCCCTGTAGGTGATCAGGGCTCCCTCCCCTCTGCAGGACCCATGATTCTTTTCTCCACCACACCACATCACCACACCTCCTACTTTCTATGATGTGGCCTCCTTTCTTCCTCTAGTTGTGCAGTTTGTTCCCTCAGTCTTCAGATCAATTTCCTTGTTGTTCAGAATGATTTAATAATTATTTAGCTGTGTTGGAGAGAGGAGGCAAGCTTAAGGTCCTCCTCTTACTCCTCCCCTTTCATATGATTAAAAGTATACATTTAGAAAAATTTATTCCATGAGTAGTTGGTAAAACAATCTAAACCTTGTCCTTTTTTGAGAAGATTTTTTAATACATTTTCAATTTTCCTCATGTTTCTTTGTTTATTTGTGTTATCTGTCACTTCTGGAATATAAGTTGAATATTACTTTTCCTTAAGAACTGTTAATTTAATCAAAGTTATTAAATAATGTATGTAAAATTATATTTCAATTAATTCTATTCTATGTTTCTTCTAATTTGTTTAAATTGTTTTGATTTCAGTAATCATGTCTTTAATTGCCAAGACTGTTTTTGGTTCCTTCTTTATAGACATACTATTTGCTCAAAATTCTCTTGACAATGATGGCAGTGCTTATTCCAAAGATTTCCTTTTCCTACTACTTGCTCTGATAAATTTCCTTATGTATGGTTTCCTTAAATATATAATAACTTTTGATTATGTACTAATCTTTTTTTTTTAAAGATTTTATGTATTTATTTGAGAGAGAGAGAATCATTACCACCTGGTTTGTCAGAACATGGTTTCCTTCTTCATTATGGTCTCATTTGTTTTCCCCCTTTTTTTTTTAATTTCTATATAATCTGCAAAAGTAATTTAAACACCACTTAATTTATGCATTTGTTATTGATGCATGTAGCTAGCACTATTCATTTTTTGTCCTCTTTTGTTCTCACATGAAAATCTGTGGCCTCTACAAAATCTTTTTATTTTTTTTTAAGATGCTGATTGAATCTTATAGGAATACCAATTATATGATCCAATTGTATGTAACATGAGGCATACTGAGAAGATTAGTCCATGGTGTTATTTCAAGAACCCCGAAACAAATAATTTCATGTACTGATGAAGGAATTAAGCTCAGAAAATTTAAGTGACTCGTCCATTTAACATATCCTGTCAATGATTGGGCTATAGCCTTACCCAGTAGTTTCATAATTGCATTTGTTATACTTTTTATTCTTGAAGAACAAAACAACCTGTTTCTCTATCTGTGACTAGGAAAAACATCCAAATACAACTCAGTTCTTCAAGTGGATAATGGATCATCATTCTTTTTATATCTCTTCAAGTCCCCATAATCAGCCCCATTACCCAATCCATTTCCTTCTACTTATGTGCTCACATCAAATCACATACTCCCACACACATTTCACTAGTCTTTGAAGTACCAAATAAAATAAAACAAAATAAAATTGAGTAACATAAAAATAAATTCTAATTTTAGAAACAGAGAAAAATACTTCACTTTAGCTACAAGCCAGACATTTTTTTGTTATCATTTAAATTAATGAAGTTCTGGTTACTCTGCACAAAATATTTCATATGAACAGAAAATCTCTGTTGATAATTACCCACAAGGAGCTAACGTTACCCATGAATCCTCAAATATGAATGGTGTAACTACAATTAATGAGATAAATTCTATGAAACTTCTATAGAAATAATATTTTTATATGAGATTAGTACAGTGTATTGTATATGTAAGATCAACAAAATAGTAATAGTGCTGATTTTATTGTTATTTCAATGTCTGGATATATTCACATACATGTTAAATACATTTATCTGTTAACAGATATTAACAGATTATGTCATAACAATTTAGTCTCTAAGATTTTGCTCTTGTTATGATTGATTAATTTTATTAAATGTATGGGACATTAAATGTTTAATTATAAAAACTTAAAATTATTAACATCTTAATTCAATATAATTTGGTACATTCAAATGGTCTACAGGGGCATAGAAGCTTCAATGTATAATAGTACAGTTTAATCTAGAACAAATTTTATACTATGATCTTCTTTGTACATCCTTATTCTTTCTTGCTGTTGGTGTGGAAAATTAAAATGGGCCAATTATTTGGAATCTGCTGTTACTCATAGGACTGTGATTTTTTTCATATACCAAAAAGGAGAGCTAAAAAAGAAACTGTTTTAAGACTCCTCCTCCTCTCTTCTTGACACTGAAGAATTAGAGGAGACAAATGGCAAATGAAAGTTCATATCCCTACTCAGTGTCACTAACTGATAATTTTTAAATATACTGGCTTTTCCCGTGTTGTAACCAATTTGAAATAGTTCATCCTCAAAATCTAGAAGTGGTTGGTCAGTCTACACATGAAGTTCAAGGTATTGTTTCAAACTCTGGTAAAGAGTATCTGAAAAGTGCCTTTGGTTATATGTCAGTTTTAAAATCTTACCCCCTCATATAGCAAAATTCTTTGTATTTAATACTTTAGATTTCAGTGTTATTTTATAAGTAAACATTTGCTTATAAGAGCAAACTCATTGTGCAATAACTATAGAAAATAAATACCACCACAGGAAGTAGACAGGTTCTTTGTACAGGCATGAATTTTAAGATAGTGCAAAGAAACATTTTCTAATTTATTTTTTTAAACTCTTAAATTTAGAATTGCCTCTCAACATTACTTTAATCTATCCATTTTGGTTTATAGTGAATATAAAAATGTTTTAGGAAATTATCAATACTCTGGATCAATCTATTTATCAAATTATAATCATTCTCTAAAATCTATAGTCTTCCCGATTTAAAGGAACATACTCATGTTTCTGTAGCTATTCATTCCCGTTGCTAAAATAAGCAATCTTAATCGCAATACCTTAATACAAATATACTTACAAAATCCCCATAAATATTATTTGATATTTCTTGCTAATTATTTTTTAAATTTTGAATTAGTCTATCAAAACTTTCTCCTAAGGAATTATTATAAGTCCTTAAATAGAGTGGCGTTATCAGAAATGAATATTAAAAATGAATAAAATTTTAAATGTTGGATCTATAAATATTAGAGATGTATTTGATTTTAGAAATGTTGTGTTACCTCCTTTATTTACTTGCTTATTTTTTTAGTTCTTTTGTTTTTTGAAGGTAGGTATGTGAGGCCCAGAAAGTTCATATAATCGAAAACTGAGACGTTAATTTTGTATAATGCATTAGTTTTTCCTATATTTGCTTTTGCTTTGCCTGATACATCATTTTAAACTGTTATTGAAAAATCCCTATTTGCCTTGTCTTTTAGTTCAAACCATTAAAATCTAAATCAAAGGGAACAATTAAAAAATAAAAAAAAAATCATACATAAATATAATCCTTCCCTAAAACATATATTACAATTCCAAATTAATGACTCAGTAAATCATATTTTCTTTCTCTGAATATTTGTAGAATAGTTTTTCCCAAATTAAAACAATTTCTATAGAGTTAACACAAATTATGGCCTGCCCAGCTAGTGCAGTAAAGAAAATGGCAAGTTCTTTGATGCGATTCTCGATTGAGGGGCACAAAATACTTTAGATAATAATTTCTTTTCTCATGAGAAACTCTGTGGAGAAAGGGAAAATTACATAAAATAAGTAAAGATAAAAGTAACATGTGCTGGTATGAAATATAAGCAAAACTTGGAAATGATTTAAGAAATTGCTGAAGATTAGATAATAGTTATAGTCCAGATTCTCTGGAAAACTATATTATATATAACCCATTGAAATTGAGATTATGTCTAGTTTAAAATTTTATTTTTGATGCCATGTCAGATGATTATATTATTATACATAGGATATGTCAAAAATACTTTTTCAGGTGTTCTGGAAAAGTAGGATAACTTAGATAAGCAAAGTAATAGCAAAAATTTGCTTCATGATGGCATAGACAAATGAGTAAAACTACAGAGAGTGTGCATTGTGTGATGTTTCCAAAAAGTACATACAATGGAATTGGATTTATTTTATTTTATTTTATTTTATTTTATTTTATTTTATTTTATTTATTTGAGAGAGAGAGACACAGCTAGAGAGGGAACACAAACAGGGAAAGTGGGATAGGGAGAAGCAGGCTTCCCGTGGAGCAGGGAGCCCGATGTGGGGCTTAATCCCAGGACCCTGGGATCATGACCTGAGCGGAAGGCAGATGCTTAATGACTGAGCCACCCAGGTGCCCCTGGAAATGGATATAAGAGAAGTTGTTATGAGGCCAATTGATTAGAATTTGTAGAAAACTCCTCTCTGTTTCATGTCTACATTCTACATCAAATGCTTCTTTATAATTTTATGGGAAGTATGGTTTCTTACATGAAGCATACACTGTTGTAATAGGTTATATGCACTTATTAAAATAAACTTATATTTTTTAGTAGATAGGACATGATTAGTCTATACTCTATTCTGCCTTTATTTATTTATTTAATGTGTGTGTGTGTGTGTATATATATATATTATGTATTTTATATAGATATATATAAAATACATATATATGTATTTTATATAGATATATATAAATATATATATATATTTAAATCAAAAGTATCTGTTTTATTTTATAAGCTTCCTATGGCCAGGAGCAATTAGATGGGTTCCCAGACAGTAGAAAGTAGAACAGTATTTATAGGGGGGGTCAGAAATTTGAGATGAAAGTGGTTGCAGGCTGAGTGGGTCCCCCACTGTGGAACAGATGACCTTGGGGGTAGGACATTATTGGACTTGTGCATTGGATCAAAATGGAAAATATATTAGCCTTGGGTCAAGGTGGACCTGCATGTGGAACTGCAGCCACCCAGGTGAACATGCATCTTGGAAGCATGACCAGAGAGAAGAATCTACTGGTCAAAGCTGAATCATCATAGCACTGAATTTGGAATGTTTTTATGGTCTGGAAAATCCACTCCCAAGTCATTGACTTTAACATTTTGTGTTGTTTAGATTATGGATTCAATTTTGGGAATTCATCATTAAAGGTACTACAGCAATCTTTTCTGGAGGAAATCCCCTCAGGAACATTGCAGTGCAGATTAGATAGGATGTACTGTTCAACTTCTGTTTACTAGTGTATGGACTAACCTCATCTTAATAATTACACTTTGCTTATGCATCATTTTTAAGAGTAATATAAAGATGGGATAATTAATTTAATATTTTGATCTCCAAAAATCTGATGTACATTGTGTTAACTGATAGAGATGTAAGATGGATAAAACTAAGTCTCTGACTTTAAAGAAATCATGCTCCAACAAGAGATACAGACATCTCCTAAATAACTACAATCTGAAAGATCAATTGTGACCACTGGCAATGATTTCTATGAAAGAACAGAACAAAGTGATCTCACCTGAACAAAGGGAGTTAAAACTTATTGTAACAATAAATATCATCTCCATTCAGAATTCTTTGTCAATCCGTGTACACATATCTACTATGATTTGCAAAAATAAAAATTGCAAAGTCTGTAAACAATTTGCTTTAGGAACAATATTATTTTGATCAGGTTCTTCAGTTCCAAGAAAGCATATCTCCATCACATTGGTGTTGTACATCTGTAAATAAGGTGCTTCTTCCTGTTATCAAATTACTCTAATTAAAATCAGTTTCTGGACATTGATAGCAAGAGAATTCATCACTTGATTATAAGATGATTAAAAACAAAGCAAGACAGGGGTGCCTAGGTGGCTCAGTCGGTTAAGCGTCTGAATCTTGATTTTGGCTCAGGTCATGATCTCAGGTTCATGAGATGGAGCCCCAGTATGGCTTTGAGTGTAGAGCCTGCTGAAGATTCTCTCTCTCCCTCTCCCTCTGCCCCTCCCCCACCCCACTCTCTAAATAAATAAATAAATAAAATCTTCAAAAAAACCCAAACAAAGCAAGACAAAACATAACAAAAATCTTTCTAATGTTTTCAGTCAAAGCATGTCACAGTTTCCCTCAGATATTTCTTGGGAACTTGTTTAAATGTGCCTAAGTTAATTAAAATATTACAGAATATGAGTGAGGTTGTCAATTTATCCCAAAATTCTATAATTTACAGTACTGATGATTCAAATGCTGATATCTCAATCATGGCTATCAAAAGAAAAAAATGGGGGCGCCTGGGTGGCTCAGTTGTTAAGCGTCTGCCTTCGGCTCAGGTCATGATCCCAGAGTCCTGGGATCGAGCCCCACATCAGGCTCCCTGCTCCGCGGGAAGCCTGCTTCTCCCTCTCCCACTCCCCCTGCTTGTGTTCCCTCTCTGGCTGTCTTTCTCTCTGTCAAATAAATAAAACCTTTAAAAAAAATAAAAATTAAAAAAAGAAAAAAATGATTTCTATATCTTGAGGGAATAAAAAATGTCAAAAATAAATTAATATGTCTTTCTCAAAATCCCATTTCTAACATTGTGCATACCCATGTAGATGGCCATCTTACTGTTGGATTGGTGCAAATTATAATGATGAAATATTATGAAAACTATCTTCATTGAATCTTGTTTCCTACCAGGCTCCAAGTACAGATTTCACCTGTGTCACCCACAAGCAGAATGTTTACTACAGCAGTCCCACTTAATGACTAGAGACAGTTTTTCTTGTAGCTTTATTTTTTCCACTATTTTTTTTTTATCTCACTGAGGAAAGAGTCTGTTTCTATACTGTTCCATTTGCCTTTTTTTTTTTTTTTAATTTCAAAAGGAAAAAATGTGAATGGCTTCCCTAACTTTGAGGAAACAAGAGTCAATAAAAAGTACAAAGCAGTTCTTGATATTATCAGAATTCACCACTAAGTATGAATATGAAAAGCCATAAAAATAAAATAAAGTGATTATTTCCCATACAAATTAATTTTCTTTTAGTTTTGTTGGTTGTTTCCTTTCCTGGGCTGAAGTTTTTTATTTTGATGTAGTCCCAATAGTTTATTTTTTTCTTTTATTTCCCTTGCCTCAGGAGACATATCTAGAAAGATGTTACTACAGCCAGTATCAGAGAAATTACAGCCTGTGCTCTCTTCTAGGATTTTTATGGTTTTAATTCTCATATTTAGATCTTTAATCCATTTTGAGTTTATTTTTGTGTATTGTTTAAGAAAGTGGTCCAGTTTCATTATTTTGCATGTAGCTGTCCAGTTTTCCCAACATTATTTATTGAAGAGCCTGTCTTTTTCCCATTGTATATTCTTGCCTCTTTTGTCAAAGATTAATTGACATATAATTGTGGGTTTATTTGGGGGCTTTCTATTCTGTCACATTGATGTATGTGTCTGTTGTTATGCCAACACCATACTGTCTTGATCACTACAGCTCTGTAATATAGTTTGAAGTCCAGAATTTTGATGCCTCTAGCTTTGTTTTTCTTCTTCAAGGTTTCCTTGGTTTTTTGGGGTCTTTTGTGTTTCCATACAAATTTTAGGGTTGTTCTAGTTCTGTGAAAATTTGCTTGTGTCATGTTCAATTTCTTTCATCAATGTGTTATAGAATACATATTATTTTTTTTGATTGTTTAAAATTGCTATTTTTTATTATGTTCAGTTAGCCAACATATAGTACATCATTAGTTTTTTAAATTTAATTTTATTATGTTATGTTAATCACCATACATTACACCATTAGTTTTTGATGTAGTGTTCCATGATTCATTATTTGCGTATAACACCCAGTGCTCCATTCAATACATGCCCTCTTTAGTACCCATCACCAGGCTAACCCGTGCCCCCACCCCCCTCCCCTCTAGAACCCTCAGTTTGTTACTCAGAGTCCATAGTCTCTCATGGTTCGTCTCCCCCTCCGATTTCCCCCCCTTCATTTTCCCCTTCCTACTCTCTTCTTTTCTTTTCTTTTCTTTTTTTTCTTAACATAAAATGTATTATTTGTTTCAGAGGTACAGATCTGTGATTCAACAGTCTTACACAATTCACAGCACTCACCATAGCACATACCCTCCCCAATGTCTATCACCCAGCCACCCCATCCCTCCCACCCCCCACCACTCCAGCAACCTTCAGTTTATTTCCTGAGATTAAGAATTCCTCATATCAGTGAGATCATATGATACATGTCTTTCTCTGATTGACTTATTTCGCTTAGCATAATACCCTCTAGTTCCATCCACGTCGTTGCAAATGGCAAGATTTCGGTTTTTTGATGGCTGCATAATATTCCATTGTATATATATACCATATCTTCTTTATCCATTAGTCTGTGATGGACATCTTGTCTCTTTCCATAGTTTGGCTATTGTGGACATTGCTGCTATAAACATTGGGGTGCACGTACCCCTTCTGATCACTGCATTTGAATACATATTACTTTTAAGTGTCCATGGAACATTTTCAAAAATTTATCCAATTATTGGCAATAGAGCAAGATCAAAATTCAAGGAATTGGAACTTTACAGAATCTAGTCAAACTAGAAATAAATAACATAGAAACATTTTGAACTTGGGCGCCTGGGTGGCTCAGTTGGTTAAGCGACTGCCTTCGGCTCAGGTCATGGTCCTGGAGTCCCGGGATCGAGTCCCACATCAGGCTCCCTGCTCGGCGGGGAGTCTGCTTCTCCCTCTGACCCTCCTCCCTCTCATGCTCTCTGTCTCTCGTTCTCTCTCTCTCTCAAATAAATAAATAAAATCTTTAAAAAAAAAAAAAAAGAAAAAAGAAACATTTTGAACTATATAAATGAAAATAAAGCACCCAAAAGAGTGGGGGATGCAATTAAAGTCATATTGCTTTAATCTTTATAGCTTTAACTGTTATCTATTACAAATGAAATTAAAACCAGTAAGCACCCCTCTCAGGAATTTGGGGGGGGAAGCCAATTAGACCCAAATATGTAAGGAAGAATATAGAGAATTAAATTAGTAAAGTAAATAATTTAGTATGGAGGATTAAAAAGTGTAATTTGTTTTTTTGAAAAGTAATAAAATTGATGTTCTCCCAGGATTGTTAACTGAGAAAGAAGGCGTGAATGACAAGTATGAAAAAGTGGAAAACCCTAAAGATTCTAAAGAATGTTGTGATATTATTAAGTTTATGAAGAAAAACTGTCTTAACAAAAGAACTAGTTTTATATAGAACTTCAAATGTAATTCAGAGTATCAAAACTAGAACATTTGATCATTTATAGTGTCAGCACTAACAATGAGTCATCAGATATATTATGACTAGTAGTTGGAATAAAAATTGACACAATTTCTTAGGAAAACAAATCATCTTGAATTTAATCTTTCACATGTCCTAGGGTATCTCTAAAGGAATTTGTTAGACAACATTATTTTTAATAGAAAAATAAAATAAAAATATAACTGGAATATATATTAATGGGACAGGAATATATAACGGCATTGTATATTAACTAAATAAAAAATTATAACAGAGAATGATAAATGGACAGCAGAATCATGTATTTTCCAAGATGAGTTTTTAGAAGTCATTATTATTAAATATGGGGTGACAGTGGTGACACATTTTTATGCATGCTGAAGAGTAGAATTATGAAGCTATAATGAAAATAAACAAAATAATTTAAAAAATAAGTATAGGGTGTATGTTTTTCTGGGAGAAAGAGAACTAATTGGAAAGGGAATACATAAAGAGATTCAAAGCTGATAAAGTTTTATTTCTTAACTTGGGCAATGAGTGTGTAGACATTTGTACTCTCTTTTACTGACATATCAGGTGTTTTGTATAACCTTTATTTTCAAGTTCATATGCCAGTGTTTTATAGATTAAAAATAAATGTATATTGGAGCTCCTGAGTGGCTCAGTAGGTTAAGCATCTGCCTTTGGCTCAGGTCATGATCCTGTGGTCTTGGGATCCAGCCCACCTCACCCCCAGTGGGGCACGCTGCTCAGAGGGTGGTCTGCTTCTCCCTCTTCTTCTGTCCCACCCACACCGCCCGTATTCTCCCCCCCGCCCAGTCATGTTCTCCCTCTGGCTTTCTCTCTCAAATAAATACATAAAATGTTTAATGAATAAATAAAACAAAAATAAATGTAAATTTTTACAAAACCTATGATTTTGATTCAAATCATCATATGGCATTGTTGATATGGGAGCAACCAATATTTTTTCTAAAATGAGTTTTTAAATTTTTAAACTTTATTTGGGATTTTATTAACAAACATATTTATTTAAATGATCTAAACTGCATATGTATCAGAAATAATTTTGTAAGGTTCTAAATATGGTTTTGTAGATTTTTATTTTTAAAAGGTTTATTTGTTCATGTTAACACATGTAGCTTTTGGTTAAGGAAAAAAAAGTCTTCTTCCAAATTATGAAAAACTTAGGTCTCAAAGCCACTTTTTTAATATATTGTTTTTTAGATGTCTTGAAGTTTTATGTTGGAGAATGAAAGTTCTTAGTATTTTCATTAATTTGTACAGAGTTTACTTAAAACATTACTTCTATATTTGTTTTTCATTATGACTTGGATCTTAGTAAAGAGTAGTGTGGAAATGGATGAGCTTTATCCAAATAAATATAACTAGGAAATCTTGGGAACAAAATAAAGACCATGAAAGTGAGCAAACTTTAAAATGCGCACACAATACTAGATATAAAAATAAAATAAATGTGTACTAATCATCAATATATATTTCTACTTATTAACAAATAATGTGATTGCTCATTTTAAATATATTCTAATATTAAAACAGTAAAATTATAAGTAGTGGACACAAAATGTAAAATTAATTAGATCTGTATTGCATAGAATTTCAAAGCCATGATGAGTTATATTTAAAACATTATTTTTTTAAGATTTTATTTATTTATTTGACAGAGAGAGACACAGCGAGAGAGGGAACACAAGCAGGGGGAATGGGAGAGGGAGAAGCAGGCTTCCCACGGAGCAGGGAGCCCGATGTGGGGCTCGATCCCAGGACCCTGGGATCATGACCTGAGCTGAAGGCAGACGCTTAACGACTGAGCCACCCAGGCGCCCCTATATTTAAAACATATTGATAAGTTTTCACATATATCCACATGTGAAATGAAATTGTTCAGCTTTTTCAGTGAAATCTTCAGATTCCTGAATTTAATAAAAATTCCTGAAGAGGGAGATATTTACTTTCAAATGAAAAATATGTTTCGATGTGAATGAATTGAATTCTATAAAATAGGAAAAAAAGCTTTATATATCATCTTCAATATATGGGAATTACAGATGGTAAATCTCTATTGTTAAAATTTTATTTTAATCTATGATATATTACAGGTAGTTTTCCGTATATAACTTTTTATACCAATTGATTTTCCATAATTGAAATAAGTTCCCTAAAACATTATCCTGAAATAATTTTAAATTAACCATTCATTATTTCTAAATATGCATCTATCTATATACAGAAATGTGTAGTTTTTAATTCAGCTTCTGTTTTCTAAATAAAAAAATTCTAAAAAATATATTTTAATAATTTTTAAAATAATAATAATTCCCAATAAGTTAAGGCAATAAATATTCCATTATCTTTTCTGATGAGAAGCAAGGAATAACAATAGATATAACACTATGTATTGGTATGTTTAATTATAAAACTATTATCACAGCAAAGCACATTTGTCATTTACCCAGCTAACTAGCCCATGAGGCTCATAGTTGGCAGTCTGGATCTTGCAGGTAGAACATAGATAAACAAAACCCTGTGTTTTGTTTTTCCTTCTGCAGTTATCTTGACATGAAATCTCTACTTCTGCATGCCCAGATTCAATTTCTTATCTCTACTAGTAAGTACAAAGTATGTGAAAAGCTAGTGCTAATTTACATATCATTTGCATCAGTGTATTCTTTTGCCAAATCTTTTTTACTTCTCTGAAGCAATATGGGCATGTTCCTTATCTTTTGCACCAGCTCCAGTTCAGTTTCTAGAAATTACTATAAGAAGTAAGTGCGTGCCTAGTAACCAGTGATTTTTACATTGTTTGCATCAACGTTTTCCTCAGCTTCCTATTTACATAGCTTCAGAACTGCAGGAAAATTATGGGCTGAAATATCAGTCAGAATTGTTGAAAAACAGATAAAAATATTTTTGGAGAAATACCAAAACTAAACTGATGGTAAACTTAATCTTTTTCTCAAAAATAATTAGTATTTAAGCACTGTAAATTATTGTCAACAACTGGGAAACTCTTACACCTGCACCAAAATAAGCGCTAATTGTTTTTTAGAATAATTTATTGTTAAAGAAAATACAGTACTGATTTACATATATTTCCCAAATGGGTTTTCATTGAAGAAAGTTTATGCACAGGGTAAAGAAGAATCATATGAATATAGTTGCTAATAGGCTCATTTTAATAGTTAACTTTTGAATTGGGTAGACTCTAGTGAAATTTATGAAGAAATAACCATTCTAAATGTTTACCTCCATCTTTTTTTATGTCATTTTTTTCACATTTTTATTTCACAATCTACTGGACACTGTCTCATCTTTATTCGAAATCATCTTAAAAATTCTTCAATGCTTCCTTTTTGTATTTTATTTTCTGTTTGTTACTTTTCCAAAAAAGAAGTTTAGATCCCTCCTTCCTACTCACTTTGCAATCAGCATTGTCAGATATAATCAAAGAACTTTTACAATGCCAATTAGATATCTATATCTATTAGAGAATATGCGTTTTTAGAGTATGAGAAAATAATTCTCAGAATAGAGATGCAAAGGAAGAAAGAGTTATTCCTCTCCAGTGTGAAAATATCACTCCTCTCATTAAAAAAATCCTTGACGGGCTCTCAAGTGTATTTAAATTCAAATTCAAAACCTTTAGAATAAGTGTAAATAATTTTATCACCTGGTCACTAGCGGTTAGCCTTTACTGAGTGCTTCATTACTTTGACACCGATAGTAGTCGAAGATCTATCTACTCTTGCCTTATTAATGCCTTCATGTCTCACACTCCGGTATATCACTTTACCTTTGTAGTTGTGTTTATTGCCTGGAATTGACTGACACCAAGGATTTTTTTTTTTTTGAGGGAACATTTATTCATCATATAAAACTTACATCTTATGTCTTAAACTCCTGGAAGCTTTCCTTTTCTTTCCCACTCTGTTAATTCCCATATAGTGTTTTATAATGCATTTTACTTATTATAATCAGAGAACTATAAAGTAGTTCTTATATTATGACATGTTTTCCACTAGATTATCAATACATAGGGCCTGTGCCTCTTTGTTTTGTATCTTAGAACCTGCACATAGCATTCACCCAAGAAGTAGTTAATTATTATCTGCATTTATGCTAAGCTCCTTGCTTCTCATGTTCTCCCAACTTAAAATATGTACACATATGATACATTCTTATTTATATTCATCCATTCTTCAAGTGCATGCTCACATTTCCCTTCATCACTGACCACTTCAAGGTACTATTCCAGTCTTCCTTGATGTTTCCCTACATCTTAGACGTATCTATTTCAAACATTCTAATGCTTAGAATTTATACATTATCTTCTATTGCTCAGTGACTCACATTGTCCTTATTATTAGATTTAAGTTCTTTAAATCAGGGACACAGTACTATGCTTTTTATGAGTCTCTAATGGTTTCTAGGTCAAGACTAGACTCAAAATATGTGCTCAATAAATATTGATGGGTTTATTAAAACGGTCAGAGAGAATGAATAGATGATAATACATGACAAGTTTTTTTAGGTGCTTTTACACACTTGGGAACAGAATTTCAGCTCTCTTTTAGAAGTTCCAAAAGTTGGGAGACAAAAATAGTGCCCTTGAGCATAAGTGATAGACAGCTGGCTGATAATGTGATGATGAATCATTTGACATTCTTTTTAATTTCTTCCTTCAGAACTCTTAATAAGAATGTGTGCCATTAATCAGCAGCAAGGAGTCCTGCATAGTTTTTGTGTGCATCTCAGAAGAAGTAGCCATAAAAATATTGTCAGAATATTCAAACAATAATACTGTCAATCTACTAAAGGTATAATTTTATGTGGTTAGTTAAGATTTTTCCATCCAGAGATGCAACTAAAGAATAATATACTATAGTTTTTTGTTTATTTGTTTGTAGTGTGTGTGTGCGTGCGTGTGTGTGTGTGTGTGTGTGTGTGTGTGTGTGTGTATGTGTGTAGTTTTGTTTTGTTTTGGGGTGTTTGTTTGTTTGTTTTTGTATGTTCTCCCTGTAAAATGTGCTTGTATGACAGTAAGACATTTCTTACCCCTTGCCTGGAATCTTTTCTCCCAAGGCCTTCTCAAAAAATAGGCTTCTATTTGCCAATGGGATTTAAACCTCAAGGCCACGACATGGTTTTTCCCAGCAGTAGCTTTTCATTGCAAGCAGAGCTAACAGCAGTGTGAGCTGAGCTAACAATCCCATGCTAAAAGGCTTCTTCATTGCTGGAACAGCTCTCAGGATATAGATTTTTTGAAGGTTGTCAAATCAGGGTGAACTCTGAGGAGATTTTTTATGATACAAAAATGGGCATGCTTACAAAAAGAGATGTGCTTATATTTGTCAATTCACATTATCCTTTTTATGCAAAAATATTTCATGAGGAATAGGGTTTCCTAAATTCTACTACTTGGAAATGAAAACATGTTTTATATTACATGTTAACTTATATAACATATTTACCCCCTATTGTATCATGTTTGTAAACTTTTTTTTTTTAAGATTTTATCTATTTATTTGACAGAGAGAGAGACAATGAGAGAGAGAGCACAAGCAGGGGGAGCAGCAGAGGGAGAGGGAGAATAAGCAGGCTTCCCGCAGAGAAGGGAGCCCGAGGCGGGGCTCAATCCCAGGACCCTGGGATCATGACCTGAGCCGAAGGCAGGCGCCCAACGACTGAGCCACCCAGGCGCCCCTGTAAACTTTTTTTAATACTAATAACTCACCCCTTATTAGCCATTCCTCTGAGCCTTTACTTCCTTATTCAAATTCATGAACATATTTTTTTAAATTATGATCTTTTAACACTATGTTATCCTAATGTAGCTGTATTTTATTTTATATTTCAAGTTTAGGGAATGTTTTATAATTCATAATATCTAAGAATTAAAAGCTTTTCCTGATATAAAATTCCACATTAGAGAGGTACATTTCGAGCTATAGATAGCAAATTTAGCAATACAACAACTGACAACAGTGTTTAAGGTGGTATGTCTCTACTTTTAAATTGAGAGATAGCTGTTAGGATGAGCCTCCATCAGGATTTGTACTTTTATATGTACAGGACACCCCAGACAAAATCTCTCTGATCATAAGCAGAAATAGAATGCTTACCCCAAGTGATGCAGATATTAAATAATGTTCCGGAGTCCTGCCTACAAGTGATTATATTTTATATAAAATATATATAAATCAAGTGTTTGATGCAGATTAGACTGTTATGAAAATAGAACACAAAGTTCATGTTTATAAAATTAAACTGTGGTATAGGTTTTACATTTTTTGCTCTAAGTTAAAACAGTATATTCTGTGAAAGATTTTACGTTTTTTAAGAAGTATTTTAATATATGTTCTTATTAAGTCTTTTTAAAAAGTGTGTTATGATTAACAAGCAGCAGTTACACCATTGTCAAATTCCTGATGTGAGAGGAATATAGTAAGAAAAATAGATAACTTTGGAACTCATGTTTTGAATTTGCTACATTTGAGTTTGTATGCTTATGTTTCAATATATTAATAGATAGATACCAAATATCCATTACAGTAGTAAGAAAAATAATTTTATCAATGCAATTAAAACATTTGGAAAACTATTGAGGTAGGTCACTGGTAGGGATGTCAGGATGACTCTTTCAGTAATCCAATTCAAAGATGATTGCTCTTGATCTGGTACATGAATAATAGAGATGAGAGAAATGGTCAGATAAATGGACATTTAAAATTAAAATCGAGGAGATGCCATAGATGATAGAATGTAAACAATGAGAAATAGAGTCGCACACACAAAAGATTGAGCAACTGGGTGGAAGTAAATCCATTAACAGTCCAATGAGATGTGCTTAGGAAGGACAAATTTCAGATCCAATATTTGTCCATCAATAGTGGAACTATTTTATATAAACCACATTGACATAAACCATCTTGATATAAACTGGAATTTATCCTGGGGGAGATAGTTGACCAGAAACTAATTAATATATGCCTTTAAAATCTTCTTGCATCTATTGTAGTAGCGATGTCAACTTGACAATTTATCAGCATAAAGATTGTAAATAAAGCCATGGAAATTAAGAAGACTGAAGGCGAATGTTTTGAAGAAGAAAAGGAATTCTAGGAAAACAGTAAAATTTCTAAGAGGGCAGAATAGGAGAAACTAAATATAGAATAAAGATAATTAGAACTTCCAGATGACTGCAATGAATATATTCACATGGAAATTGGGTAGAACATATTTCAGAAGAGAGAGATCAGTGTAACACTCTCCTACAGATCAGATACAAAGGCTAAAAAATGTTTGCTAAGATTTTACTGCTAAAAGCTCATTGAAATTTTAGTGGAGGGGCACATATGGAATGTTGAATAGTAAATAGTAAAAGGCACAGAATGGTGGCTTCTGTCTACAGGCAATTCTTTCTGAAAGTTTGTGAAAAGGAAAGATCAGAAATAACAGATGCTATAGGGAGACTAAAGTCAAAATAAGATGTATAAATGGCATAGAAGATTATGTCATTCAGATGAAATTATGATTGTGAAAGAGAGATTGACTTAGGATATTAATGAAAAAGGAGAAAATAAATAAAGAACAGGTTCTGAGGGGATGAGATGAGAAGTGATACCAAGCCTAGGAGAAGAGAATAAGCATAGAAACTAAGAAACACATATGTTGTTATAGGAGAGGGGAAGGAAAGTGTGGGTATCCATAGAAATTGAGATGTTTGATTGTAGGAACCATTGGGAGTTTAATTCTAGTGTGTAGTTCCACATGAAGTTAAAGTTACTGCTCTCTTGAGAATTATTGGGCTCATGAGAAAAATCTTAGTTTTGAATATAATTGAAAATATTTAAAATAATAATTGTGTATAAATAGAGAGAAATTGACTATAAGAATTATAAAGTGGAGATACAACGGACAAATATTTACCAAAGCCCCATATACCAAACACTATGCAAGTCCCCAAAGTGACATATTGATACACAACATAGATGGAAGTCTCTGAACTTCATAACTGCATAATTTGAGTCCAAAGATGAACTTTAATGGAAGACATGCACTGTGATCTGAGAATTTAAAAGTTACTTGGTAGGAAAGAAGAAAAGTGGATCAGTGCCTACACTGGAAAGTCTAACTTGAGTGGTGGAAAATATAGGGTATTTAGCTAGAGGAATCTGGAGTGAAAGAAAGAAAAAGAGAAATACAGACATACAGAAAGAAAGAGGAAGGAAGGGAAAGGAAAGCAAAAAAAGGAAAGGAAAGCAAAGGTAAGGAAAGGAAAGAAAAGAAAGAGGAAAAAAAGGAAGGAAGGGAGGGAGGAAAAGAAAAATGTGTGAAGTACCAGAGGTGACCAAAAATGTTAAGCTTGATGCAAGAAGGAAAAGAGGGAAAAAAGAGAGGAAACAAAACTGTATGCATATGTGCATGTGTTGTGGAACACTGTTAGACTGACAGCTGAAAACGTAAGCAAATAAATGTTGTTACAAATTGTTTTAACAGTTTAGAACAACATAAAATCAATAAGGAACGAGAATTATGAGTTAATGTAGTAGGAGAAGTTATTAAATTTGATTAAATTCGCCAGACTTACTTCGATGAAATGATTAAAGTGGAAGAAGCTCAAAGGCAAAAAGACAGATTGGCATTTTGCAGTACTTCAGGTGACAGATGATGAGAGCCTAAATTTGGGAAATGCGTACGTGGAAATAATAGACAAATTTGAGATATCTTAAGGAGGATTTGGTGATGTATTGACTTGGGAATACATAATGAGATGGCACCAAGAATGGGTCTAATGATTTGTTGGTAACGGGGCAAAAGCTGGAACTTCTCACTAAATCAGAGCATATTTTGGAAGACAAGTATGAGTCAAGTTTGGACACATGGATATTGATGTTCAATTTGGACATACAAAAATTATGTTCGGTGACTTGGGGTTGGAATTTTTGTTTTCTTTTGGTGGACTTTTTAACTTTTATATTGTTTTGTTTTTATCCAGAAATCATTTTATTTATTATGGAAAAAGTTTGTCAGGATTACCGAAATCTTTTAGCTTTTCTAATTAAGTATTTAATGTTTTCCATTATTCTAATTTTCTTTAATTTTTTCTTCATTTTGCTCTTCATCTCCTCTCCAGAGATATATGCCATTAATTAATGCAATTTAATATACATTGAACACATGTCCTTTCACCTACGACAGATAAACTTTTTTTTAACATATAATTTTTGTAATTGTTAACATCATAGGTTATTCCAGTGATAATATCAAGTAACTTTCCCTAGGGCGCCTGGGTGGCTCAGTCGTTAAGTGTCTGCCTTCGGCTCAGGTCATGATCCCAGCGTCCTGGGATCGAGTCCCACATCGGGCTCCCTGCTCCGCGGGAAGCCTGCTTCTCCCTCTCCCACTCCCCCTGCTTATGTTCCTGCTCTCACTATGTCTCTCTCTGTCAAATAAATAAATTAAAAAAAAAAAAAATTTAAAAAAAAAAGTAACTTTCCCTATAGAAGATAAAGAATAGGTACATGCAAGAGGACTTTAGCCTTTTCCATTATTTATCATTCCCTGGGATTTAATATTCCATATGCTATTAAATTTTAAGTTTGATGTTTGTTATTAAGAATAAAATTTTCATTTACATTTAACATTTAATCTATGTTACAAATAATATCTACACAATACTGTGTAAGTTTTATACTTAATATTTTATAGGCATAATTTTTATGATTCCTTCAAAATTGTTATTTTAAGATGAGGAACAGTAACTCACCACCAAAAATTTAGAAATGTTAATCACATCATTTTTTCATGGATGGACCTTGAATAAGTTAAGCGAAAGAAGTTAGACACAAAAGGGTGCATTTTATGTGATTCCACTTGTATGAAATATACAGAATAGGGAAACCCGTGGAGACAGTTGCTCATGGACCACCAGGCAGAGGACACTGCAGAGTGACTGGTGATGGGTATGAGGTTTCTTTTTGAGGTGATAAATATGTTCTAAAATTAGATAATGATAATTATGTTACAACTGTGTGAATATACAAAAAACTATTGAGTTGTACATTTTGAAAGGGTGAAAGGGAGATCTGTGAATTATACTCAATAGAGATGTTACAAACAATATTGAAAACATTACAAATATGGTTACAGATACATATCATCTTCAGTCCTTTTCCCTTTTCTTTTTCTCCAGTTTTTTTCAACGTCTTAAGTCACATAATATTTATGTGGAATTGTACATAGTATTATTTTGTGTTTTTGTTTAATTCACAAGGAGTTTTATTTATCAAGTTTTATTATGTTATTTTTTCTCCCCTCCTACTGTGTTTGACTCAAAAGTTTTGGGGCGCACCTGGGTGACACAGTCGGTTAAGTGTCCAAGTCTTGGTTTTAGGTCAGGTCATGGTCTCAGAGCCCCATGTCAGGCTCCAAACTCATCACAGAGTCTGCTTGGGACTCTACCTCCCTCTCCCTCTGTCCCTCCCCCCTGTTCATGTTCTCCCTCTCTCAGTCTCTCTCTCAATTGAATAAATAAATCTTTAAAAAACAATTTTTCTGTGTGTCATCCATCTTTCCTTTTCTTTTTTGGGTTCTATTCTATTTTTATTGATAATTACTATAATTTTATTAAGTATGCTTAATTATATTGAATATATCAATTTCCTTTTGAATGATGCAATACTTTTTAGACTCCTTATATTGCCTTGGAAGAATGCCTCCCTCAGTCTTTCATATTATATTTAGTGTGTTATATCCTACTTGTTTCTACAGCAATAAAATAGATAGATGCCAAACCCATATATATACATACACACACATATATATAGTTTCTTTAAATACTTCCTTAGCTTTGCCAAAAAATTTTATCTTTGTTGTTCTTATTCAAAATGATTGCTTCTATCTTTCCAATTCTGCCTGAGTTCAGATAATATGTTATTATTGTTTTTCTGTTCAAGAATATCCTTTAGTTTTATATTAATTGTGCTTCTTTGGGGCAGAAACTATTAATCTATTTGTCATCTATCATTTGTATTGTTACGTGTTACAAATTACATTCAAACTAGGTAAAAAATCCCACATTAAATTTTCTTTAGAATTTTAAATATATTATTCTACTTTATGATAAGTTACCTGTTAGTCCCATTATACAGAATGTATCTCCAGAGTAATATGTGTTTGCTCTGTTGTATGATTTAATTTTGTTTTTTATTTGAGAATCTGTGATATCAGGCGCCTGGGTGGCTCAGTTGGTTAAGAGAATCTGTGATATCACTATTATAGTCTAGTTTTTTTCTTTCTTTCTCATCCTACTCCTTTACTCTTTCTGATTTTTTTCGATACATGCATTTATGTATTTTTTTTTAGTTTTTTTCATTTATGTATATTTTTTTAAAAAAATCTTTAAAATACTAAAAAAATAATTTCAAATAATGCCTCTCCCTCATCTTATTCTGTTTTCTGGAATTCTTACTAGGTATATTTTAAAATTTCCCATTCTTTTTTTTTTTTTAAGATTTTATTTATTTATTTGAGAGAGAGAGATCACAAGTAGGCCGACAGGCAGGCAGAGGGAGAGGGAGAGGCAGGCTCCCCGCTGAGCACAGATCCCAATGCTGGGATCATGACCTGAGCCAAAGGCAGACGCTTAACCGACTGAGCCCCCCAGGAGCCCCAAAATTTCCCATTCTAATTACAATATTTTATAATTTCTTAATCACATTCTTTACCCCTTTGTTGTTGCTATCCACTAGTTCTCTCTGCTGTTTGGTCTACTTTGAGTTTCATTTTTCTACTGATACCTTTATTACAATAGCATATTTATCTTTATTTTTATATTTCTGTTTTTTCTCACTCCTGGCAGGGCAACAGGACCACTTTCACTCTATTTCTTTTCTTTTTTTTAGATTTTATTTTTAGGTGATCTCTATATCCATGGTGGGGCTCCAATTTACAACCCCAAGATCAAGAGTTGCATGCTCTACTGATTGAGCCAACCAAACAACCCTACTCTACTATTTCCGATAATGATTTGATTGTGGACTTGTCTTTTTATTTTGCATCCAACTTTATTAACATTTCCTCCATCATCGTTTTTTTTTGGTCACAATTATTTTCTCATATTGAAGTGCTTGAATGATGAAGGATGTGTTTCTTTGAATTTTATAAACAAAAGTAGGTGTGCTATATGATTGTATTTACTTTTGTTAACTATATAGGTTTGTTTTTTTCCACCTGTAATATTTCTTTCAAATACAACAAAATACTATTTCATCACTTTTTTTTTCCTTGAGGTCATTCATTCATTTTGTAAAGAAAGAAAGAAAGAAAGAAAGAAAGAAAGAAAGAAAGAAAGAAAGAAAGAAAAGAAAGAAAGAAAAATGAAAATAGACACCCCCCAATCTGCTTCTTGCCTGATAACATCTTTTATCATCTAACTTATTGCTATAGATTATTACTCTGAGGTCTTTCTGTAGAGGGCTCATAAAATATACAGATATCTCTTATTATTGTAAATAATGCATAAAATATTCCAAACTTCAGACTACCTCATTTACACAATGTCAGAAGATGGTGAACTTTACTACTTGATGATTTTTACATTCAGAATACAACACTCAGCGTCATCCATCCACTCTATATCAAGATTATACCTCTTGAAAGTATGGTTTCAGGAATGGATATAAAAAAAGATATCAGTGGGAATGTCTTGGATGAATCAGGAAAAAAAAGTAATCAAGTTTTTCTTGAATATTGAAAACTTCACCCACATTTAGTTGGATATTCATAGTGGTGGGTGGATTGGCATATTATATTTTCTTCTATTATAGCTAAACTTCTTACCCAACATTTTACATGTGCATTTTTATCACTTTATTATTATCAGTTTATTCTAATAACAGATTACTGAATAAAATCCCTTATTTCAAAAGTTGTGGAATATTGTGTTACTGTCTTTGTTTTCTAAATTTTTAGGTGTTGGCAGATGAATCCTGATTTGGTTTATCTAAAAATATAATTTAAAACTCATATATCACACAGTTTCATTTGATTATGCTTGCGCCATATATATTTGTTGTAATTTTGTTATATATTTTAATAGGAATCTCATTTGTAACAGTACCTCCTTCTTAAAGCCCATATTGCTTATTGCCTTTCCTAGGCTGTACTATGGGAGCTGCAAAAGTGTGCTTCAGAAAATGAGATTTTGATATACCTGCAAATTACATTAGATGCATTCTTTGTAAAGGACAGCTAAGAATTCCTGAATAGATTATTACTTGGGTCATTTGTGTCTTGTAAACACATACACACAAAAGTCTTAATATTCCCACTGAAGATAGATTATTTTCTCCGAAATATCATTTTGCCTTTTAGTTTCTTAAACCAGGAAATTAAAGCTATGTAGCTAAACAGAATTAAGGCATTTCCTTTATAATTGTTATGCCTTAAGTTATTTCAAATAGAAAAATAAATATTAAATACAAATACTATTTAAATATACAACTAAAGAAAACATGTAATTCTACTAAATCTCTCTTTGAAGTTATTTATTTTTAATGAACTTTATATCATTTCACTTAAACTACAATTCCTATGGATATCAGAACATAGTGATTAGGGGAGAGATCATAAAAACAACAAGAAAATGATGCAGATATAGACTGAAAGATTTAGCTTTAGAAGCTTTTGTGAAAATCCACTAAATCTTTGTTCAAAGACGAGCTTCTGCTCAAGAGTTATTTTCTATTTAAAGGCTATAGTCACCAAGGGAACCCAAAATCTGGCACTAAAAGAAAACTCTTCTATGGTGCGTTTACTGCCAGACTGTTGTTAGCAGACACTTTGTCTACTAAAATAAATAGTTTCTTTCAGCTGTGAAACAGTGCCTTCTATAAGCTATATGTAGTTTGTTGTTTTCTTTAATTTTTTTTAAGTAGACATACATATTTAATACATTTTTTCTCTTTATTACTTAGGTCTCCCTTCTTTACTCCAGCATCCATGCACATCAATGTACCCAATATCCTCAACACATGTTAACTAAATTGGCTTTTGTTCTTTCTCTTCATTTTTCTACTGTCTAGTCATATTTATGGAACTGTTTGTCATCATTAGTCTTATTAAAACTTACACAGTGCTTGTGCACATTTTTCTGAATTTATCACTCAAAGCTAGGTTTATTTTTTAATAAATTGATATCAGTCCAATTCATTCTTCTCAATGGTTTTATAAGAACATTAACCAATGGGTTATTTATTTATTTATTTATTTATTTATTTGCTATTGTAAAGTATGTGGCAATAAACATCTTTGAACTTTTTATGCACAAGTGCATTTTTTACACTAAGGAGTGGATTCATAGAAATGGAATTGTTGGAACAAAATGTAAATGTATTTTTAATTTTTGTAGAGGTTGCCAGATGGCTTTCTAAGATTTTTTTTTAACAATTTGCATTTCTACCAGCAATGTAGGAGAGTTACTTTTTGCCTTCATTCAGGCTTGAGAATGGATGTTATCACTCATTTTAATCTTGTCAGTCGGCTATGTGTAATATGATATCTCATGCTTATTTCCACCTGCCTTTCTCCTTCTAGCAGTACATTTCAGCAACTTCTCTTATGGATGCTGGTCATTTGAATTTGTTGTAATGGGACTTGTATTTTCATACTCCTGCTTATATTTCTATTAGGGATTCTGTCCTGTTCTTGTGACACACTTTGTCTTTGTATTGCAAATGCTTTTCTTTAATTATATTTTTGGTTAATTTTATTCATTTTAGCTATTATCATGATTTTTTTCTTTAACGTAAGTAAAAGTCTGCATTTTAACTAATGTAATTATATTTTTTTTCAGTTAAGAATGTATTTCCTCCCCTACGATTGTACATGCATGCTCAAGCATTTTTTTTGCAGGCTTTTTATCATTTTGGTTTTTAAATACCTGTAATTTTTTTTTTTAATTTTAACATATATGCCCAGGTATATACCATCAGTTTTATAAAAGGTGGCTTAATTTTCCTTATACCACTTGCAGTTGGTGTTACTTATTCAAACATTCAATAGAATTCTTTGCTTCTGAAGATAATATTTTGGAGGATATTTTTAATCTCAAATTGACTTTCCTTAATAGTTCCAGGGCTTTTCCAAATAGATATTTCATACTGAAAGACTTGCAGTATTTACTGATCTTAGAATTGATGCCTTTTAACTTAATTGTCAAGTTTACTATGTGTATAGAGTTGTTTGTAGCATTAGCTTATTACCCTTTCCATGTCTGTATAGTTCATAATGATATCCCCTATTTTAGTCCTCATATGAGAAATTTTTTCCTCTTTTTGTTAGCTTTCTTAGATGTTTGTCAACTTTTTTACTTTTTCAGAGAACTTTCTTTTTTTTTTAAAGATTTATTTATTTATTTGAGAAGGCAAGCTAGAGAGAGAGAGGGAGAGAGTGTGCATGAGTGGGGGTGGGGCAAAGGGTGAGAATCTTCAGACTCCTCACTGAGCCTGGAGCAGGACACAGAGCTCAGTCTCACAACTCTAAGATCATTACCTGAGCCAAAACCAAGAGTTGGACACCTAACCAACTGAGCCACCCAGGCACCCCAGAGAACCAACTTTCTGCTTTGTTCTTTCTCTTTTTTTTTTTTTCTGTTATCAATTTCATTTATTTCTGCTTTTGTCTTTATTATTTTCTTCATTCTACTTGCTTTGCATCTATTTTGTCCTTCCCCAGCCCCCTTCATTTCCTCAGTGGGAATTTAGATTGTTGATTTAATATTTTTTTTCCCTAATGTAAGCATTTAATGATATAAATTTCCCTCTCAACACTGCTTTAGCTATAACACATAGCCTTTGATATTTTTATATTTATTTTCATTCAGTTTAATGTCTTGTTTGATTTCACTGAAACTTATTCTTTGACCAATAGATTATTAAGATGTTTACTTTTTTTCTTACTGATTTCTAGTTGGCAGTTATAAATGAAGATGCTAAAAAGAGTCTTGTTGAGGTTGTATACACATAAGTTTTCAACTCATTTGTGTAAATATCAGGAACATGATTCCTGGATCATATTGTGTGACTTATATTCAGCTTTGTAAGAAACTGTCAAACTGTCTTCCAAAGTGGCTGTACCATTTGTTAATCCCCGCCAGCAATCTATCAGAGTCCTTGTTGTCCATACCCTCATCAATATTTGGTGTTAGTGTTTTGAACTTTAGCCATTTTGATAGATGTATACTGGTGTCTCATTTTAATTTGCAATTCCTCAATAACGTGATATTGAACATCTTTTCATGTGCTTATATGCAATCTATTTATCTTGTTGTGACATTCAGATATTTTGCCCACTTTTAAACTGGGTTGTTTCTTTTCTTACTGTCAAGTTGTAAGAGTTCTTTATATATTTTGAGCACCAGTCCTTTATCAGATATGAGTTTTTCAAGTATTTTCTACCAGGTTATGGTTTTTGTTTTATTCTCTGGACGATGTCTGTTGGAAATAAAAATATTTTCACTTTAATGAAGTCCAACTTACTAATTTTTCTTTCATATGTTTTATCTAATTGATATTTTAAGAGTCATCATATCCAAAGTCATCTAGATTTTCTCTAAAGTTATATTCTACTATTTTTATAGTTTTGTGCTTTAAAAATTAGTGGCAAATTTTATAAAACATGTAAAGTTTGCATCAGATTTATTTTTTTGCCCATTGTTCCAGCACCATTTGATGAAAAGGCCAGTTTTTCTCCATTGGATTTCCTTTGTTCCTTTCTCAAAGATCAATTTATTATATTTCTGTGTGTCTATTTCTGTCTTTTCTGTTCCACTCATCTATTTGTCTGTTTTTCTGCCCGTACCACTCTGCCTACATCACTGTAGCTTGAAGTGGTGTCAGTCCTCCAACTCTGAATTTTTTTTTTTAATATTATGATGACTATTCTGGTATCTTGCCTTTCATATAAATGTTAGGATAAGTTTATTGATATCCTCAAAGTAATTTGCTCCCATTTGGCTTAGGTCTCCAATGTTCACCCTGAGAACCTGGTATGGCACCCAGAGGTAAAATTCACAAAGCTGAGTTTTTAAATTTCGAACTATTCTACACTGAACTTTTGATAATTCAGCAATTACAGCTTCAAGTGTTCCTGTCATACTAGCTCTAGCTTCTGCTCCAGGGAAACTGTGGTTCCCTGTCTCTGCATCTCTCCAGTTTTCAGGGCAGCAGTTTACCCTGTGACCTTAATTATCTGATGGATTTAAGAAAAGTTGTTGATTTTTCACTTTTGTGAAATTTTTTTCTTGTGTTTTTTTTCTTGTTGTGAGGATGGGAGTGGTGGCTTCCAACTCTTTACCTCTCAGAATGGAAATCGGAAGTCCCATATGACTTTATCTTGTTTTCTATTTTAAAAAATCCTCCTGTTTCATAATATATACTTTAAAATTATTCTTTGTAAATTAATTAGTTTATGATAGAAAAATACTTTATTTTGGAGGCGCCTGGGTGGCTCAGTTGGTTAAGTGTCTGACTCTTGGTATCAGCTCAGGTCTTGATCTCAGAGTCATGAGATAGAGATCCGCATCAGGCTCTGTGCCAGGCATGGAGTCTGCTTAATATTCTCTCTCTCCCACTCTCCCTCTGTTCCTCCCGACCTGCTCTCTCTCTCTCTCCCTCTAAAAAATAATAATAAGAATACTTTATTTTTAATTTAATAACATTCCTCAGTTCATTTTTTCTTCATTGTTTTCAATATAATTTTATTCTCTTGGACAATGTCCAGTCACACAAATAATTTTATTTATTTAATCATTTGTAGTCCATTCCTAAATTATTGTAAAAAGGTTTAATGGAAACATTCTTTGTATTGCATGTTTCTAAAAGAGGGATTATAAATAATTCCTGAAATTTAACCACTGTCTGTATAAAAATATAGTATATAATATAATCTAAATCAGGAGTTTATAAGCTAAGCCCATGAGTCAAATCTGGTCCACCACCTGTTTTTATAAATAAAATGTTATTGGAATATAGCTACTTTATTTGTTTATGTATTACCTATGGCTGCTTTCCCATTATGGCATTATAGTTGAATGTTGTGATAGAAACTATATGTCCCAAAAAATCTAAATTATTTGCTATTTGTATAGATAAAATTTGCAGATACCTGATATAAATAATAATAATCACTGATTATGGAAACTTTTCACAAAAAATAAATTGGAAAAAACCCACATTGTTTAAAACTGAGCTGTCATTTCAGATTTTGTTAGACCAGTATTTTTCAAGTATTTTTCAATCTTCTTTAGGCTGTTATACTTGTGCACATTTGAAAAATACTATGCTAGAGCCAACTAGATATTGAAATATCTAAGTATTACTACTTCAAAAAAATCTTTTGTTAATTTTATTGAGCTATATTGGCATATATTATCTTAGTTTCATATATGCAGCATGACTTAATATTTGTATATATTGTGAAATGATCACCACAATAATTTTAATTAACATCTATCACCATACAGAGTTACAAAAAATGTTTGTGATAAGGACTTTTACAATTTACTCTTAGCAAATTTCAAATATACAACACAGTATTACTAACTATAATCACCATAGTATATATTGCATTCCCATTACTTATTTTATAACTAGAAGTTTTTATCTTTTGACAACCATAAAATAAATTTTATATAACATGAAAAATATATAAATAGTATTGAAATTTTCAAAATGTAAATATTTTGTGTAATTGTCAACTACAGTTTCTACACTCATTTACACCTGCCAAATTTGCTAAAATGACTAATCTAATGGTTTATGGCTTATATCACATATGCTGAAATTTATTTTTTCTATATGACTATTTTCCCTGCTTTTTGCACAATTATGTTTGTAAAAGTAACTGAGCTTTAGTGTTACAGAAATACTAGCTATATTGCCTTACACAGTGAGGAGAGGAGAGTCTATTCAATTGAAGATGTTGAGAACACTGGACAGTCACATGCAAAAAAAAAAAAAAATGAAGTTGGACCCTTTACTTACAGTCTATATATAAATCAACAGAAAGTGGATTAATGAATTAAATGTAAGACTGGGAAACATAAAACTCCTTGAAGAAAACATAGAGAAAAATCTTGACATTTGCCTTGATAATGATTTCTTGGATATGACACTGAAGACAATAAAAACAAAGGAGTTAAATAAGTATTTTTCCAAAAAGACATACGAATAGCCAGCAGATATATGAAAAGGTGCTCAACATCACTAATAATAAGGGAAATGCAACTCAAAACCATAATGAGATACCACCTCACACCCATTAGAATGGCTATCAAAAAATAAAGGAAAAGCAAGATAAGTGTCATTCAGGATATGGAGAAAAGGGGACCCTTGTGTACTGTTAGGAATGTACATTGGCATAGCCACTGTGAAAAATATGGAAGTTCCTAAAAAAAAAAAAAAATACTACCATATCATCTAGTATCCCCATTTTTGAGTATATATCCAAAGAAATTGAAATCAGGATCTTTCACTACTGTGTTTCTGCACTCCTGTGTTCACTACAGCATTATTGACAATAGCCACGACATGGGAGCAACCTAAATGTCCATTGATGGATGATGGATGAATTTATAAACAAAATATGGTGTGTGTATATATATATATATATATACATACATACATACATACACATAATATAGTTTTATTTAGTCTTAAAATGAAGGAAACGTCACTATTTGTGACAACATGGATGAAGCTAGAGGATATCAGGCTAAGATAAATATGCCAGACGCAGAAGGACAAATATTACATGTTACCTCTTATATGAATATTTAAAATAGACAAATTCATAGAAGCTCCTGGTTGCCAGGGGCTGGGGGAAGGCAGAAATAGGAAATATTAGTCAAAGGGTATAAAGTTTCATTTATATAAGGTGAAAAGACCTAGAGATGTACTGTACATCATAGTGCCTATAGTTACTAATTTATTGTATTTATAAAACTTGTATATATTTTTGTATTTATTTCTTGCATATTTAAAAATTTACTAAGAGTGCAAATCTTATGTTAAATATTCTTATCACAAAAAATAAAAAATAAGATGGTGGGAGGAAACTTTTGGAGGTGATAGTTACATGGCTTTATAGTTAATCTCCAAACTCATCAAGTTATATATATTAAATATGTACAGCTTTTGGTATTTCAATCATAATACCTCAATAAAATGACTTTTAAAAAGACTAGTTGTGTGTTTCCTGCTTCTCACTAGTTGTGGGCTGCTTGTCAACAAGCTGAGTCAGTTAGGCATCCAAATCTTGATCTTAGCCAGGTCTTGGTCTTAGGGTTGTGAGTTCAAGTCCTGCATTGGACTCCACACTGAGCATGAAGCTTACTTAGATTAATCGTTTAGTAACCCTTCTGAGATCATTTTCTTCATTTTTAATATCAGAAAAATAATTCCTATTTAAAATCCCAGCAACAGACTTCACTCTCTTATCCACAGCTGCTTAATAGATATGTGGGTAGTATATTCAGCTCTTTTTTTTAAATAGGTCATATATATGTAAGTATTAATCTATGTAGTTAACTGAAATTTCAGTTTACTCAATGATTTCCTTGTGTTCAAAAACATTCAAAGTATGCAACTTACTTCTCTGTGGCATATGTTAACTGAAAGTGTATAAGGTATCTTCTTGTTTAGTATACTCTAAATGTGGTCACACTACATATTAGCAAATTTCAGTTACTTGGTAGGGATACAGTACTATATAAACTGTCAATTCTTTCTAAACCTACTGACTCAGATATAATTAACTAATAAACCAATATCTGTGATTATAACTTGAGGTCTTACATGGCTTTTGCATTCTTGCTCTGGTAATTGCCCCTCTTCACATTCTCTATTCTCCATCAGTTTCTGAGGATCTGAGGAGTAAAAGAACACTATAATTTCCTCTCCTAATTCTATCAACAACTCTAAGTTCATCTCTACCCACTGTCATCACAAACATTCAGGGATAATAAAAAGTTCTACTTTGCAACATTTAATAAATTCTCATTATGGAATCGAAGATTAGGCACAGATTGTATTTTAGATGAATAAAAGATGGAATAAACTAAAGAAAAGGAAGGAATAAATGACACATAGATAACATGAATTGCCACTTTGGCCATGATACATGGCCAAAAATATATAGAAAAAATTGGTACATTTTCAATTTTAGTATATTCATACTATGGAACACTGAAATTAAGAGGAAAAAATTAAAAAGGCAAATAGGCTTGCCAGGAACAAATGATACTGTGTTTACTCATTCTAGAATGTCACTGGTAAGAGAGTTTTGAGTTCCCTAAATGAACACATTGTCTCTTGAAACACATTGAGAACTTGAGAATAAAATGAAGTTCTACATATAATGAAATATTAACTAGATGTTATGTGTCTGAATTGAGAAAAAATACAATTCCAGATAAATTAGTTTTGCTGACAAAAGACAAGTAGGACATTATTGGAACAGAAGCATGCTTTCAGGAAGATTGTGTTAGGATTTAAGTTTCTTGAATAAAATGAAATTTAAGTAACATTTTGAAAATGTTCAATAGAGAGGAAAGACAAAATGTGCTTAAGTAATGAGCTATTTATTGAGATGGAATTAGAAATATGGCCAGCGATGTGGTGAATACTGGGTGTTATACGCAACTAATGAATTGTTGAGCACTACATCTGAAACTAATGATGTACTATGTGGTGGCTAATTGAATTTAAATTTTTAAAAAAAGGAAATATGGCCAGCAACAAATAGGAATACAAATATTTTTTTATTTTTTTATTTTTATTTTTTTTTTTTAAAGATTTTATTTATTTATTTGAGAGAGAGAGAATGAGAGAGAGAGAACACCTGAGAGGGGATAGGGTCAGAGGACGAAGCAGACTCCCTGCCAAGCAGGAAGCCCGATGCGGGACTCGATCCAGGGACTCCAGGATCATGACCTGAGCCGAAGGCAGTCGCTTAACCAACTGAGCCACCCAGGCGCCCACAAATATTTTTTTAAAGATTTTATTTATTCATTTGAGACACAGAGGTACAGAGAGGGAGAGAGCATGAGCAGGGAGAGAGGCAGAAGCAGACCCCCCACTGAGCAGGGAGCCCGATGCGAGACTCGATCTCAGGACCCTGGGATTGTGACCTGGGCCGAAGGCAGACGGTTAACCATTTGAGCCACCCAGGTGCCCCAAGAATACAAATATTTTAGCAGATAAAGAGACAAATGGCCATTTTTTGTCCTTGAGCAAAAGTTGTAATTTCATGTAAGAGCAATTAAAGACCATGAGAGAGTTCAGAGAAGTGACTATCTGGACAGAATCAAAATACTACTTCAGGAAAATGATTCTTGTTCTTTTTAGTACTTTTGAAAAATAAAAAAAAAGAATTATGCTTCAGATAACTAAAACATTAGAATTCAAATGTTTAAAATATTTGGGTTAATACTGATAATTAATTTAAAAATGTGGCATAGAAGACAATTTGTGGCAAATTTGACATGAAGAAGTTTAAAGTAGAAAGATTCAGGGGTGAAAACGTTTATCCAGGATATCATGTCTAAGAGAATCATTAACAAAGAGATAGTTATATTTCTCCCATACTCAGATATGTAATATTAATGGACTAGAAACTTTGTGCCAATTTTGAAAGCTGAATTTTCAGGTATCTTTAAATGGTTTTAATATATATGCATAAACCAGCTATATTTTAAAAAAGAATAAAGATGAAAATGAATTATTCACAAATAAGATCAATTAACAAGTGAGATAAATGAACAGCTACATTTTCCTTGTTTCTTATGGCTCATGGAAATCTCCAGTTTCTATTGGAAACCCAGCTTTTTCTTCCATCTAGTTATAGAGAGCATTTATAAGAATTTTATTGGGATGACATCTGCCCATTAGCAGCTGAGGAGAAATCTGTACCTCCGAGACCTACCTTTTGGCGTAGTGCAGCTATTCATAAATCTTTCCAGAATAAGACTGTAGTAGTTAAGGAGAGCACAGTATGGGAAGAAGGTTTTCCTGTGGAGCGTTTGGTGTGGCCTTCTCTTCATGGAAATGACTATGCCCTCTAATCTTTTGTAGATTGTTGTAGGTAACAATTCACCTGCTAAGGAGTTGGGTCTCTCCTTTGGCTTCTGAGAGAAGCATTGTTACTACATATACCATTTATAATATAAGCAATTGACAAATCCCTAATGAAGTTCTTATTTCAATGACATAAATAGATTCATCTCAATTCCAATAAGGCTTATCCGATGCCACCCACAAAGGCTGCTTACATGGAGGTTTAAAACCAAATATGTAGTAAAAGAGAAATAGTCTTTCTTGGCATGTCTCCTTCATATAGACTTGTTAAAATGCAGCATTACTAATTCATTAGTTGATAAACCTGATATATCTAGCCAGTATTTCTGCTCCCAATTTGGAGTTGTAGTACTTTCTGCATCCATTTCTATTGGAAACACAATAATATAATTTTAAATAATTCTACAGTAAACAAATACTTAAACAATAATTACATAATATTTATTTTAAATATCATAGTGTAGAATTTAAAAAAAAATACTTGACTGAATTCAGTGCGAAGGGTTTTTTTAATTAAGATACATTTTTTAAACTACACAGAGGTTATTAAAATCAGTTAAATTTTTAACCCTGGTAAGCAGGTAAAATAGATGTACTTCTTGTCTTCTATTTTCTACAATGAAATGGAGTGCTTTCCAGAGAAATATGTTGTAGATATTCCTGGAATAAAATATAAAAGAGAGAATATATTTTTGTTGCAATAGCCTCTTCCACTTGGCTCAGCTATTTTGAAACACATTGGATTTGAGAGCTTTTTTATTATTTAGGCTGACTAAAGTTTAATTTACATTAGCTTTATGTTCTTGTAGGAAAGAGTGGTTATTTGTGACCAAGGAATCCATTTATTACTGATTCTACCATTGATTTACTGTGTGTCCCTGAGCAAGGCAATTAACTTCTTTTTGACTCTATTTCTAAATTTATAAGGTGCAGGTGCCACTATTATGCAGAAATGGTGGAATAAATTTTAAATTTCCAATGAAGAAGAAACTAAGGGACAGAAGGTACAATGTGATGAAAATCTTGTCAGCTCTTTTATTTTTTTAATTTTTTAATTGTTATGTTAATCCCCATACATTACATCATTAGTTTTTGATGCAGTGTTCCATGATTCATTGTTTGTGCGTAACACCCAGTGCTCCATGCAGAACATGCCCTCTTTAATACGCATCACCAGGCTAACCCATCCTCCCACCCCCCTCCCCTCTAGAACCCTCAGTTTGTTTTTCAGAGTCCATAGTCTCTCATTCATCTCCCCCTCCGATTTCCCCCCCTTGATTCTTCCCCTCCTGCTATCTTCTTCTTCTTTTTTTTTTTCTTAACATATATTGCATTATTTGTTTCAGAGGTACAAATCTGTGATTCAACAGTCTTGCACAATTCACAGCGCTCACCATAGCACATACCCTCCCCAATGTCTATCACCCAGCCACCCCATCCCTCCCATGCCCCACCACTCCAGCAACCCTCAGTTTGTTTCCTGAGATTAAGAATTCTTCATATCAGTGAGGTCATATGATACATGTCTTTCTCTGATTGACTTATTTCGCTCAGCATAACACCCTCCACTTCCATCCACGTCGTTGTCAGCTCTTTTAAAATGCTTGCGTTTAAATTCTATGGAATCTACTTAACCTAGCCAGATTTCTCAGTCTGTACAATGGTGAAAGCAAGTGCTAGAGAATTTAAAGGGGTAATATATCTAATTATTTTCCAACAAGGAAGAAATGTTATTTTACATATGAATAATGTCTCACCAACATTAGCCGGCTTCCACAGAGCATTAAGAATGCAATATAATGAGGCGCCTGGGTGGCTCAGTCCTTAAGCGTCTGCCTTCGGCCTCGGGTCATGATCCCAGGGTGCTGGGATCGAGCCCCACATCGGGCTCCCTGCTCTGCGGGAAGCCTGCTTCTCCCTCTCTCACTCCCCCCTGCTTGTGTTCCCTCTCTCGCTGTGTCTCTCTCTGTCAAATAAATAAAATAAAATCTTAAAAAAAAAAAAAAAGAATGCAATATAATGTCAATCAGATAAAAAAATAGATTAGAAATAATTTTTCTTTCCTTATCATAGAAAACTATGGAAAAAATTTACACTGCTAGTCTTCAGCTTTATAGAAGATTTTCACATTCAACATGATTTTGCATAAAAATATCCCCCTCAATGACAATTCAAATGCCTAAAATTATAACATTAGAAATGTATAAATGTATCTATAAATCCATTTATAGATATGGAAATTTTCTTTTACTTAATAAAATGAAAACTCTTCCCCAATCAAAACACCTAAAACACTGAATTAAACATAACGAACATCCTCTAATATTCCTGTAGTAAAGAGTGTAGGCAAATGAACAGGAAGATGGTGGAATCTAGAATGGTAAACTTTAACTGAAATAATAGCTTCCCTGGAAAATAGTCAGTGTTGGGTCAGGTTTGAGGTTAGCAAGAGAGAAACAGGAGGTAAATCTTGATCCAAACAAGAGGGAGAGTTTCACTTAATAAAAAATTGATTTAGAAGAAAACATGAAAGAAAGAAAGAAAGAGAAAAAGAAAGAAAGAAAAAGAAAGACAGAAAAAGAAAGAAAGAAAAAGAAAGAAGAAAGAAAGAAAAGAAAGAAAGAAAGAAAGAAGAAAGAAAGAGAGAGAGAGAGAGAGAGAAAGAAAGAAAGAAAGAAAAAGAAAGAAAGGAAGGAAGGAAGGAAGAAAGAAAGAAAGAAAGAAAGAAAGAAGGAAGGAAGGAAGGAAGGAAGGAAGGAAGGAAGAAGGAAGGAAGGAAGGAAGGAAGGAAGGAAGGAAGGAAGAAAGAAGGAAGGAAGGAAGGAAGGAAGGAAGGAAGGAAGGAAGGAAGGAAGAAGGAAGGAAGGAAGGAAGGAAGGAAGGAAGAAAGAAAGAAAGAAAGAAAGAAAGAAAGAAAGAAAGAAAGAAAGAAAGAAAGAAAGAAAAGGAAAGAAAGAAAGAAAGAAAGAAAAAAAGAAAGAAAAAGAAAAGAAAAGAAAGAAAGAAAGAAAGAAAGAAAGAAAGAAAGGCAGGCCAGGAGACACAGGATACATAAGAGGAGAAAAGAGGACAGGAGAGGAGGAAAATAAATTTGCCTCAACCAGGATTTGGCTAGTGAAGTATAATATATTTCCCTCCAAAATTATAGAAACAGTATTTCCTCCTATTATTCCATGGTTATCAACGCCAAGATTATAAAATCTGTATCATCTCAAGAGGGGATGTGTGTAGGGGGATGGGTGATAGGGATTAAGGAGGGCACTTGTGATGAGCACTCGGTGTTATATGGAAGTGTTGAATCACTAAATTGTACACCTAAAACTAATATTATATTGTATGTTAACTAACTGGAATTTATATGAAATTCAAAAATACTAAAACTGATACAAACTGATAGAGTTTTAATTTTGCTTACATCTTTGTGAAGGGTTTGACTGGGAGAGAACCTGAGTATAGTGGTAGAAATATTCTATACCTTGTTTGGTTTTGTGTCTATATAGGTATAAAAATTTATTGAGTGTGTACTTAAGATTTATATAGTCCACTTCATGTAAACAATACATCAAATAATATATATCTTTCCATGTTTTCCAATTAATTGCCTTATACATTTGCAAAGCTTTGATATAAAGCAAGTAAGTATAATTCACTGTTTTGTGAAATCTTACTCTAATATTGACTTTGTTTACAATTTGTTTATATGTTAAAAATGTAATAGTCTTTTAAGACCATCACACAGCTTATTAATTTAGAGTAACATTTTTTCTACATTTCTTTATTTGAGTACAAAATACTAAATATGCTTTGCTATGTAACTATAACTAACTTGATTCTTCTACCTATGACCAAAGAATGTATCTAAAGCAACTAAATATACTAATGATCCCACAATTCAATACTGTAGTTGATCAAAATGTGTCCAGTTTCATTAATGAAATTTATATAGATTAATACAGATTGGTAGTAGTCTTTTGTTACCCTATGATCCCTTAAACCATGACTCATATGTAAAGTTTCTGATAAAGTACACTAATACATACTAGAAGACAAAAAGTCACTGATATCAGAGACATAATCTGTCTTAACTACCTCCAAGTGATATAGAAAATAGAATCTCTTTATATTTCATCTTCAGGGTCCAAATGATATCTGGCATATAATGTCTGAAAAATAAACGCATAGATTATTATTTTTTTTTTTTAAAGATTTTATTTATTTGAGAGAGAGAGAATGAGAGAGAGTGAGTACATGAGAGGGGGGAGGGTCAGAGGGAGAAGCAGACTCCCTGCCGAGCAGGGAGCCTGATGCGGGACTCGATCCAGGGACTCCAGGATCATGACCTGAGCCGAAGGCAGTCGCTTAACCAACTGAGCCACCCAAGCGCCCCCGCATAGATTATTTTTAAAATTCACTATTGGATTGATCAAATATCTTTACACATTTTACTTAATTAACAGAACATGTTTATAGATCTATTAAATAAAGCATCTGTCTATGTGTAGTTGCATGGAATTAAAATTCTAATTAACTCTGAATTACTTATGTATTCATTAATAGCATCATATATATACCTATTTATATATTTAAATGCATTTTATATTATTTTATATCTAAGCCACTATGAAAGGTGCCTTCATTAATTAATTTCAATATATATTCAAAAATATAATGTGGTAGGTACTGCTCTATATAGGCAAGAAAAAGTACAAAGTCATTATTTTGATGGATTTATTATGTAGTAAATAACACACATAATAAGTTAAATGTAAATATTAATACACATAATATTTCTAACATCATTAAATTTTATGAGTACATAAGGAAAAAGAACATAAGAAAGTAAGCTTAGAATGCTTTATGTATTTTCTTCCAAAAATATGAGTATATTTACAATAAAAATGTATATTTATGAGTTAAAGCATTTGAATACGAGTCTTAGTCTGCTGGTACCCTGTAGTACAATTTTGTGGGATTATACGTTCAAGAAACCTTAGCATTTTCTGTGCAAAATTGATTTGATTAGTTAAATAAGTCATTTTTGACATTTGAAATCATTATACTAATCTTCCATTTGTCCATTATTCCCTCAACTTAAGGGATCAAGAGAGCAAACTAAAATGGAACCAAATGGTTCTTAAAAGCATAGGTACAGATTCTAGTATCCTTTGCACATTCATTCACTAAACTCAAATGCACTCTAATTTTTATTTCCTTTGACATAAATTCTATTATTTCTTTGGCATAATTCTATTACTCAAAATTAAATTTGTAATAGATATGCCCTTAAATTTGTCCTTGAAACCTTTAATTATCCCTTAAGAATTTAAAGATACTTTAAGAAAATTAACTATGGAGATAGAAAACCAGTGTAGACTATATGAGAATCTGTTTGAAAGAATATCATTATTTTCAAGATAACTTGTTGGTGGATATTAAAATCTTTTATATTATTAAAACGAAGTTAAAATTTTTTTAACATACATTTATTTATTTATTGGGAGGGTGTGGCAGAGGGAAAGAGAGAGAATCTCAAGCAGACTCCCTGCTGAGCACAGAGCCCGGCACAGGGCTCGGTCTCAAGACCCTGGGGTCATGTCCTAAGCCAAAACCAAGTCTGTCCCTTAACTGACTGAGCCACTCAGACTCCCCAAATAATAAAGTTAAATTTTCAATCATTTTCTACTCAGAAAATGTGAAAATATTTTAAAGCAAAGTCTGCTAACTTTAAAGCCATGTTGAGTACTCTTGATGTAGGAATCATATTTTCTTTCCTAAATTATGAAATTCAATATGAAAATACATATCTCTGAAAAATTACAAAAATAAATATAATAATTAAACCAAAAATCTATAAATCTTCAAAATGAAACATACCCATAATGTGACAATATTTTAAATTTTGGCAATCTAAAACTAATTTTGGAAGGTGTATTTTAGTATTTAGTAAAATTAGTAGCAACTGTGATTAGAAGCATTAAAAATTCTTCAATCTTTTGTAAAGTGGGTTTTCTTCTTACAAATAATACTACTGTGCTCCAATTATGTGTCCAGTACTTGCTTGTGATTAAGTTACACAATTAGAGGAAAACAGTGAACTTAAGCTATTTAACATCTTCATTAATTTAATGAGATAAAAACAATATTAACATGATAAAAGCCCTAAATTTGTTATTTGTTACTAAAATGAAAGATGTGTGTGTCACACAGAGTGTGATTGGATCTCCATATCTGCCACGTAAGGAGTGTATCTGTTGAATAGTCAGAAGATTTTGGACACTCATATCTGGAAGGCTTTTTATAAGTGATTGTCCCCTAAAAGCATATAGTTAGATAGAGAGAGAGAGAGATTATAGATCTGAACTTAAAATTTTAAGGTTTTATTTACTTATTTGAAAGAGAGCATGGTGGGGGTGGAGGGAGAGGGAAAAGCATACACCCGCCGAGCAGGAAGCCTGATGCAGGGCCAATCCCAGGATTCCAAGATCATGACCTGAGCTGAAGTCAGACACTTAACTGACTGAGTCACTCAGGCGCCCCTATAGATCTGAACTATTGTGACATGTTCCATAGTTTAATTTTAAAAACACAGCTCAGTGGAAGTTATTTGGAATCTGCTAAAAAACTGAAGTAATGTCCCAACACTGTTAAAAGAAAATAATATAATTCATCTGCAAATCAGGGTGCATTGTATTTATAGCTTATCTGCTACCACGTGACCATGACATCTAATATCCTTTGACTTAAAGGAAAGCGCCTCCACATATCTCTGCCAGTCTCAAAATAAAAGGATGCATTTTAAAAATTTCCATTTTTTTTCCCACCACAGATATTCGTCCAGAAGTCATCAACTTGAATTATGAAGTCATCTCTATTCTACAAAAAGGTTTGGAATCTTTAGTAACTTCTGAGTATTTGATATGCAAAAGTAACACATTGGAATCCTGATAATAGTTTATCCTGGTTTAATTAGGCAGACTGTCTCATTATGAGACGTAATAAAAAGATTTAAATGATGAACTCATTTGAGACAGTTTTGAGACTTTCCTCCTCTCATGATGGCTGAGTCCGGATTTCTTCAGGGACAGACATTCAGGCAGGTAGCAGAAACTGTAGCAAAACCGAGGCTGCCATCCCACTCTCAGGACCAAGAGAGATCTCATTCTGTAACACTGCTGACATTCAAAATACTTCTAGGCATACCTTATAAAATAGTGTATAAAATTCTTGTCAGAGCTGAGTTTAGATTAAAAAAAAAAAACAGAGAAGAAAAAACATAATAAAAAAGGATAAATGGGAATAGAAATCCTGAGGATGAGATATCAGAATAGTCATACTTGAAATTACTTGATAATTGACTTTTTCCTACATGGGACTTTTCTAATTATAATTATTATTAAAATGATGATTTGACCTAGATAAGATAGTTTATCTCTGTGAGTCACTGGAAGCACAGTCTTTATTTCATTTTCTATCTACTCATATTACTTGCAACATAAAAGAGCAAAAAGTGTACACCTCATTCCAACTTTGAAACAGAAGTAATAAAAGTAATAGATTCCTTATCAATGACTGGAATTTGAAGAATACAGAGTGTTAATACCATTGTTTTATTATTTTTTCTTTAATACATTTATACCTACAATGAGTTTGGACTAGCTGTAAGGCTGAGAATATCTCCCTTACATTTTTTCTTTGTCTCAAATCTAAAATGTTGGCATGCATTGCATTATGTAAGACTATTGTCATTTTTTCAAGTGAGAACTGATCCCTGCTCTGGCTTTAGGATTCATATTTCATCCCCCCACAGAGACAGGTCTGTTCCAGAGTCTGGGTGATACTGTAGTTCCATTATTCAGATTACACTGGCCAGTTCTTCACAATACTTTTTTGATATATTACACAAAACTCCCTCCCCCATAAGGATGAGAATGTATTTTTATTAATTTTGGTTTATTTATATTTATTTTTATAATAGGTAAGTCATTACTCAAATAATCAAATAAGAAATGTCCTAAACCAGATTTTAAAATTCATCAGTCATCTTCAAAAAACAGTAAACTATTATATGCACATGCATGTGTTTGTGTGTGTGTGTGTGTTTGTAAAGTAAGTTGTGTTGAATATTAATAAATTTATTACAAAAGAAATTAGTTAAGTGAAGAAAAATAAGTTACATGATTGAAAATTAGTTCATTTTAATATTTAAAAATAGCCTACATATTTTTTTTTTAAAGATTTTATTTATTTATTTGACAGAGAGAGACACAGCGAGAGAGAGGGAACACAAGCAGGGGGAGTGGGAGAGGGAGAAGCAGGCTTCCCGCCAAGCAGGGAGCCCGATGTGGGACTCAATTCCAGGACCCTGGAATCATGACCTAAGCTGAAGGCAGACGCTTAATGACTGAGCCACCCAGGTGCCCCAGCCTACATAATTTTTAAAATATAAATGAAATAAAATCTGTGAATGTTTATACTTATAATGATGTTGAAGATGATGATGATTATGCTAGTGATTAATATGATTGGTGGATTGATTGATTGATTATAGATGCCAGATGCTCTTTGGAGTCCTTTGCCCATGTTGAATTGTTTGAGCTCTAATTTGAGTAGTATTTTTGTTATAATTTTTTTGACTGTAGGGTGAGTTTTATTTTTTTATGATGTTCAGTTAGCCAACATATAATAATACATCATTAGTTTTTGATGTAGTGTTCAACGATTCATTAGTTATGTATAACACCCTGTGCTCAACATGTTATAATTTTTTAGATGAAGAATTTAAAAAAAAAGAGGTGTGGGATGGTTTGCCTAAGATGGTACAGCTTGTGAGTGACACAGCTAATTCCTCAGCACAAAATGCATTTGAGTAAAAGCTGTGATTTGTAGTCTTTTTTTTTTTTTTTTTTTAAGATTTTATTTATTTATTTGACAGAGAGAGACACCGTGAGAGAGGGAACACAAGCAGGGGGAGAGGGAGAGGGAGAAGCAGGCTTCCTGCTGAGCAGGGAGCTCGATGCGGGGCTCGATCCCAGGACCCTGGGATCATGACCTGAGCTGAAGGCAGACGCTCAACCAACATATCTTAAATATATTTAACAGTAAAATTTTCCCTAATAGTGATAATATTATGATAAAATTATGAAATGTATCATATTAAAACATTAAACAACCAATATATGACATAGCTATTCAGATGAAAAAAATGCTGAATAAAAGGGAAAAAGTAAGGTCTAGTACTTACATTAGTTGATATGCTACAATTTTGTATCAAATTTTTGAACTGTAAGTAATAGATATGTTTTGTTTTATGTAACTCATCCAACCTTTTGTTTGAACAAAATAATTCGGTTGAAAAGCTTCTTTCTTAGAGGCAAGGACTCAGAATTATTCTCCTAAATGAATAGGTACCTTCCAAATGAAAATATATTTTTTAAAAGAATGAAAAACATTAATGAATCAAGTATCATTTTGTTTAGTTAGACATGCCATTCATTAACTGAGATAGAGCAAATATGGCAGGAAGTCCAGATCTTGTCCAGGTATTGATTTTGGGGGAAAAATAGAGTTGATGTACTAGTTTGCTATGGTTGACATAACAAAATACCACAGGCTATGTGGCTTGCAAAAGAGAAATTTATTTTCTTACAATTCTGAAAGCTAGTGGTCCAACATCAAGTTCTTAGCAGGGTTGGGTTCTTCTAAGTCTCTTTCTGTTGCTTGGACATGGCCATCTGCCTCTTGTGTCTTCACATGGCCTTCCCTTTTTCTTTTTTTTTTTTTTTTGTTTTTGTTTTTGTTTTTGTTAAAGATTTTATTTATTTATTTGAGAGAGAGAGAATGAGAGAGAGCACATGAGAGGGGGGAGGGTCAGAGGGAGAAGCAGACTCCCTGCCGAGCAGGGAGCCCGATGCGGGACTCGATCCAGGGACTCCAGGATCATGACCTGAGCCGAAGGCAGTCGCTTAACCAACTGAGCCACCCAGGCACCCTGGCCTTCCCTTTTTCTATCTGTGTCCTAGTGTCCTCTTCTCATAAGGGCACCCACTGTATAGGATTTGGGGTTACCACAATGACCTCATTTAAACTTAATTATCTCTTTAAAGACACTATCTTCAATCACAGTCACATTCTGAAGTACTGAAGTTTAGGATTCAATATATGAATATTGGGGAGACCACAATTCAGTCCATAATAGATGGTATAGATATGTTTAGAATTTTGGTTGTGACCAGGATTCTATGTTATCTGAACCCAGAAAACAAAAATTAGACTTCTGAGGCGTACTCTTTTTCTTTATGAATATACACAGAGGGTATATTAAATATATTTAAAAGTGGGAAAGGTATATTTTTAGACTAGTTAACAGAGTACACATATTTCTGACACTTGGACTCTGGGAGAAAAGCTAAATATAGGATTGTCCTTGTTGGGAGCGAGAATGAAAGAAAACAGAAAGGGTCTAAACTATAACTAGACAGCAAGTATTTTTCATCCCTTTGTGTGTTTAGCGCAGACCCAGTCAAGCTGCAGTAGGCAATCAGGGACATGGCTGAGATGTGATAGCCAGATGTGGTAGCCCTTAGGAAACCTAAGGCCTTATCTCTGGAACCTGCAAATACCTGTTGTTTACCTGACAAAAGAGAATTAAAATTACAAATCAGCTGACTCTAAGAAGTTGTTCTGGATTACTAGAACAAGCTCACTATTTAACAAGCATTCTTAAAAGATGGAAGAAACAACATCAGAGTGACACAGCATGAAAAAGACTTGACTGACTATTATGACCATCTATTACTAGATGGAAAGAGGCCACTGGCCATGGAATCCAGATATACTCTAGAAACTGCAAAAATTATTGAAATTGATTCTACTTAGAGCCTTCAGAATGCAGCTCTCTCAACATTTTGGTTTTAGGAATTTGTTCCAGCAGCAATAAGAAAACACAGGAGAACATTAAAATAGATTCAGTAAAACAAATCTGTCCCTGAAAGATTGGGGGGGGGAAGAACCCATGTTTATAAGAGAGATAAATCCAAATGGGAACAATCCAAAAGAAGTGGATTTACTTTTGCCAAAGGAAGACAGAGAGTGAGCAAATTTGTAGGTCCCCTTCACCTTGAAATACCAAAGACTTTGATATAATTGAGACTAAAAAGACTTAGGGTTTAGAGGAAAACAAATAGAAATAACAAAAACAACCACAAGAACTTGAAGTTTATAGTTTCTTTCCTTAGTGAGTACAAATGCTATTTAAAAATTTAAAATAAGAACTAATTTTATCTTAAGAAGTAATAGTTGTTGAATAGTAGCATGGTTCGCTAACCCTCAGCCAGACTTCAAGTAAAAAAAAAAAAAAAAAAAATCAGTTATTGGTGCCACAGGGGCAAGAAAGCTACTCCCTTTTTTAAACTAAAAATTGAATACCAAATGGAATGGAAAGATTTAAGTCCAAACAGACCACCCTAAATAGTGCCTTTGTTTTTTCTTCTCTATGCATATTGTGCATTTGTCATAAATCAAGGTAGGAGAGGGGATCCATAAGACAACTGAAGAGAAATCTGACTGGAGGTTACTGGAAAAGCTTATTAATGAGTTGATCCTTACAATTATCCCAGCAGATTGTTTTAGTAAATTTTCCAAGCAGTTGCATAGAGAAAAAGAAGGAGGCAGAGCCCAGCAGTACCTCTAAATTGAGGACACAGGGATGGAAAGCCAGGGAGAGCAGCAAGGATTCTATTCAGAGTCCATAGGGCAGAATACCAGAGAGGAGAAAACTACACAGAGACAGAGATCTCTGGAGATTTGCAGATGACCCCAGGAGAGTCTTAAACTGATTTCTAACAAGGGTACCTATATGAAGAAAATACTTTATGCTGAGAAAAGAACCACATGAAAGAATTAGAACAATCCCAGGAGCACATACAGGGATGGCAATATTTCTGCTCTCTTCAGCCACAATCATAGGACAATGGATATAATATGACATAGGGTTTGTCTCAGTCTTGGATTGAGATCTATAGTAAACATTGCTGTAGTTGAATACAGCAAAGCTTAAAACCAAGGACAAAAAGACCAACTGTTTTTAAGAAACTTAACATTAAATCAGAAGAAAGCTCAAGAATATTTGTAGAAATATGAAAATATACATTATCTAACAAAGTAAAATTTACAATGTTTGGAATCAGAAAAAATCACCAGGCATGTGAAGAAGCAGGAAAATATGACCCATAAGAGAAGAAAAATAACTATATAGATAATATAAATATATTTTATCTTACTTGAATATTTTAAAAGATAATTATTTGTTAAAAACAAAAGTAATAACAATGTTTTGTGTGGTTATAATTTTTTTAGTAGTAAAATATATGACAAAACTAGTACAAAGCCTGATTGGGGAGAAATGGAAGCGTACTACCTTAAGGTTTTTATGCTACATGCAAAATAGTATAAAATCACTTAAAAGTAGACTGTAACAAGTTAAAGATATATACTATGAATGCTAAAGCAGAGTTTCTCTAAGTTGGCACTGTCCACATTTTTGGACGGATGATTCTATGTTGTGGAAGGCTGTCTTCTGCGTCGTAGAAAGTTTAGTAGTATCCCTTGTCTCTACCTGCTAGTCACACCCCTCAGTGTGTCTTGATGCATTGTCCAAAGACCTCTAGGGAGAAAAATTTCCCAACCTAGACAACCACAGACCTAATCAACCAATACTATTAAAGAGTAATACCTAATAAGTCAACAAAAGAAATAAAATAGAATTATGAAAATATTAAATTTATCTGGAAGTAGATCAAGAAAGATACAGCATGAACAGAAAATAAATAACATCATGGTGATTTTAAAGTCAATTATATCAATAATCACAAAATGTAATTGACCCAATTAAAAGGTAGGGGTTCTCAGATTTGAATTAAAGACCAAGGCTGACTCTGGAAAACAGTATGGAGGTTCCTCAAAAAGTTGAAAATAGAGCTACCCTATGACCCAGCAATTGCCCCACTGGATATTTAACCCAAAGATATAAATGTAGTGATCAGAAAGGGCACCTGCACCCCAATGTTTATAGTAGCAATGTCCATAATAGCCAAACTATGGAAAAGCCTAGATGTCCATGAACAGATGAATTGATAAAGAAGATGTGGCGTGTGTGTGTGTGTGTGTGTGTGTGTGTGTGTGTAGATAATGGAATATTATGCAGCCATCAAGAATGAAATCTTGCCATTTGCAATGACATGGATGGAACTAGAGGGTATTATGCTAAGCAAAATAAGTCAATCAGAGAAAGACAATTATCATATGATCTCACTGATATGTGGAATTTGAAAAACAAGGCAGAGAATCATAGGGGAAAGGAGAGAAAAATGAAACAAGATGAAACCAGAGAGGGAGACAAACCATAAGAGACTCTTAATCTCAGGAAACAAACTGACGGTTGCTGGAGTGGGTTGGGGGGTGGGAGGGATGGAGTGGCTAGGTGATGGACATTGGGGAGGGTATGTGCTATGGTCAGTGCTGTGAATTGTGTAAGACTGATGAATCACAGACCTGTACCCCTGAAACAAATAATACATTATATGTTAATTAAAAAAATAAAGACCAACGCTGAACTATATGCTTCCTGCAAGTTATTCATTTTATTTATTTATTCATTTTAAATATAAAGATGCAAATAGTTAAAATGTAAAAGAATGGATATATTTTATCACACTAACACTAATAACAAGAAACTTGGAGTGGCTATCTTTAAATCAGACAAAGAAGATTATAGAATATTACCAAGGGTAAAAAAGATCATTTTATAATGCAAAGGGAACAATTCATCTAAAGAACACAAAAAGACTGTGTATCTAATAAGAATTTTTCAAAGATCACGTAGCAAAAACAGGTAGAACAATTGAGAGCAAAAGACAGATCCACAATTATACATGGAGATTTCAGTAACTTTTTCATTAATTATTAATAAAAAGAAAAAGAAAATCAATAAGGATGTATAATATTTGAACTACACTTTCAAAAATGTGACCTAATTGACCTTCACAGAAGTTGTCATCCAACAATGGAACACATTATTTTCCATGAAGAGGAAAAAAGGCCATGATTGATCACATAGTGGAGTTTATGCCCAGAAGTGACACCCACTTCTATCCACCAATTTTCAGAACCTCAGACTCATAGGTTATCTGCAAACTATTCAACTTACCTTCAGAGAAATGAGTGGAGTGATAAGGAGACTAGGTGACAAAACCTTGTAGAATTAATGAATAATTAATTCTATAGTAGAGGGAGTTCTTCTATCACTGGATAGATAAATTAGAATATTCCAGGTAGGAATTTTTTTTTCTTGGTCACTATGTGTACTGTGGCTTTTCAACAGAGGAGTGCTTCTACTTATCTCTAAAATAAAAATACTCCCTGTGATATTCCAACATATCTACCCAGTGATAGAGGAACTCATTTTACTGAACAGTTATTCATGAATTTTATCAAGTTTTGGTTTTAGATTTGGAAGAAGAATGGTGGTGCAGTAAATTTCTAGTGCATAACTATTCAGGTGAAAGCAATTAATTTTGACTATGTTTAACAATTGGGACACTAAAGAAAGAAGAGCTCAATGAAACACTGTTATACTAAAAATGTCTTCAGATTTATCCAAGCTGATTTTGTTAGAAATTGCTGTGGGGCAATTGCTAATTCCTTACAGAATTTGGACAAATTTACATCCTTCATTATTAGATTTTGAGAAAGTAAAGCAGATGAATTACAGCACCTGAAAAAAAGAACTATTAATTAATTCTTTTTTTCTCTCAAAATGGCTATAATTTATTGGCCTAAGATCAGCTTTAAGAAAATATTGAGGGGGGCGCCTGGGTGGCTCAGTGGTTGAGTATCTGCCTTCAGCTCAGGTCATGATCTCAGGGTCCTGGGATCGAGCCCCGCATCGGGCTCCCTGCTCAGCGGGGAGCCTGCTTCTCCCTCTCCCTCTGCCTGCTGCTCTGCCTACTTGTGCTCTCTCTCTCTCTCTCTAATTAACAAATAAAATCTTAAAAAAAAAAAAAAAAGAAATGTTTAAAAAAAAAAGAAAATATTGAGGAACTTTGGTAAACAGTTTAGAGACAACAAACTGGACTCTGTGTTCCAACTTTTCTAATTATGTACAAAGAATCTTTTGCTCATAGATAGATTCAGGGATGATAGCTAATTTTTATTATTTATTAAATTATTTTTCATGTAGGAATATAAATGTATAGGTCAGCTGTAATTTGATCATACAGATAGAATAATTTTCTGACATACGTGAACACAGAGTTTATTTAATCTGGTATTTCCATTTGAAAATATGATTTCTTCCTACTTGATTTTTTCAAAAATGTGCTACAAAGAACAAAGGAATATTCTAATGACAATGGTGCCATTGCAACAGTTAAGAGTTTGGGAGATGGGAAAGGACATACCGATTCTTAGAAATTTCCACTACTAGGTCTTTTAGTACTCCAAGGAGTCGTGTGTTATATGCTGGAGGGACACATGATGGATACAGATATCCAGGTGATCCAAGAGACTAGTCAGACTGCTGATCTTTCTGTATCAGCTGGGTCAGAAGCTGGTGCAAACTGAGCTGTCAACTTCACCATGTCCAGGTCGAAGGCTGAGATGGAGGGGAGTCTGTGATGAACTCAAAATCAGGAGGGGGCTCTTTGAGCTTGATAGTCTCTTTTTGTTCATTTAAATCTATGGATAATGACCCTTGGGAGGGGGACAAGAAATCGGGGAGTATTATTAACTCTTCTGACAACCGTGTAGTTTGAATTATTTCTTAATAATGGTCCTCTTGTTCTTAGCCAATAGGGGATTGTGGTTCTTCTAATGGATCTTTTGCTTGAATATCATGAGGAATCTCTATTAAGTTCACAATTCATTGATAAGAGAGAACCTCTCTGTCTTCTATTATTTGGAGACCAATTATTCTATCTGGTGAGCCACAAAGTTATGATTTCCAGATTGTTTAATTTCTACTGCTCTTTAAAACCATTAAGCCATATGTTGTAGTTTTTTAAAGATTTTATTTATTTATTTGACAGAGAGAGAGCATAAGAGAGCACAAGCAAGGAGAGAGGGAGAGGGAAAAGCAGACTCCCCACTGAGCAGGGAACCCTATGCAGGGCTGGATCTCAGGACCCTGGGACCGTGACCTGAGCTGAAGGCAGCCGCTTAACTGAGTCACCCAGGCTCTCAAGCCATATGTTTTTAATGTCAATTTCCAATTCCTTTCTTTTTCCTTGCTAAGACCTGTTTCAGGTTGAGATACTTAACAAAATGGGGAGAAACTACCCTTTCCTTAACCTTCGGTTTTCTCAGAATATTTTGAAAATTTTCTAAAATCAAATTTTAAAATGATTTATTGATTCAGCTTTATTTCATTCGCAATTTGGAATCTCTGCTCAGCCTATTCCTAGTGGAAAGGTTTCTGAAATAGCTTTATGTGGTACATATCATGCTTTCCAAGCACATTTATTTGAATTATGAATAGCTAAGCTATTTAAATGTTGTACCAGCTTTTTGTACTCTGCTGCTTTTAACATTTCCCTCTAAGGTGTTAACAATTAAGTGAACTATTGGATTAAATAAGTATTAACAAAATCCTTAATTCAGAAGCAAATTCTTCCTGTCTTCCTGATTTAAGAAAATCTTTAATTATTGACCTGGTCTTGGCTGTAGATCAGGGTTTAAATGCAACTTGTATAGATCCAGCATTTGGTCCAGAAATCTTAATGGAATATATGCAATAAGATTGTTCTTCCCCTTAGAATAAAAACTGATGAAAGAGTAGCTCATTTACAGAAACCAGAAGAAGGGGCAGGAAAAAGGAGAAATTTAAGTGGATGGTAGAAAATAAATATAGACAGAGAGAGGCGGGTTTTAAGAAGTTTAGGTTTAAAATGGTTTGAGTGTGAATCATTTTCCATGACTTTTATTAGTTTTTAAAATAGGATATCACTAGAGAGTTCTGAAGAGAGGATATCTCTAATTTTGAGGCCTCAGGATGCAAAATGAAGAAAGTTAACCCTTGATTGATCTGATTTTCTCCCCTTTCTAGAGTTGTTTTTTTTTTGTTGTTGTTTTTAGATTATTTACTTATTTGAGAGAGAGAGGAAGGAGAGAGAGAGAGAGAGAGAGGGAGCGCATGAGCAGGGGGAGGGGCAGCGGAAGAAGCCGACTCTGCTGAGCAAGGAGCCTGATACCAGGCTGGAGCTGGACGTGGGGCTCGGTCCCAGGAACCCTGAGATCATGACATGACCTGAAGTCAGACGCTTAACTGAGCCACCCAGGCACGGCCCCATCTAGAGTTTTGATTTTTTTTTTTTTTTTTAATTCCAGTGTAGTTAATATACAGTATTATATTAGTTTCCAGTGTACAATACAGTGATTCAACACGTCCACACATCACCCACTGCTCATCATGACAAGTGCACTCCTGAATCCCCATCATTTATTTCATCCATCACCCCCAACCACCCCCCTGGTAACCATCAGTTTGTTCTCTATGGTTAGGAGTCTGTTTCTTGGGTTCTCTCTCTCTCTCTCATTTTCCTTTGCTTATTTTTTGTTTTGTTTTGTTTTTGGTTTCTTTAATTCCACATATGAGTGAAATAATACGGTATTTGTCTTTTTTTGGCTGACCTGTTTCACTTAGCATTATACTCCCTGGCTCCACCCATGTCATTGCAAATGGAAAGATTCCATTTCATTCTTTTTTATGGCTGAATAATATTCTATGTATCTTTTGTGAAATTTTATCATTTCTGTCAAGACAAGTAAAGAAGTTAGACTTTTATTGAGAGTATATTTAGGAAAACATTTTTTCCCCAAGAGGAGACTGCAACTTTCTTTTAGATGGAATCATGACACATAAGAAAGAAGCCACTATAATTCTAATGTATATGCTTATAAAAGGAGTCTCTATTTCCCAACTAAGCAGAGGTAAAATCTGATACTAGAATTTACACCTCAACTACCATTGATCTAGAATACAAACTAAGCAAAATGACCCTGTTTTGTACTTTTTCATGCCAGAGAATATTCTGAAGTTTCTAATGATGGATCCAAGGCAAAGTTTGAGCTATTGTCTTTTTTTTTTTTTTTAAATAAAGATTTTATTTATTTATTTATTTGAGAGGGAGAGAACAATAACACATGGCCGGGACAGAAACAGAGGGGGAGGGAGAGGGACAAGCAGACTGTGCACTGAGCACAGAGACTGACATGGGGCTCAATCTCATGACCTTGAGATCATGACCTGAGCCAAAACCAAAAGCCAAAACCAAGAGTCTGACACTTAACTGAATGAGCTACCCAGGCACCTCTGAGCAATTGTCTTTGTTTGGATTAGTCATCAGATGAATGCTGTTAAAATATTAGTCTTTTGTGGGCGCCTGGGTGGCTCAGTTGGTTAAGCGACTGCCTTCGGCTCAGGTCATGATCCTGGAGTCCCGGGATCGAGTCCCACATCGGGCTCCCTGCTCAGCAGGGAGTCTGCTTCTCCCTCTGACCCTCCTCCCTCTCATGTTCTCTGTCTCTCATTCTCTCTCTCGCAAATAAAAAAAAAAAAAAAAACTTAAATATTAGTCTTTTGTACCAGCTTATATTTGAGACTTATTAGAATTATGCCTTCATCCTTTCCTTATGGAGTACTCCCTCACAAACTCAACAGAGACAAAACAATCAAATGAGATGAGATTTTGTACGACTAGACAAACAAAAAACAGCATTAACTGTAACAAAGAAGAAAAGCCTAAGAATACATGGGGACTAAATATAATATGATATTTCAGATGGCATCCTAGAACAGAATATAAGTATTAGGTAAAACCAAGGATATTTGAGTAAATTATGGACTTAGTTAATAATAAAATATGTGATAACAAATGTGTGATACTAATGTAAGATGAGAAAATTGAATGTGGAGTATACAGAAACTCTCCATACTATCTTTGCATTTTTCTGTGAATCTGAAACTATTATAATATAAAAATTTATTTTAAAAACAAGAATAAATAAATCAAAAAATAATAAGCAATTTAATGTCAAAATACTTAAAAATAGTGTTCTTCCAAGCCAAAGATCTAATTAATTTATACAAAGACCTATTTGCTTACAAATTCTAGGATAACTAAGTGAATTAAGAAAGAAAATCTCAACTGTTGTTTAAGGAATTATCTGGTAGCTAATCTGAAAGACTGTCGGACACAAAGACATTAATGGGCAACTTTTATCCCTGAGAGGAAAACCACAAAAAGGTGGTCTTCAAAACAAAAAACAAACAAAATATCATTGAAGTCTTCAATTGTCAGTGTTATAGTGCCTGAAACAAAAGTAAAATGCATGGCTTGTTCATGAGGTTCCCTTGTAAGTCACAGCTTCCTTGAGCACAGCAAAAGGTGCTGATCTTATGTAGGATTTAAAGAAGTATGAATGAAGTTCTGGAATTGGCAGACTTTCAGAAATTGTAGTGTTTAGGAATGGTTGACCTTTATCTGTAGAAGTATATTTAATAGATTGTTGAAGTTACTTATTGGCTGACTTCCAGAAGCATTCACTGAAGTGAATTGTCATTGATTTATGAAATGAATATAAACTAGTTCCAGTGGTTATGTTTTATCTTGGCTAGGAAAAAAAATTGTTTTTTTCCTAGAACACTAGGAATTTTTATTATCACATCAAATAGGATATATATATCATTGTTCAACCTTTTTTATTTGATAACAAATTCACTAGCTTCCATAATGATATCTGACAAATGTTACATCCTGTATACTGTCTGTGAGGGCCAAAGCTCTTTCAGTGTTATAGACCTAATCAGAAATTGTAAGAAGAACTGTATAATACTTAATAGTGTTCCCTTCTCATTTTTATTGAGTTTTCTCCTATTTCAAAGAAAGTTAGCAATCTACCAAGAGTGTCTTGGATAATCATGGTTCACAAGTGAAATAAAATGGAATTTACTTCCATTCTTTATACCTATAGATTCCAACAAATCAATTAATGGAGTTTGCAAACTTCTGCCCTTGATAAATGTTTCTTATTATATGTAAAGACACTATGGTATGATACTAATATTATACAATTATATTTATAATGGTCGTATTTTGAGTTTATGTTTTAAGTTTTGTGGTAATCATACATCACAATTGATCATTATAATAATCCTATGAGGAAAATAGGAAATGGAATGATATAACTTACAAATCCTTTCTTTAAAAGACCTATTGAATTGGAATTCAAGTCTCATTTGAATTAACATGAAATTGTGAGGCAAATTGCTTTTACTTAAATGCTCTTAATTTTTATTTTTTTATTTGAAGTATAGTTGACATACAATATTATATTAGTTTCAGGTATACAGCATAGTTATGCAACATTTATATACATTATGAAATGCTCACCACAATTAGCATAGTTACCATCTGCCATCATACAAAGTTATTACAATATCATTGACAATATTCCCTATGCTATACTTTATGTCCCCGTGACATTGTTTTATAACTTGAAATTTATACCTCTTAATCTCTCTCATCTATTTTGCCTCTCCATTCCTCCCCCTACCCTTGGCAATCACATTTGTTCTATGCTTGTATGAGTTTCTGTTCTGTATGTTCATTTCTTTTGTTTTGTGGACTCCACATATAATTGATATCATGTAATATTTGCCTTTATCTGACTTTTTTTTAATTATCATACTACCCTTTAGGCCCATCCATGTTGTCACAAATGGCAAAATTTCATTCCTTTTTATGGATGAATAATATTCCATTGTGTATATATGCCATATTTTAAATGTGGTAAGCATTTAATGCTCTCTAATTAATGCCATTTCTTCAACATTTATAATAAGATGAAAAATAAAGACATAATAAGATTAAAAAATTACAACCCAGGTCATTAAGCCAATAATCAATACATTTACTCACCTGGATGATAGGTTACAAATAAGATTAAATTTGAAGGACTTCTGCATGTGACAATAGATAGGTAATTTTTTTCAGACCAAGATTTCCACAGAGAACAATTCAAAAAGGTAGACAAAATATAGATATCGTCCTTTTTAAGGTTTCAGAAAGATCAAGGGCATTAAGAAATTTTGTGTATTTATTTGGAAGGGGAAGAAAGTTAAAAGAACTTACTCTGGCATGGAGGGCTGTATTTCCCTCAGGCAATTGCCCATTCAGAAGAAAAAATATAAACTAAGAAGATGAGAATATGAATAGAGCTTTCATCTGTATCACTCATTTGGAGAGATCTGGTAAATAATTCACGCTTTTGGAACTTAAGATTGGTAACTTATTAGTAACAGAGATGAAAAAATAGACCTTATATAATAATTGAAACCAAGTGTCAAATAGTCTTATATCTGAGCCTATTAAGGATATCTGCATTTATTCTAGTTAGCTTCTAGAAGTAGAAGTAAATCCATTTGGGAAAAATAATATAATATAGAACTTCATATAATTTTGAATCTTTCATTCATATTGTCTGGAATTCTATTTTCAAAAAAGAAAGAATAAAAAAATTAAAAAGGAAAGAATATAGTAGAAGTAAGAATTAATTTTTAAAGAGAAAAAAAACAAAAAGAACAATTGCCTAAGAGCTCCAAATATTGAAGTTGTCAATCAAGCAAATTAAAATAACTATGATTAATATGATGAGAAATTAAATAACACAATAGACAATTACAGCAGAGAGCTAAAAACTACGTAATGGAAACAAATGGAAATTGTATAACTGAAAACACAAATATTTAAGGTAACAATTGAGCAAATGGCCTTAGTGGCAGATAAAGAACAGTTGAAGACCTAATTGGTGAAAGCATACATTTCAAAAGGAAGAATCCAGGTACAAACACAAAATAAACAAAATATACCAATACAGAAAATTTAAAGAAAGCATAGTGAAACATCTAACACACATGTGATTTAAATCCCAGAAAGAGGGTAGAAGTAATGAGGCAAAAAACACCTTGGAGGAGATAGGGGCTGATAATATTCTAAAATGAGAAACCACAAGAAGTTATTGTTTCAAGAACCACTCCAAAACTGAAAAGAAAAAAAATAGAAAAGAAAAAAAAAAACAAAAACATGACTAAGCACAAACTAGAAAATATGTGAAAACCTAAAGACAAAAATGAACTATAAGTGGTAACCATCTGTATCAGTATATATATTGCTTTCAAGTACTTTCACCACGAGACTGACAGTTCACTTTATTGTTCAATAGAGTAAAATGAAATCCAGAAGATACTGAAGTCATATCTTCAAAGAATATTTCTATAACAACCAACCTAGAATACTGTACTAGGTAAAGCATACTTTAAAAATAAAGGTTACAGACAAATTAGATTTTAAACCAAAGACTAAAATAAGTGATGAAGAGGGACAGTCTATCATAATTAAAGGGTCTATCCAACAAGAAGATCTAACAATTGTAAATATTTATGCCCCTAACTTGGAAGTAGCCAATTATATAAACCAATTAATCACAAAATTAAAAAAAAACACATTGATAATAATGCAATAATAGTAGGGGACTTTTTTTTTTTTTAAAGATTTTTATTATTTATTTGAGAGAGAGAGAAACAGCATGAGAGGGGACAGGGTCAGAGGGAGAAGCAGGCTCCCCGCTGAGCAGGGAGCCCGATGCGGGACTCGATCCCAGGACTCCGGGATCATGACCTGAGCCGAAGGCAGTCGCTTAACCAACTGAGCCACCCAGGCGCCCCAATAGTAGGGGACTTTAACACTCCACTCACAGCGATGGACAGATCATCTAAGCAGAAGATCAAGGAAACAAAGGCTTTGAATGACACACTGAACCAGATCGGAACTTCACAGATATATTCAGCATTTCATCCAAAGCAACAGAATATACATTCTTCTTGAGTGCACAGTGGAGAACATTCTCCAGAATAGATCACATACTGGGTCACAAATCAGGTTTCAACTGGTACCAAAAGACTGGGATTATTCCTTGTATCTTCTCAGACCACAATGCTTTAAAACTTGAACTCACTCACAAGAAAAAAAATTGGAAGGAACACAAATACATGGAAGTTAAAGAGTATTAAAATAAGAGTATTAAAATAATCTAATTATATATTTCTTAAAATAGATACCGCTAAAATATAATGATATAGGAAAGAACAGAAATGGTGAAATAAGAGTGTTAAATCTTGCATGAATGCTGCGCTAATACTTGGCACTACAGAATTAAGGAATTAATATTCAATTTAGGTAACAATGGGTAATGACATAGAGATAATACACTAGGAATATCTGCTACTATTAAATACTAATAATGTGTGTGTGTTTGTAATAGAAATAAAAGTACAGGTTATCACATTCCAATTTTAAATGTGAATTTATACACAGCAACTTAGAATAAAGAGAAAAAATCAGAAAAGACATATTATGCAGCACCAAGACTACCTAAAAACAAATATAATTTATATATTTGGAACACAACACCCAGAAACTGTAGAATAATATACATTACTTTGAAATGCATATGAAACATATAGTGAAATTCATTTTTTCTCTTTATGAAGAAAAAATTTACATAAACTACATCCTTTAACATGGACTAGTATCTGGGTTTTTTGACAGCTTTTTGCACCAGTGAAAATACTACTTCAAACAAGATACAGAGTATTTCCATCATCTGCAAAAGATTTCCCACTTCTCTTTAAAATCTGTTCCTCTGTGTAGGACACACTCCAGGTCTTCACCAATTTGCTTCTTTGATTCTCTATATTGCTTTTTATACAAATGGATTCACACAGTATACAGTTGTTTCTGTCTGTGAATTCCTAGAGTACAGAAAATGTGTCTTTCTCAATCCTGTTATAACTGGCATTAGCAGTGACCCCCTAGTCTAGGAAATAGTTATTATGACATGAGTGCATTACAGGAACCAGGGTAGTTACACATCAGCAAATATGACAAAACAATAATGTATTCTGAAATAGTTACACACATATATATGTATCTATATGTGTTTATAACTTATATATACAAATATAACTTATGTTTTAGAACACTGCACACAGACAATATGTTATATTATGTGTATAGCATATATTCACACATGAAATTACAAAATAATAATACTTGAACTTGTTTCTTTTTACTACAGTAACTGAAAGAAAATTCTAGCTGGTACTAATTTACTTCTGCCTGCTCAGAGAGCAATAATAATTTTTAAAAACATCATTTACATTTAAACTTTTATATATTTAAATTGATTTTAGCCTGCAATCCTTTAAAAGCCACATATACAATTGGAAAGTTTTAGAGATACAAATGATGTAACTCCAAGATCCCGTATTCTGACACAATATTCCAGATACTGGCATTAAACTTAAAACTAAAACAAGTCAGTTATTTTACCAGTAAATATGGATTTATTCAGGAATAACAGAGAATTGCAATTTGGGGCAAGCAAGCTATGGCAAAACCATAGGCAAGTCCAACAAAGGAGAGGAATGTTATTTTACAGAGAAGAGGGGAAAGTTGGGAGGGGTTGTTTTGAACAAAAGTTAATAGATGAAAAGTGAGAGTTCAGTGTGATGACGGTTCCTTATTGGTTGACTTGACAGCTCTCATTAGCTGGGTAATCAACTCCTTGTAGGAGATGCAATATACAGCTTATTTTCTTGGGACCTAGAATTGATCATTCTTTCCTGTAATTGACACTGAGTGGTACAGCTCCCTCTTCCAGCCTCCCCTTCTAACATCCCAAGTCCACTTCAGTGAGATTTTCTTTCATTAACTGGCACACTAGAAAGATATATGGATACCAAAAACATAGTGAAAAGGAAATCTTAAAACAAACCAAAATAGTTAGCTTTCATCATATAGGTCAGCAAACTTTTTCTGTAAAGGAACAGATGGTACATATTTTAGACTGTGCAGATTATATAGTCTCTTTCTCAACGACTCAAATTTGTTTTTGTAGTTCAAAAGCAGCCATAGAAAATACATATAAAATGAGCATTTCTTTGTTCCAATAAAACTTTATTTACTAAAAGGGGTAATTGTCCATCATTGGCCCATGGGCCACAGTTTGCCAATCCCCAGTGCAGTTCATGGAGATTTATTCAAGTATCAAACTAACACAAATACAATCATTTCAGTGACTAACAAAACATAAAGTTGCACAAAACATCAAAAGTAATTGTGTCTGGTCTTTTGTATGGAGTGGAGGTAACTTAGAGTTTATCTTCTCTAGTTGCATTCATTGTCCATTTCATTTTGCTCTCTTGATTGAAGGAGAAACATGAAATGTCTTCTGAACTGGGAGTCTCCTCAAGCTTTTTTCTATCAACTAAAATTTTGTCATGTCTTGCCTCTCCCACACTCTAATCATAATAATATTAGGAATAAATAAAAACTTGCTCACTCTTTCCTTTTTGTCCAAAAGAACCCAGAAACTGTTCATTTGAATAGGCATATTAAAAGGATTGCACACATATTAAAAATGCCCTTTTGGGGTGCCTGGGTGGCTTAGAAGGTTAAGCGTCTGCCTTCAGCTCAGGTCGTGATCCCAGGGTCCTGGGATCGAGCCCCACATCGGACTCCTGGCTCAGCGGGGAGCCTGCTTCTCCTTCTGCCTCTCCCCCTGCTCATGCTCTCTCTCTCTGTATCTCTGTGTCTCAAATGAAATAATAAAAAAATCTTAAAAAAAAAATGCCTTTTCACATTTTTGATGTCATCCATTCCTATCCAGACCACTACAGGGAAAAAGTAATCTACCTTTGCTTTTGAGGAATAATATATACATTTCAGGTTCAAGATTTTTTTTTGTAAAGTCTATACCTATGCTTCTCAAATTTTATTATGCACATTCATTACCATAATAGCATATTCTGTTAAAATGAATAGGTCTGAGGTTGGGCTAAGATTCTGCATCTCTAAAGACTCCCACATGATGTTTGTACTGCTGGACCATAAAACCAATATTATATAGTATGTAAAAGTATATCATATATACTACACTATCTGTATGTATATTATATGCTATAAACATATGCTATATGTATGATATATATTATAGTACAGCAGAATGATGGTGGCCCACATTATATTTTATTCTAAAAATTTAGTTAATTCATATATTGATTATTAAAATTTTAACCATATGTTCAGAGTAGGACTTCAGTTTGTGGTTTTCTGTTTTAAAAGAAGAATACATTTTTTTTCAATTTTCTGTATAATATGCTTGGAATTTTGAAGCAGATCTAATTAATAAATTAATATATAAATTATATTTCAAAGTCATAGCTTAGATACTAAGATAATCAACCAACAGAAGGAAGTGATGCAGGCAAGCTGGGTCTGAGAACCCAGGAGAGGGTCCCACAGGACCAGCCAAGAGGGTCCTTGACTTCATGTAGGATAGAAATCAAATGTGACCTGGAGAAAGTGAAAACAGAGTTTATTGAATAGTGTGAATGACAGACAGAGAATAGTAGATGGAGTGTCTGGGAGACTCAGAAAGGAAAGGAAAATGAGTCTCATCATTGCTCAGGGCTAGGGGTTTATATTAGAAAAGGGTCCAGGGTATGTGTTCCTCCAGGAATCCAAGGTAGGGTCCAATCAACGGAAAGTGTCAGGTGAACAATAGGTATTATTCCATAACTTACCAAAGATAGGACTATGGATGCAAGTATCAGCCAAGATTTGTTTGAAGCTAATGTTCTGGAACATGTTTGGGATCCATCTCTTCTTAGGTGTTATCAGGTGTTTGGGACCTGGGACAAAACTCAGAGAATGATTAACTGTCTTCCTTTCCCCTTGAAGTGGGAACATAGCTTCTGTGGTTTATTCAAGAGGCAAAATATGGAACATAAGTAAATGGGATCTAGCAGAAAAATGGCAGAGAGTGAGCGTTTCTAAAATGGAGTCCCTTCAACTTCCCTACTTCAGAAGTTTTCCCTGCAGTAAATTTTGTTAGCAAAATAATTCTATTTTGCCAATATTAATGGCCTGACATACATTTTTTTAACTTTACAGAGTTTATATGATGTTTGTTCTACTCCATTGTATTTAGACAAAAGAGCCAAGTTTACTGCATATAGATTAAGCTTATGCCACATGTATTAAAATTAATAACATTTTTATTCTTATGACAAATGAACTCAATATATTTCTTTAGTGGTATTCTTCCATTATCTCAAAATTAGCAAGTCATTTAATCAGGATATAATAAAGGTAATATTTCACTTCTGTTTTGAAATCTAAAATTCCTTCTTCTATCTTAAAATAATTTTTCCTCCTAAACTCAAGAAGTGATGTATTTGTTATAATATATGTGCTGGAATTGAAAAGTGTTACCTCAAACTATGTTAATGGTTTTATAAAATAATCAATTTATAATATGTAGTGTTTTCTCCAGTTTCAAATTTGTAAAAATAATAATAATAATAATAAATAAAACTGTGAATATTTAAAAAACCCAGTGATCTAGATATGATTGAAAGACAAAAAAACTTGTCCATAATATGTATTTTTCAAATACTTAATTTATATTAATCTTTTCTAAATATTTTGCAAAATTATTACCCTAAGTGTATATTATTATATTTGCTTTTTTATGCCTTTATTAATAGCATTATACCAAATAATCCACTGTCTACATCTGGGTAATCAAATAAAAATACAGTAGACGTTCTATTTTTTAAAGTTCCTTTCTCCTTTGATTACTCATAAGCAGTTTGGAAATGCTCATGCTTCCCCCTAGAGTTTCTGCTTAAAAGTGTTACTTCCCAAAGGCAGGTAACTGCAGGGGTTTCCCATGCAGGTGTTTGCCTGTGGAAGATCGCTGCCAGTCAGTGCAAGTCACAGCAGTCCTTCTAGCAGCTAAAAATAACCCCAAGGATTTTTTCAGTTAAATGTAAACTATAGGATACCCACAATAAAAATGCAAATTATATATTGAGTTTTCAAATTGGAAACCAGGAATGTCAAGAGATTCCCTTGTGTATACAAACAAAAGATGCTGATTTGGAAAAGTCGAGCAGAAAGTAATATTTCGTGAAGTGATACTATGGGGATCTACCAGAAAATGTCTTTTGATAAAAATGAATAGAAAATAAAATATTGTGGGATTATTTTTAAAACTATACTGCCATTTATGTCTACTTCTATTGTAAAATTGAAATGCTGGGCTATACTTCTTTCATTCTCATCTTGTTTTTGTCTGTTTTTTTTGTTTTTAAATACAAAAGCCCATATCAGGGCATATATACACTTAATCATGACAGTGCCCAGATACTTATTATGAGACATCATTTGATAAGGAGAAAGTGTGTCACTAGGATTGGAGAAGTGGAAGAAAAGATTGATAGACTTTGGGAACAATCATGAAATAATTCAGAAAATATCTGTACGTTGCATTAGTTGGATTTAATACGTAAAATTCTCCAACTAGAGTTTGGGAGGGCTGTATGGACAACATTCCAGAAAGTAATCCTCAAAGTGATGGCACCTACTGCCTTGCACTCCCAGGTTCAGATCACCATCTACATACTATTGAGTCACAAAATTATAGCTAGTAGAATAACAAAAGTAAAGGACTTTGCATGACATTTTGGTTAAATTCTCATTTGAAAGAAGCTATTATTTCTGTGCATACCTTTCTACTCCTAATGGACCTGGGAAAGAGGACAGAACTGAACTTCCATACCCTGGCAATAAATCGCTCCCTATTATGTAATGATACAGTGATGAGCATTTTTGCATTTCAACATCTGCTGAAAATAGACATCCATATCTGACTACTAATTCAAGAAGACTAATTATTTAGAATGGAGTTTAAATTTAAAAATAAGAAATAATAAGAATGAGGTACCAAAGGGGACATGTTCTCTCCAGGGTGGAAATAAAAATAAGGGAAATGACCTAATGTATTTACATTTAAATGTTTGTTTTATTTATATTTATGAAGAGGATTATATTTGATTTTTTCTTAATATACTTATATAAAATAAGCATAAAGTTCTATATTTGTGGCATCTATCACCTATCCTAAAAATTTTTATATGATTCTTAAAGATTGCTGTTTTCTCATCAGTTGCCTCACTTTATATTAATAGGTGACAGTTACCTAATTCATAGACTTATTTGACATTCTGTGAAAAATGAAGTCAGTCACCTTAAGTAATGAAAAGCTGCAGAATTTTAAGAACTTTATATTACCTCAATCATATTTCTTATTTTACCACATGGCCAAAACAATTTCTATTATATTTACCTACTGGCCAAAAATATGTTTATTTAAAATATCCAGCTGCAAATTATAGGGCAATTCATTAATGGTATGGCATGAACAATCTGTTCATGGCTTTACAATTACAATATAATGTCAATTTGAGTTTAAAATTAAAAAGTTTTTACTGATTAAAAAAAACTAATGTTTATTTTTTTAATGATTTATTTATTTATTTATTTGAGAGAGAGAGAGAAAGAGCGGACTCCTCCCTGAGTGGGGAGACTGACATGGGGCACGATCCCACGACCCTGAGATCACCACCTTAGAAGAAATCAAGAGTTGGACACTCAATTGACTGAGCCACCCAGGCACCCCAAAAAACTGTATGTTTGAAAAAATTCATTTTAATTTAAAATTAGCTATTTATTTGATTTTGAAAATTCACAAGATCCATAACCAACTGGATATATAAATTAAAATTTTATGAAATATAGAACTCAAAAATAATTATTTTTGTAGGCTATAAAAATTCTCTCTATATAAATTATTGCTTCTACCCTCTAGTGATGGGAATAATTCACAAAGGACTCTGATGCCAGATGCCATTCCCCACTGTATTTATCTTATATTTTATAAGTGTACTGCAAGGACAAAATATTTTATAAATTTCTGTAACCTTGATTTTAAGTGCAGAACCAATTACTATTGTCAGAGACCTGCAACATACCGATATTAATACCATGTTAGTGAAAATGAGATTAACAGTCTAATATTCCTAATGAGATGTTTATTTTTCAACTTACAGAGAAGTTACTGCTTTCAGTTAATCCTTAAAAACAGCTCTCTGGGGCACCTGGGTGGCTCAGTCAGTTGAGTGTCTGGACGTTTGATTTGGGCTCAGGTTATGATCTCAGGATCCTGGGATCGATCCCCCAGCCAGGCTCCATGCTGGGCGTGGAGCCTGCTTGAGGCTCTCTTTCTCCCTCTCCCTCTGCCCCTCCACCCTCTCCCATGCATGCTCACTAAATTAATTAATTAATTAATTAATAATAAATAAAATCTTTAAAAATTAGCTCTCTGCTGTAACTGATTTAGTTACAGATGCCTTAGAAATAAAAATGTTTAAAATTCTTTTAATCTGTGAATATGATAAATTCTGAAACATTAAATATATTTAACTAGAGATTATACTCTCTCTTTTTTATCCCCTTTTAGACCATTTCTTCTAACAAAATGATCTTTTATTTTAATATTATTTAGTTTTGATGGTTAGGAAGAAATTTTACCCATCAATATTTTAGCATTATTGTATGCCTTTCAACATTTTAAACTTGACGTATTTTCACTTTTTAAAATTATTGCAATCTGTATGTTTTTTTGTATACTGTTAACAAGGCATCAGTTGAAAACAATAAAAGGCTCCTATTTCTTCTTTCTAATGATTTATAGGAAAGTCACCATTGGCAGATTGGAAAAAATAAAAATATGGGAACTCAATGACTTATTATTAAACCATAATTCTTACACATAAAATTGTTTTACCTTGTTTGATGTATATTGAAAAATCAATTGTGAAATATAATAAACATATTTAAATGATAGATTTAAACATATATTTAAACAATTTCTATACCTCTTGACTTACCAAATCCAAATATTTTAGATCTTTTGAGTTTAGGTATATAAGGCATAAATATTTTGGTTAAGAATGAGACAATGGGGGTGTCTGAGTGGCTTAGTTGGTTGGGTAACTGGCTCTTGATTTCAGCTCAGCTCAGGTCATTATCACAGAGTCCTAGCAGAGAGTCAGCTTGGGAATTCTCTTCCTCTCTCTCTGTCCCTCCCCCCACCCGGGCATGTGCTCTCTCTCTCAAATAAATAAATTAATCTTAAAAATAAGAATGAAAGATTGAAGAGCAATACAGTCAGCAATGACTAAATTGTTCAGATCTACTTATACATGTGTTTATAAACATTTGATTTGCTATCCTGCAGAAATTTTTCTAAGCAAAAGACTTGAGATTAAATCCATGAATACATTTCTCATTTTATAAGGCTTCATATAATTTCATAAAAAGAAAGAAGTTATATACATTGATTCAGCATTTGACCTAATTTGCTGGCAGTCTAAAAATATCATTGCATTGTTTGTGGTCTGAATCTGAAGATTATTTCTCCAGCAGTGATTTTAATTTTTCATCTGCCTCTGTCCAAGTGAGTGAGTAACAAACAAACCCAAAAAAACCACAGGCAGATCTTTTTTTTGTCCCAATCCTATGTGAGAGCAGATCTGTTTTTAGGAATTGACAAAATAATAATAATAATAATAATAATAATAATAACAATAAATAATAATAAACATCATCATCATCTCCTCCTCAATGCAAAGGCCAAAAATAGGTGTGTCTCCACAATTTGTAGCTGAAGATAGTATTCTATTGTCTGGTGCTGCCAATGATTCATATCTACTGTCACATCAGTTTCTTTTCAGTTCTTTTTTTTCTAGACTCTAATATAATTGGAATGTTGGATATATATTTTTTGTTTATTAAGACTATTTAAATGTACAGAAAAGTTGAAAATATAGTGCAGGGGATTTCCAGATACCCTTCATTCAGTTTTACTTATTGTTAAAATTTTACATTATTATGGTGCATTTGTAATATGATTAAACTGATGGTATTAGTATAATATTATTAAACAAAACTCAGATTTTATGCGGGTTTCAACAGATTTCCATTAATATCTTCTTTCTATGTTTCTTTTTTTTTATTTTATTATGTTATGTTAATCACCATACATTACATCATTAGTTTTTGATGTAGTGTTCCATGATTCATTGTTTGCATATAACACCCAGTGCTCCATTCACTACGTGCCGTCTTTAACGCCCATCACCAGGCTAACCCATCCCCCCACACCCTTCCCCTCTAGAACTCTCAGTTTATTCCTCAGAGTCCATAGTCTCTCATGGTTTGTCTCCCCCTCCGATTCCCCCCCTTCATTTTACCCTTCCTACTATCTTCTTTTTTTTAACAGGTAATGTATTATTTGTTTCAGAGGCACAGGTCTGTGATTCAACAGCCTTACACAATTCACAGTGCTCACCATAGCACATACCCTCCCCAGTGTCTATCACCCAGCCACCCTAACCCTCCCACCCCCCCCACCACACCAGCAATTATGCTGAGCGATATAAGTCAGTCAGAGAAAGACATGTATCATATGATCTCACTGATATGAGGAATTCTTAATCTCAGGAAGCAAACTGAGGGTTGCTGGAGTAAGATCTTTCTATTCCAACATCGAATCCAGGCTACCACATTGCATTTAGTTATCATATTTTTTCCAGTCCTGTCTGCTCTGTGACAGCTTCCCAGTCTTTCTATTTCATCATCTTGGCAATCCTGAGAAACAATGGTCAGATATTCTGCAGAATGACTTTTTCTCATGATTAGATAGCAATTATACAAAAGAAGTGAAGTGCTCTTCTTTTCACATTATATCAGGAGGCCCATGACATTATTGGTTGCATTGATCTGTTCAGGTAGTGTTTGTCAGGTTTTTTGTTTTTGTTTTTGTTTTTGTTTTTCTGTCCTATTCTACTCTTAGAACGTGATTCACTAAAACTAACTCACTGCCAAGAGGATGAGGGCCAGGAATTAAGCTCCACCTATTGTAGGGGGAAATATCTACAAATGTTCTTTGGGTTTCTTCTCTACAGAAGATTTGTCTCATTCTCTCCACTTATTTGATTTATTCAATAACTTAATTATATTACTATGGGCTCAACTGTGTGTATTCTATAATTTTCATTGTAGTCCAATACTAGGTTATTTATTTTGTTGCTCAAATTGCTTCAGTTTTGACCATTAGCAGCTCTTTCAGTTTGACTTCTGTGTCCCTTTGGCATGCTATCAGTTGGGGTTTTTTGAGCATTTCTTTACTTTCTGGTACTTCAAGATATCCTAAATCCATCTTATACTTCTCCCTGCCCTGGCCAAAGAATCAACCATTTTTACCAAGGAACTCTGGTTTCTTTTATTGGAGAATGGTATTTGGAAACCGAGACCTCCATGCTGAATGTTCTCATTTCTCCTAGAGCTGCAGTACTTCTAGGCATTCTCAGCCAACAGAAATTGGAAATATGTATGTATACTGAACATATATACATACATTTATAACAGTCTCTGTTATACAGTCTCTATCTATCCATGTTATGTGTATATTAAGTTACACATGAGTTTATGTTGTCCCCAGCTCTAATGTGGTACCATGTGATTTTATTCTAGACTTCCTTTCTCATTTATTGGTAACATCCCTCTCTGACAGCAAGATACAGCCTTCAGTTGGGTATTTAAAGCCATAAATTCATTCTTTTCTTCTGTACCCATTCTAGGATCAAAAGAGGCAACCAGCCTATGTCATAATGTTTATTATCACAAGTGTTATTCTGGTGAAAAAGTATAGTATTCACAAAATATCTCACCAACTTCTGCTCTCTTTGCCCTTTATCACATGCTAGTATTGGATAATTGTTACTCCAATGACTACTCCAGTTGTTACTCCAATGACTACTCCAGTTGTTACTCCAATGACTACCTACTCCAGTTGTTACTCCAATGACTACTCCAGTTACTCCAATGACTACTCCAGTTGTTACTCCAATGACTACAGTGTCTCATTTTTTTTCCTCAGAAAGAATATATATTTTTTTTTTTATAAAAATTGTGAGCTATGCAATTCTACAATTCAGTCTGTGGTCTGTATTTCACAGGAAAACTTTTCATATAAATTGCCTTTAAGGCAAATTGACAGCCTTCTCACACTCCCCAAAGAGGTGACACACACAAAATGGATCATTGTATTTAATGAAGGGAATTTTTTACAAAGATATAGACAAGGCCAGAGAACCATTAGAAATAGTAAAACACTACAAGACAAGAAAAGTAGGAAGCCATCATCTCTCTCTTTAAGGGATAATAATGGGGTGATGCTGAACTATTACTGGAAATCAGTAAAGCTGTAGCTGGGCATGAGGAGATGTCTAGCAACAGTTGTGGCCTCCTGTGAAGGAACAAAGCCAGTGCTCAAACCTTTAACCCTTAAGAAATGAACCCTAGAGTGAACCACCTATTCTTCTGTTGGTGCATCTTTTGGAAGTAATGCAACTTGAAACTAAAGGACAAAGGAACCTGATGTTCCTGAAGTTCAAGCAATCATTAGAGATCATCCTTTCAGGGACACAGAGCATGATGGAAAGAATAGAGTGAGTTTTCAGGTGCATATGGAAAATATCTACCCTACTAGCACACAATCATTATTATTATGTGCAAGCATTCAAATTTTTTCTTACATCTTAGAAAATGAGATATTTTACTAAGTTGTATAATATGCATTAAATATTTAAAAATTTACTATGAGAACTTCTGTGGTATCTATTTTTCATCTCCTCTGTTTATATATTTATCTTATTGCTTGACATGTTGTATTTGTTTGACTGCCCACTGTATGACCTCCTCAGGAGAAAGGAAAATCTTTATAAATTTTATTCTTTGAGAGCCTAGTCAATAATTGAATCCCTGGTAGGAACCCAATAAATATATTTAAGCTGAACTATAAAGATTTTTCTGTCTCAACTCCTTTATTATTAAAACAGATTAATTGTGTGTATTTTATGAATCTAAAGTGCCCAATATGAGAATATATTGAGAAGAGACATTGCTAAGTATTGAAAATTGTAAAACATGCTGTTCAAAAATTAACCTTATCTAAATTCTATTTTATTTTCATGTATTGCATATGTTTTTCAAATTTAGTTTGTATAAAATGAATTATATACAAATTACTATTTTTTGTTGATCTATGCTTCATAATTCAGTCATTTCTCCCACTTCATCTACTTTACTTTGTATCAATATATTTAAATGTATCAATAAATATAATATCAATATATATTATGTATTTAAATGATATGTGTAGTTTTCAGTTAAATATGAAGGAATTAAAGTACACTTTACCTCTGATAGCTTTAAGAAGTAGGAAAATGAAAATACAGGGATGCATGGAAGGATGAAATAATATAAACAGCAAAAAAAACAAATGCAAGAAGAGACAACACAGGAGCAGCTGGATGGCTCAGTCGGTTAATTATCTGCTTTTGGCTCAGCTCATGATCTCGGGGTCCTCGGATGGAGCCCCATATCAGGCTCCCTGCTTAGTGGGGCGTCTACCTCTCCCTCTACCACCACCCCATCCCCTGCCCCATGCTCACTCTCCCTCTCTCTCTCTCAAATAAATAAGTAAAATCTTAAAAAAAAAAAAAGAAGAGACAACACACACACAAAACACAACCTCAAGAGCAAAAGGGGCAGTGCCCATTGATTAAGTTTGATAGAGGAAACAGAAATGTGCCCCAGTTGAGGACAGCCCAAGATAAGTTATATTACCTGAATCCCCAAATCCTCAAAAATTGGAATGCCAGATATCCCTGAAAAAGAAAATAGAGATAATGTATAAAATCTAATTATTGGTTATAAATTATATATATAAGAAGCAGTTAGAACTCTAGGATTTTTCTTTCTTCCATCCTGAGAGGCAGGCCACAACAATATCCACCTCATTCTAGCAGAAAAGTGAAGATTTACTAGCAGGAATGTTTTTATCAGAGTTGGTAGGTATACAAAACTAGAAATAAAAAGGACTAAATATTAATAACCACCTACACACCCTCTAATAGCATCACTTATTTCCCTGGGAAGGAGAGTTGCTTCCAGGGGTAAAGTATATAAACCACAGACACTGATGTTGTGAATTTCTCATTCATGGAGGTTCCACCCTAATGACCTAATGGTTTCCCAAAGGCCCCACCTCCTAATAACATCACATTGGGCAGTAGTTTTCAACATAAGAATTTTGGGGGCCACAAATATTCCTAACACATATGTTAGGTAAAAACATGGAAGTACATTAAAAAAAAAAGAAATTAACGAAGTAATTGAAAGTGGTTGTCTATGTAAGAGTTAAGAATTAGAAGACAACAGGTGGGAAAACTTGTTTTACTCTATGAGTCTTTTAAAACAATTTTATGTTAAAGAAAATATAGCAACATATGCGATACTGCATACTACTTTTAATAAAATAAATTTTCCTTCATTCCTTCACCTACTGAAAAGTAAAATGACTTTTCCAAAGGCAAGCTCTAGTTAGATTTCTCCATTTACTTCAAAAATTATATATTTGTATATGAGAACAATCATCTACAATATTCTCCACTCACTTTTCTTTTACTAAAGGTTTTAAGATTCTTTAACTTTGTTGTGTTTATGCTATTTTAATATTTTCATATTATCCTTTGTCTTTTTACTGTACATCATATTTCACTGATTTTAAGAATACCTTCTTTTATTTTAAACATCTCTGAAGCTAAGTTGTGTCTTATAATAATATAATGAGAGTCTTTCTGATATAATTGGTAAATTTCTTTTTTGTAAGTAGTACATAAAATAATGATGCAATTTACAATAGTGTCTTAGATTAAATAAAATATAATTTTTAGTCAGACCTTAATGATGGACTTTTAGTTTATTCCCTGCACTTAGAAAGTAAGAACAATATTGCAGTGTTGCAATACACATATTAACACTCATTTTGTTTCGGGGTTTTTTTGGATGGGGGGCATATGTAGAAGTGTATCAATAGGATTAAAGGCACAGAATGAAACTTCTGGTTCAAGTGCATGTGAAGTTTTAATTTAGATAAATATTAGAGAATCAGCATGTAAAAAAGATATAGCAATTACTCACAATGAGTCTTTCAAAATATCTAGTCTCTACTCCTGTGAAACTCTTTTTATTTTAAAACATTATCATTGCCAAGCTGATGGATTAAAAATTCATCTTTTGTTATTGTTTTTATTCATATTTCTTTAATTATAAGAAAGTGAGACATATGTTTAAATTGTTAATTGTAATTTCACTTAATGTGAACTATTCTTCAATTTTTTTCATATTTCCTAGTGTTATTGGTCTGAAAAATTTATAATAACTCTTTAAATATTAAGTAATATTATTGTTTCAAATATGCTTTGTAATTATGGTTTAACCAATATGTAATTACCTTAGTATTTTAAATATGGTATACTTAATATATTCTATTTAAAGTTAATGATCCATCCTAAAACCATAATTATGTCATTTGTTTTTGCTTTGTTGGCCCAAAGTTCATTCTGAAGAATCATATTATTTCATTAAAGAATTTATAGTTGGGGGGGAGGGTATAAAGGGAATTTAAAATACTATAGTTTAGAAAATAATCACTGTTTTCTATTCTTCAGCCCAGATAGTTCAAGGAACTATTATTTATTTATTATTTTATTTATTAAGGAAATAAAATCATATGTGCCTTTCAAAATTTTCTGACTATAAAACATTTTAAATGTTTTACAAGTCGTTTATATTATAAACATTTCTACCTAAATACCTTACACATTAATATAAATCTTCGCTTGTCTACATTTTCTCCCATGGGTAAAATATTTTTCTGATTATTGTGAATGATACAAATTTATAATCAGACTGACAGTACACGGGCAAATATTGAAATGGCTCAAATTTACATCAGAGTGGCCAGTATAACCTCACCCAGACAGTGAACACACCCTTATTATATTTTAAACTTTTTTTCTCTTGGAGATACAATCAGTGTGACACACAAATATAAAAATAGGAAATTAAACTAGATAAGAGAGTAGCGATGACAGGCAAAGACAGTGTAGAAGAGATAGGCTGTATCTACATCTTCCAGAATCAGCTGGAGCTGGCTGCACCAGGGAGAGCTGAGCAGTCCCACACTGCCACTGACAGCCCGGCTATGGCATTCAGGAACTGTCACAATGAAGCCTTAACTGATCCTAATTTCCAGGATGATATATAGCAGCCGACAGTGCGTCTGTGAAACCTTTGTTTACTTACAACTTTAATAACCTAGGTTACAGAGATGGGAGAATTTTATAAACCGCCTTTAAAAGACATTTTATTAACCTTCACAACAACCTCATTTCAATTTTTAGCATATGCATTATAGTTTGAAAACATGTGGCAAAATGTTCCTGAGCTGGATTAGTTATGTCTTTATCAGCTGTCAGAAGAAAATTCATTGGGACATTAGGGCCATTTAGCTTCACATCTATCATAATATATTTTATTTCGTAACTTATTGATCACAGAATGTGAATAAAGTATCATTGTGCTCACTATTGGTAAGACAGAAAGAAATAAGGCCGAGATCTCATTCTACAAAGTCTCAAAGTATAATTTGAATTAGTAATTCTAGTAAATTTCATTTGACATATTTGAATTGGAGTGTCCATATTTTTTCTCCATCTATCATTTGGCACATTATATATAGATTTTACAAAGAATAGTTTTCATAAGTGTACTTGCTTCCTGTACTAGATCTAGATGTCCTTGAAATATTTTCATAGCTAGACAAGTTCTTGTAACTACAATTAAGGAAATATAACGATAAGATTTTCCTATGTATACAAGACATTTAACTAGAAATTTTAAATTGTATATCATACACAACACATATTAAATGTGATAATTACAAATGTGATTTTTTTCTGAAGTCTTTGGTGATGAAGGAGAAAATGCAGGAACAATCACCTCAGGTGTTTTTCTGGTACAACTGGTGACATTATCTTGAAAAATTTATTAAAGAATATTTAATGAAGCAAATTGGACTTTGCTGTAAGTTTATTTCCTTAACATAAAAGCCAGGAAACAACATGAAAACTAGGTAATATCTTCTGGGAAAAGAGAAAGTTATTGGATGCCAACTCCCACAGACTCTGAATCAAATCTGGTCAATGTAGACCTGAAGAATCCTGAGATCAAAATAGTATCTGATCTTTTATGTCCCTGGCTGGCAGTTGTACGACTGCTTCTCTTAAATTATTATCATTTCATAAACATTTATTGAGATTCAGCCATGGATTAGGTGTCATTCAGGGTCATGAGGATACAGAGTGACAGCAATATACTTTCAAAAATGTTTCAGTTTTGGGATATTCCTAGAACAGAATGAGAGAGAAGAGGTTTTCAAATGGGTAGTACACCCAACAAGAGGGCATTTGGGGATGGTTTAGTTGACACAATAATTGTGTGTTGGCATTTATTGGGCAGAAGCCAGACATATTAGATGTCCTAAGTATAATGATAGCTTTGTATAACAAAGACTTATTCAGCATCTCATATGACTCAAATATCCTGCGGGACCTTTTTTAAATTAGAATTTATTTCAATTTGACATGCAAGTATAAATTAATTTTTGATCAATTTAAATATACTCTTTTTTTACCTTTAAAAACTTCAGTTTATTTGGTAATATATATATTGTATATATATACTATAGAGAGAGAGAGAGAGAATGAGAGAGAGATTTTTTGAGTATAGTTGACATGCAATGTTACATTAGTTTCAGGTGTACAACTTAATGGGAAGTTTACACATTATGCTATGTTCACTAGAAGTGTAGCTATCATCTGTCCAGTTACATAGCCATTACAATATCACTGATTGTATTCCTTATGTTGTACCTTTTATTCCCTTGACTTATTCATTCCATAACAGGAAACCTGTATCTCCCTCTCCCCTTGACCCATTTTGCCCAACCATTCACCCTCCTCCCCTCTAGCAACAATCAGTTTGTTCTCCATATTTATAGGTCTGATTCTGCTTTTTGTTTTTTGATTAATCAGTTTTTTGTTTTTGTTTTTTTTTTTTAGACTCCACTTATGAGTGGAATCCTCTGGTATTTGTCTATCTCAGTCTGAGTTATTTAACTTGGCATAATACCCTCTAGGTCCACCCACGTTGTCTCAAATGGCATAGTTTTCCACAGTGGCTATACCAATTTACATTCCCATCAACGGTGCACCAGTGTCCCTTTTTCTCCACATCCTTACCAACACTTGTTATTTCCTGTGTTTTTTATTTTAGCCATTCTGACAGGTGTGAAGTGATATTGCATTGTGGTTTTGATTTGCATTTCCTTGATGGTGAGTGTTATTGAGCATCTTTTCATCTATCTGTTGGCCATCTCTATGTCTTCTTTGGAAAAATATCTATTCAAGTCCTCTGCCCATTTTAAATCAATTTTTTTTTTTTTTTTGGTTTTGAGTTTTATAAGTTCTTTACATATTTTGGATATTAATCCCTTATTGAATATACCATTTGCAAATATCTTCTATTTAGTAGGTTGCCTTTTCATTTTGTTGGTGGTTTTCTTCATTTTGCATAAGCTTTTCATTTTGGTTTAGTCCCAATAGTTTGATTTTGCTTTTGTTCCTCTTGCCTTGGGAGACATATCAAGAAAAATATTGCAAAGGTATATGTTGAGTCCTTAGGTATTAATGTTCAGTAGGAAACTGTGTTCAACCATATCTAAAATATGTTTTAGTATTTCCTTTTTCCTGGTATGTGTTTATCTGACTAAATGGCTATAGGCCACTTTGTGGGAAGAATGGAGAAATTATTATATATGCTTGCTCTGGTGTTCCAGTATCTCTCATTACAGAGATCCAGCCTTCCCTTCAGTCAAGAAATTTCTTGGCTAAGAAATGGTTCAAATTTGAAAAAGGGTTGAGGGATTATGCCAATTTATCAGTGATGCTGCCTGCTGCCTCCTGATTATCCATCCTGGATTTTGTGTTGTATATACAGCAGTATCTTTTTTGACTGCCCATGACTCTTACCCCTGAGGTGTCCATGTGCTTTAAAATATCTTCATAGCTCTCCATGGGTCAAGCCTTCCTAACTGCCAGTTTTAGATCTCAGCTCATTACAATAATTGGATTCACCTGGCTTCATTTGATTAAGTGCTACCACCTGGCCTCCATTATTTTTTTGGCTCTTACCATGCCTATTACTACCAGGGAACCCAATTCTGTAACAGCATCTCTTCTCATCAGCCTTGTCTACAAGAAATAGTCACCACTGAGCTATTTATTGATGCTGGTTCTTCTCCCACCAGTGCATTCCCATGTCTTCACCTGTCTGCTCTCTGTGAAAGCCAGCTGGGTCAAGGCAGATGATGGTGTTTATTGTAAACACAACAAGGTCTTGTCCTTACTGCTCTACTCTGCAGGATGTGTTGTCTTCACTGGAACAAATCAATGAACATGATATGCAGCTATTGATTCTATGAATGTATTCTTTTAAATACTCAGCAGGGAGAATCGAAAGCAGTTTACCTTCCAGTGGAATAAAAAAGACAGCAGCGCATCACTGTCTAGTCTCTAGATTATTTTTAACTATCCTGCTATCTGCCATACATTCCATAACAATTGTGATTGTCTTGGTATACTATATAGCAACATACTGGACCTCTAAATTGATAACTGATCCTGATGAAAAGGATTTGTTGTTACCCAAATGCCTATTAGATATCCTGGATAATCTACAAAGATAAATTCAAGTCAGGGAGTAAAAGTAAATTTCATGAATATTCAGAGAAATTTCAACATACATTTTCGTGGGTCCATTGTCTTGGTCATGCTGAGGTATCACTTCTTTTTTTTTTTTTTTTTTTAAAGATTTCTTTCTTTCTTTGACAGAGACACAGCAAGAGAGGGAACACAAGCAGGGGGAGTGGGAGAGGGAGAAGCAGGCTTCCCGCTGAGTAGGGAGCCCGATGCGGGGCTCGATCCCAGGACCTTGGGATCATGACCTGAGCCGAAGGCAGACGCTTAACGACTGAGCCACCCAGGCGCCCCCTGAGGTATCACTTCTAAGTAGGATGACAATATCAACTCAGTTTTGCTGGACAGACCCTTTACTTTCAAAATGAACATGATTAGGACAATAACCTACTTCTTTGCTAAAAAGACAAATTATTACAAACTGTCACCATTCTCACACAAAAATTTGAATACTAGGCCAGAAAATCACAAGGTACCCTGAGGGTCTGGCATTCCAATTTTTAAAAGACTCCATTTGCAAGCTAATAGCTGAGTCATATCTTTGAGGCTAGGAGCCCAAACCCCAAAGGATGCCTAGGAGGAGCCTGCCTCTCTTTGTCAGAAGTTCCAATCAAGAAAATCATTAGTCCTGTAGATTTGAAGATCACAGGAGTCAGTAGAGATGCAGTTCTCTATATATACCAATTACCAACCAATATAATTGCTCTAGCATGTATGGGATGAAGAATTACAACTATATAGCACATCAATTACTATACATTCTCATGTAGAAGAAGCAATGGAATATTGAATTAGCCCAAATGGTGCTAAATGCAAGGTTGTCATCTTTATATTTGTTCTTCTGTGTGTAATGAATCTTTTTACTTAGGCCAACTTTTAAGATTTTTCTCTTTATCACTGGTTTTGAGCAATTTGATTATGATGTACTTTGTGTTACATATATTCATGTTTCTTGTACTTGGGGTTTCTTGAGGCTTTTGGATCTATGGGTCAGGAGATTTCACTGTCTGGCTAGGGGAAACAGGCAGCATCCCAGACCCATGTGGATGCTTGGAAATGTTATTTCTAATTGGTTTGGAAGTGGTTGGATTTCTCTTTCCATGCATCTCTCTTTTTTCTATTATTTTGTCCTATAAATTCTAGATGCCTCGTCCTATTCAGATTATCATCTCCATCTTCTCTACTCAATGTGTCCACTGGACTTTACCTGAATATTCTTCCCTGATCTGCATTCAGTAAATTCTCTCAAGGCAGTAAGTTTATGTGAGGATAAGTCTCACCTTATTTGCTTCCTGTATCTTTAGGATCACTGATCTTCTTTATTTTTGGTTATTATAGGAGGCAGAGTAAATGTGGGTTCTGCTATTCCATCTTAGCAAGAAGCAGGTCTGGGGGGTCACACACGAAACACTGTTACATTTCAGGGTTGTGCCATTTTTCCGTATCCTGAATCCAAGATTGCTGGAATCTTTGCTCAGCTTCTTATTTTTCCAGTGTGTTGTAAAGTTTAATTCCAGCTGGCCTAGAATTAGGTTGAGCTGTTTTATTGAAATGTGATATATAGCTCTGTGCCACTGACCCTTGGTGAAGACATATAATTTACGGATTAATAGTGTGTTTTGTAACCATGGGTCTGAAGATATATGGAATGGTTTGTACCAGCTTGTCGCTATTTTTATGGTAACAGTGAGATTGATGATTTGCACCTGTCCTCAGTGAGAACTCCATAGGGCTCTGCCATGGAAGGCTCATCACATAGCAAGAATATGCCTTCTAGACCAGCAGGATATTAGGAATTCTGCATGAGACTATTTTGGACTCTCTGGTTCTAAGTTGTTCCATCAGTGTTAGTAGTTCTCCATCCAAGACAGAAAACTCTTTCAGCATGGTTTGTACAAAGGGACATTGAAATTTGCACTTGGATTTTTCTTACCTTTCTAATTGGAGGCAGACTTTAGCTGTTTTGCATACCCTCACTATATGTATGATTTTTTAGTGATAAACTATATATCATCATTTTAATTTTGAGTCTTAGGAGTTTTCTTTTTGCTTTTGTTTTGTTTTGCTTGACATCGATCTATTGATTTCTAGATTCACACTCTTTATATTTTAATTAAGATTTGGAAGAAGTCTTGATAGAAAATAACACTCAGTATTTTAGGGTATCTTTCGTATGACACTTTCTTCTTTTCAAATCCCAGTCTCCATGGAAACCAGGAACCTCTTATTCTGTATCCTCAGCTCATAGAAAATGCTGCAAACTCCCTGTTGCTCTTTTTGGCTCCTTCTATATTTCCTTTACCCATGAAACAACAAATCAACCAAAAAAAAAGAAAGAAAGAAAGAAAGAAGAAAGAAAGAGAAAGAGGAGAAGGAGGAGGAGGAGGAGAAGAAAATGTGCAGCTCTCATTTGTGTGTCACTCTTATCTCAGGTGTTTTGGATCTTCACCCTGCCTATCCTAGTTATTCTTCAATGACTTCTAACAGTTGTTTCATGTGTTGGTTTTTTTTGTTTTTGTTTTTGTTTTTTTTTTTGTGGTTTCTCTTAGTGTAAAGATTGGTCCGGTATGATGTACAAATTAATTACTGCAATTGAAGACCTGAGATACATTTTAACATCATGTATATTGGGCTGAAGTTACAAAGCATACCTACCACTTTATTTGGATATTAGTTTCTAGTTCTGCACTATGTGATATGGTGGCCATTAGCCAATACATGGATTTAAATTTAAATCCAAATTAATGGATATTAAATTAAAGTACAGATTTGATTCCTCAGTTGCACTAGCCACATGTGGCAAGTGTCTACTTATCAGATGGTGTGGATATAAAATACAGCCATCACCACAGAAAGTTCTATTTGGCAGTTTGGACAATCCACAGTAGACTGGTCAAAACTATAGCATTAAACTTCTTTCCAATTTTGGTAATCACACTCAAGTTTAACATTTCTTTCAGAGGTAAAATACTGTAGAGAGAGAGACAGTTGTCAGAATGCTGTGAACACACTATTCTAGACCTGTCTTTTTAAATCAAATGAGGAAGACTTAAAAACATCATCTATGTAACTTCTACTAGCTACATGGCCCCACAGCTCAAAACTAAATAACATGATGTTCGTGTGGATTTGCTACCCTATGATAATTCACATGTTTAGGGACAATGCCACTATGTACCTTAACTCCACATCTAACTCTGATCCCTTGAAACCTGAAGCTTTCAATAACCTAAAAATTGAAACAATGTTTTCAGCTGTTCATGTGGCCAATCAGGTGGAGGTGCATTCTTGACTGAAGGTGGATCAAAGCACCATGAGATTTCCAATTAATGAACCTACTCAGGTTCCTCTGCTCACATAAAATACATTGAGAGAATCTTATTATCTATCTTTCATTGCTTGATCTACAGTCAAGAAGTCATTTTATGTGTTGTCCACTTTTCATTCATTGCAACATACATACACACACATACCCATTTATATACGTGCATATATTATATGTATGTACATAACACATACATGCGTGTGTATATACAATAGCAATATATCACGGCAATATATGCTACATATATGTGTGTATAAATATATATATATTTACATATATACACATACAATTATGTGTATATATATAAAAGTAGCAACATATCATAGCAAAATACATATTAGATTTTAACCCCACACTGTATCTTTTAAAAAAAATAATTTTGTTTACTTCACATTTCACTGCTTTTGTTCTAGAGCAAAGTTAATCAAGTCTTGTTTACTGTATCGCTTCACTATCAAAAGCATGATGATTCTGAACCATTGGTATATGATGAAACTTCAACTATTTTATTGTTCTTTTCAAGATGTTCTCCCTTACCCTACTATAATTTTCTAGGAGTCTTCCTATTTCTGAAAAGTTTTGGTGCATAATTAATTCCTTCCATGATACTGGATTTCCATGTTTCATAGGTTCAGCCTGCTTTGCATTTCTGTGATCTCTCTTAATGCTTGGCTGTGCATTTGATATGTTATTTATCTTTTTAATATTTAAAACCCCTCCCGAAGGCTATTTGAGTGGGTGTGCTAGGCTATAAAAACAACAGTTATAATCTTAATGTTTTCTCATGTATTTTTGCATTAAGGTATTTATTTTTTATACTTTGAAAATTATAGTTAGCTTGGATTTTAAAAGCTTTATGTTTCTTCATAACTTCTATGTTGTTTGTTCCATATCATATACCATGCGGCAGGGCTGGATCCCCTGGCCCTGAGAACATGACCTGAGCCAAAATAAAGAGTTGGACGCTTAACCGACTGAGGCACCCAGGTGCACTTAAATCCATATTTTTATATCTGCTATGTTTTGAATATTTGCATCCACCCACCAGCCTCCCCTCCCTCCCACCAAATCAATATGTTGAAATTCTAATGCCAAATATGCTAATATTAAAAGGTGGGGTCTTGGGAGGCACTTTGGTCATGAATATCAAGCTCTTATGAATGAGATTAGTTTTCTTAAAAGAAAGGCCCCACAGAGATTTCTAGCTCTTCCATTGTGTGAGGATACTGGAAGAAGGTGCAGCCTATGAACCAGGAAGAAGGCCTTTACCAGAGAATCTGATAATCCTACAAGTCATTTTGGATTTCCCAGTCTCTACCAATCTGAGAAATAAATTTCTGTTCTTTATAAAGCTCCCAGTCTGTTTTGTTTGCTTATAACCATCTGAACAAAGACAAATAATCTCTTCACAAATCAGAATATTAATGTTGGCACAATTCTGTGAGTGTGTAAAATTACAGATATATTTCCTGATATGTTTATCTCTATTTAGGTAGATAGATAGAAAAGTGTTATTTTCTTCAAGCTCAGCAATACAGAAATTAATCATTAGGTTTTGAGAACACTGAAATTATTTAGCTGTTATGGAGAGGAAAAACAACAGCTTATATGTGATTTGCACATTCTGCTCATGATAATCTTGGTTGTAAAAATCTTTCAGAAATTATCCTAATGAATAAGGAAACTAACCAACAATTAAACTGTCACTTAATGGCTGCCATAAAAATGGACAGATGCTACATTAATTTGTCATCTGTGCATTATTAGAATCATTTAATTACCAATGCATGGTGAGGTTTTGCACTGCAGAATTCTGAGAATGAATGATACTTAACTAGAAAATTGTGTGTCAAATATTATGGAATAAAATTCATAAGGTGTCACAAATTTAAAACCAAAAAAAAAAAAGTAAAGTCTGAGCAGAATAATGCGTTTTATCATGACATGCTTGGTTAAACAAAAGTTAAGGAGCAAAAAATGTATTTTCAGATATATTGGTAAGTAGTAGTTCTTTCCAGAAACAGTTTACAAGTGTAGGTTTTTATAACAATAGTAGTTCCCTGTGTTTTTTGTTAAATTATCCAATTTCTCTCTAAATGAATACCCTTTATAAATGGTGCAGAAACAAACTATAAAAATATCTTTGCCTTATATATTTAAATTTAGTTATTTTATAATAACTTTAAAAAAATCGTAAGCTCTAATTTTTAAATGTGTGTGTGTGTGTGTGTGTGTGTGTGTGTGTGTGTGTCCCAAATCATCAACCACTATGCAATGGAATCAATAGTTCATATTATTGACTGAATCTGATCGGCCTGTTGGTAAGCATGTTTATTAGTGGCTTTTGCACAAAATTTCTGTATTATGGTAAACAATAAGATTGACTTCTGCCCAAAAATTATCTTGGTAGCTGAAATTTTCACCCTCTTTTGACTTTCTTGACTTGGGAGATAAGGAAAAGTAGATTTATCTTTCATGGTTGCAAAGATTGTATGCAATAATGGGAAAGTTCTGCTAGGAGAGTGTGTTACTCAAAACTGCTGTTTTTTTCCCCCCCTACAATTAGTATAGAGTTCTTACAATTAAATACCATGTGTAGGGGCGCCTGGGTGGCTCAGTCATTAAGCATCTGCCTTTGGCTCAGGTCATGATCCCAGGGTCCTGGAATCGAGCCCCGCATCAGGCTCCCTGCTCAGCGGGAAGCCTGCTTCTCCCTCTCCCACTGCCCCTGCTTGTGTTCCCTCTTTCGCTATGTCTCTCTCTGTCAAACAAATAAATAAAATCTTAAAAAAAAAAAATACCATGTGTAATTCTGAAGGTTAATGGATAAGATAGTTAAAGACCTAATTGGATTTCTTTTTCAGGTCAATGTTAAATATGAGGTCTCAGTGTATATGCTGCAATAAATTCTATGTTCTAATTGTATTCTATGGTTACTATAACTTATTCAAAAAGGCATTTCAGTCTTAATTTAATGCATTATTTTAAAGCATGATTGTTTACCAGTTTATCCATCCATCTCTAAGTAGTTAAAAATTGCAAAAACTAAAGAACATGAATTATAGGAATGCAAACCTGTAATAATGAATTAAACTATGTTACTGATAGCTTTTTCTTTACTTTCCAATTACTGAAGAGATATTTTTCTTTAACTCTTGCAATTTACTACTACTGATCTATTTATTTATTAACCTATTAGATATTTATTCAAAATCAATTGTATAAAAAAAGGCCACTTAAGTAGTAAAGTTATTCTGGTGAACAAACCAAATATTATGTCTTCTCATAAGAGATTAAGCTACTTATTATTATTAAACTCAGATTTGCAGATATATAGGTGAACTCTGAAGTCATGAAATAAAATTATTTTTAAATTCAAAAGATTTCTTTATAATATATGATTTTGAGTCCTAAGAACTAGGAAATGTTTCCAAAAACAAAGGCTCAACTCTAGGCCTATTTCTCAAAATTCTTACTTATTTTATCTACATTATTCACCTTATTATTATTCAACCAGTTTAACTAGAATTTTATTAGAAATAATCATTTAAAGTGTAAATTTCCTTAACAGGGATATATTGAAAACAATAAGACACAAAGGGGATTAGGAAAACCCATTATATGATAATTAATAATCCCTTCAAATGTTATTAGATCAGCTTGCGTATGTACCAGGATGAATGTAAAGATCTCATTTCCCCAACCTCATATAAGATTTATCTTTGCCTCTCATCTGACATTTATCAATTAAGATTTTCTGTATAAGCTGAAAAGTAGGAAAAAATTAAATACTCATTCTTTTCAAACTCAGTAACTCAAATTCTGAAACTAGATGGCTAATTTTACTTCTCAATAGCCTGTTGATGACTTAACTGCTGGCTGAAAAGTAAAGTCACCCAAAGTTCCATCATTCATGGAGAAATTTGATTATTTGAAAGTAGTAAATGATCACAATAGATTATTGTAAAATTCAATATCTAAACCCATATGTGAATGCAATGCTCACATTCTGTTTCTATAAAATATTCTTACACTGAGATTGTGAGATATTCCATCCTAAATTATACTTTACATTAAAGAATAAAATCTGGTGAGTCAATGATTTCTGCTTTGGGGCAAGATTTTTGTTCATAGATAGGAATAGAAGTTTCATGCTAGGTTAGCAAAAATTTTTAAGTTTTTGAATTTTAAAATGAGCTTAATTTATTCTGTTTTCATAATTAAAATTCTTACTGTGCTCTTGACATATATTAGCATGTAAAATATTTATGCTCACTTAAGAATTGACAGATACTATCTTGAACTTTTCACACATTAGAGAAATTGATGAACTTATTCCAGTTTTAAGTGTTGTATAACATGCTTAAATGAATATTGACTCCAAGTTTTGTTTACTTGAATTTGTGGTCTATCTTCACTACATATACTTTGTATGTCTTAGAAAATTACTAATTAGCATTGCCAAGTTTGAAATTTCATTCATTATGTATAATATTTACTGTCCTTAACTCATAAGGTTGTAATTACAAAATTTTCATTGTCAAATATGCGAATTTATTACAAAAGAATTTGCAAACTGTATGGTTTCTCATTTTCCAACTCACACTTCTATGTTGTGTCACCAGATTCTCAGGCTGGGATGTAGCACATCACATTTTTCCTTTGCCGACTGGCTTCTTTTTAGTTTTTGTCATTAGGAGTAGCTAGAAGCAGACAAGAAAGCTGGACGAGGAAGAAGGAAATTTGTCCAATTTAACTTTCCTTTTTTTGCTAATGTTATTTCAGCTGAAGTTCTTTATCCAGTAGCAGCAGTGGGTTCCAGCTGGCAGACTTTCTACCTCTAATGGACCCCCTCTCTCAGTGCCCTCTCCACAGGGCCCTGAGTACCAGCCCTGCAGGGCCCCATCTCTGAGCTCTGAACAGCATCTGTCTTTCAGTGCTGGTCTCCGGAGGTCTGAATCTCAGCTGCTAATCCTCCTCAGAGGTCTGGGTACTAGTTCTGTAGAGAAACTTTTTCAAGTTCTTTGTGTATTTGCTAAATAGTATCTCTTCCTCAAAAGTCTGAGCATCATCTGAATGGAGACCTTCTTCCAAAATCAAATTTTAGAATTTCAATCTGATCCCATTATTGACCCAGCCTTAGTGATGATAGCTGTTTTCTGTAGTCACTACCTCTCTGATATCAGTGCTTCCTATTTTGACATACAATTCTCCAATATTCTGTTGAAATGATTGTTACTGTTTCCTGACTATTTGTGATTAATACAGTAATTACTACCAGGGTGAGGAGATAGTCATTAAGATTATCATATTTGGGGGCGCCTGGGTCTGCCTCTCCCTCTGCTGCTCCCCCTGCTTGTGCACGCTCTCTCTCTCTCTCTGTCTCAAATAAATAGATAAAATCTTTAAAAAAATAGATTATCATATTTGTATCTTTATAGACTTTACTAAGCACAATACAAACAATAAAACTATGATCTCAAATATTGAATATCTTAAAATTAATAATACATTTTATATTCAGTTAACCTAATTACTTGAGCAATATTTACTCCTCTATATTTTCTGTGACCTTCAGTTCAAACATCTGGTAAAATAGTTTTATTGGTTTCACTATGATTCCTACATATAGTAGTAACTAATGCTTGACTACACAGATTTACAAAAATTTGTCATTCTAGGTAAAAGCCAAACAGAATAGCCTTAATTTAATGCCTGGATAGTAGTATTTTATTATATGGTTTGTACAATTATATTTTTTATTTACTTTTTTAAGACATTATTTATTTATTTGACAGAGAGAGAGAGAGCACAAGCAAGGGGAGTGGGAGAGGGAGAGTGAAAAGCAGGCTCCCCGCTGAGCAGAGAGCCTGATGTGGGACTGGATTTCAGGACCCTGGATCATGACCTGAGCCAAAGGCAGATGCTTAACCAACTGAGCCACCCAGGTGTCCCACTTTGTACAATTATATATGTAGTTTTACTAATAGGCATAGAGACATTTAAAGGCATTCCATGTAATTTATTATCTTATTTCCATTCTTCTGATATTCTCTGTAATTGAATATTGACATTCTTGTTACATCTTAAAGATTAAAATAATGGATATTTAAGAATAAAATTTTATAAAAAAAGAATAAAATTTTATAATTTATGTATATCATGTAATTAAATTATTTTAAGAATATATGTATTGAAATATATGAACGGAAAAATATTATATCAAATGTTGAAGCTATTTAGTGATTTTTAAGGAGTTATGGGTTATTTTGTTTGTTCATGTACTTTTTTTGATATTCCATAACAAATCTATGATTTTAACCATTATATATTTGCTGGATTAGTTAACAAAAAAATTAACTATAACTTTAAAATATACAAATGATTTTTTGTTTTAGAAATTGATAGAATGTCTCTCCATGTAGTTTATTTCTCAGCCTCCATTTTCCTAATACTTGCCTTTTATGATAGATTTTTACTCCCTAAGGCTCTCTTCTCATTATCCCTCCCTTCTTAAAGAACTGGAAATTTTAAGGGTCCTTCAGGAGCTTTGACTCCTATCGCTGAGCTGTCATATCTTTGTCCAAATAGGAATAAAAGATTTGGAAAAGAAAACTGAGGCAAGAATAAAATGGCCTATACTAACCTAACAGTGTAAACTGCCAAAATAAGTCTTCCACTTATATTTATTTTTATGTGTCTTAAAAGATCAAATAAATTTTAGACAGTACACTGTGTATAAAAATTTGGAAGGTAAACAGATATTTACCTGCAACTCTTATATCTGAAGATCAACTTATAACCCCTGTGGTTTCTTTAGGGTTTTCATAGATGTTGCGTCTCTTGCTCCAGGCATATGGTGGGGTTGTATTTTTGTATTATGATTTGAAATTTGTGGTATATGTTTTTTATCTTGTGCTGTGTGTGTGTGTGTGTGCATGCCTGTGAATGAATTGTTAGCAAAAACGATCCTGTCATTTCTAGGTTTAAGAGTAACATTGTAAAAAGAGAGTAACCTTGTAATTCACTACGGTATCTTTTCAGTCACTGCAGTCAGGATCACCATGACCACTGATAGTGGCCATTAGTTAATAGACTTGATTAATAATGATAACAAGAGCACCCTACCAACTCACAATGGACATGCACACAAGGCAGCAGTACATTTTCAGGGTGTTTTTTAATAGTCAAGCTTAGCTTCCCATGACTGAAATAACCTCTGAGGTCCACTCACATAAGCAGAGCCTCGTTATGCTCCCTGCATCTATCTTATATGTGTGTGAGCCTTCATCAAGAATCACAAGCTTCTCTTACTATTTCCAAACAGTTTAATGAGCAAGTCATTTGTAGCTTCTTTTGGTGAGTGTTAGGACAGCTTTCTTTTCAATGAAAGCCTAAATCATCCTCTGTTTTTTCTCTAAGATATTAAAAAAAAAAAAGGAGTGCGAAAGAAAAAAAAATTAATTTCAGATTTCAGTATAACACATACTGTTACCCTCAAGCTGTAGCATTTTAACAACCATGGAAATTCTTATGCTGTATTTTTGATGTTTTTTTTCCTCTTGTTAAATTTAATAGCTCCTAAATATTCATAGGTTATGTTTTATACTCCTTATATATTTCCTTTCAGGAAATCTCAGTCTTTTATTTTCATTAAGATGTAGTGCAGAATGAAAGACTATATGCAGCTGTTAACAGTACAACAAATATCTATGTACCCATCCCCCAGGTACCCAAATCCCAGTTGAAGAAATAAAATCACAACAATACAGTTGTCATTTTCTGTGAGTACTACTCTCTGGTCACATTCCCACCTTTGGGACGTCCATCCTGCATTTGGTTTTTACAATATACAAGCATCTCCTTATACTTTTTACCACATTTGTATATATCTTCAAGAGTAAGATTTTGCTTATATATTGTTCATTTTTTAAATTTTCCTTTTATAAGTAATAGTTATATAAATGTTTTTACATATATCTGCCCATGTAGATGTAGGAGCATTCTTTTTGGATACATGCTTAGGAATGAACTCATTGTTTGATGACATATACTAACCTTCATTACTATATATTACCTAATTGCTCTGCAACTTAGTTGTGCCAGTTTTCATTTCCTTCAACAGTGCAAACGAGTTCTCATTGATTTACACTCTCATTACCACTTAGAATATTGCCAAGATGTTAAAAATTTCCTTGAGTGAATCATTTTTTTGGTTTTAATTTGCATATATGTGATTGGTTAGTACATGTAGGAGCTTTTAATAGATTGATTACCAAAATTTTCAATTTCAGACCTTTGTTGTAATAATTGATACTCTTGAATTTATTATTTCCATTTTATTAGCCCCAAATCATGAATTTAAATCAGTATTTAATTATTATTTTATTCCAGATATGTTCTATTTCCATTGTCATTAATCACTTAATCCAAGTTGCTTAAAAATATGTGTGGGGTGTGTGGGTGTGTATTTAATGTGGTTTAAGGTCCCCTAACAAGAACTAACATCCACTGGGTATACACTCAGAACTAAGCACTAATTAATACCAGTATATTAGATTTTATATATTGTATTGCATAATACATCACATCTGTAAGAAATAAATATTATTCATATACCTATTTGAATGTCAAGGAAATTGAATTAGATAAAAATTAAGCAACATGCCCCGATGTGTCACTGAATGCATAATTTGATCTTAGGAAGTCTGATTTCAGAATTCACCCTTTAGAAAACAAACATAGAAAACATGAAAAAAGTTGCATGTTTAGGAAACTCATTTCTTCATGTGCCTAATTTTTTGACACTGTTTGCCTTCAACCCACGCCTCAGAGAATGGGAAGTTCTCTATGAGCAGTGGACCCAAGCACGGAAAATCCAGAACCTAAGTTAGGGAGAGCAAAACCTCAAAGTGGACTGTTGCTCTCATACAAGCCCACTCATAGATAACCTTGAAAAACTGTTCAGGCGGGAAATAATGGTGTTACAGTTTGCGTTGTAGGCTTTATTCACTTGCCAGGAAAGAAAATGTTCCCAGGACAGAATCAACACAATTTATTTGGTTTACTGAGTATTTTTAGAGAAGTTTCTTAATTTTATTTACTTCCCGATCTGTAAAAAAGGAATAATACTATACTGTAATTATTAATAATACCATTCTGAAACTTAAGATAATTTATGCACATATGAAAACAGTATTTGAAACTTTGTTTTTTTGTTTTTGTTTTTGTTTTTAAGATTTTATTTATTTATTTGACAGAGAGAGAGACAGTGAGAGAGGGAACATAAGCAGGGGGAGTGGGAGAGGGAGAAGCAGGCTTCCCGTGGAGCAGGGAGCCCGATGCGGGGCTCGATCCCAGGACCCTGGGATCATGACCTGAGCTGAAGGCAGACGCTTAATGACTGAGCCACCGAGGTGCCCCAGTATTTGAAACTTTGTAAGTAATCAACATTATCTCTAAATTTCATTGGTAGCTATGACTTAAATTTTGCAATACCCTCCTAAATTCCAATGCCAACTATACATCACACACATTTTTCCCAGAATATGTTTACTTACCCCATCTCCTTGCTCCAAAAATAAGAGATCCCATTGCTTATATTAAATAAAATCCCTGCCCCTAATACTAAGAAGAAAAAAAAAAAGTTTCTACAATCTGACCTTAATTCCCTTTCTTATTGCAGTGTTCCTAACATCTATCTCCATTCCAATATAACCAGTATCAAATTAGTATAACTTGGTTATTCCTGTCTTTAATCCTTTATTCATCCTCTTTTCATTTCATTATTTCATTCATTCTTTTGCCAGAATTCTTCTCACTATATATATGCTTAGAGATATGTGAGGCAGTTTGTATCCTCAACTCAATATCCACCTTCTTTATAAATTATAATGATATTCATTAATAATTAATAATAATTAATTTTGTTTTATTTTATTTTCTTAAATAAACACAAAATTCATCAGTCCAATATAATACTTTGGTACCTTAAATTCATCATGTTTTATTTTTGTAATAGCTTTATGTAAATGTCTCGCTATCCTACTAGCTCATAAATTTCTTATTGGGAGGAACTCCAAGGCCTAACACATTTTATTGGGATTAAATGATTAAACGGGATTTTAGGGGAACCTGGATGGCTCAATTGGTTAAACGGCTACCTTAGGTTCAGGTCATGATCCCAGGCTCTCTGCTCAGTGGGGAGCCTGCTTCTCTCTCTGCCTGTTGCCCCCCCTTCTTGTGCTCTCTCCTCTCTCTGTCAAATAAATAAAATATTTTTAAAAAATAATTAGGGGATTTTAACTGGTCCACCCTACCCTCAAATTTTAACAGAATTATTTATACATAACTTGATTTTAAAATTATAAAACATTGGGTTCAGTAATGTCTCCACTATATATTTGTCAGACTTTAATAACTGTTTCTTAACATGATTTTATAACTGCTCAGTTCAGCTCCTCATACTACCAAAAATTGTCCATTAGCTATATTTTTTAGTCTGAAAAAAAGAAAATTTTCTATGAATAAGGTATAAAGGTGATTTTTTAAGTTTATGGAATCAATCTCAAATAATCATAAATATTAGATTTTTATTAAAATTAAATAAAATATATTTAGCATTACTTAATTTTTAAAATTAATTTTTCAAGATGATGACTTTTAAGTTACAAAGACATTTGAAATTCTTCATCAATATAAAAACATTATGAAAAATGAACTCTTAAGTTTCTAATAAAAGGATGCTTTTTGATGAAAATAATCATAGGAGCCAATATTTCAGACTTCAAATACACACACACACACACAGACACACACACACACAACATCCTACACATTACTATGATAAATTTTTGAAAGTAAGCAACAGCAAGCAACCAAAGTGCAGTAGTGAGGAAATATTAGATGATTTTATATATTAACAGAATTACTAACAATTGTGCTTAAATCTAATTCTATTCCATATACTGAAAAAAAATCTCTAAAATTAGAATAGGAAATTGATTATTTGCATTAAATAATGCAAGGTTAAATTTCCCTATTTCTTTGAATGTCAGTAAATGAGATCACATATTACAGTGAAATGAGATTTTCTTCTCTTGTTTTTCAAGTGTAAAACTAATGGGTAGAGCCAATATTTCCTACTATATTAACATTTCTATATATTAACTATTTGTGTTTCATGACACAAAAGTTAATCAAGTTTTATTATTTTGCAGATATTGTTAAAATACATATAATTCTTTTACCCCATTAATTATTTCTTATATTCCACACAGAACATTTTTATATCACAATACCTGTTACAAAGAGAATAATAAGTTTTATAGCTAAGCTTAAAAAAATGTCAAATGCTAACAGAAAGTAGTTATATACCAGGTAACATTACAGGTAAGCCATAAAGGAAAAACAAAACCTGGAAGCCTTGCTTTGCTTATGACATGAGAAATTAACTGTGACTCAGAAGGTGGTTACATCATTATTCCGGTTCAGTTTGTCAGTAGTTCTAAAATTAAATTTCAGATTATATTAAGTAAATTAATAATGTTTAATATATGAATTGAGGCTATATTCAAAATGAAGATTGCATTTAGACAATTATTGATAGAAATTTAAGCAATATTCTATAATTTACAAAAATAAACATATTTGGTTGAAGACTAAAGCTGAATGATGATTCATGGAAATAGAGTATAAATGGTTTAGACTTTTAAATATAATAATATCCCCAATGAATGCAGTGGTGTGAAAGTAGGAATGCATTGTATGAATATATGAGTTAAAATTTGTCAAGAAGATTAAGAGTCGTATGTAAATTTTCTGAGGAGATTTCATAGTCATGACAGCAAGTTGCCAGCAATTTACACATAATTTTGTCAAAACAATTTTCTTTTGAAAGAGGACTTTGCATTAAATCACAATGTATTTATTACAAAAATAAAAATTAGTCATAGGAAAAATAAAAGAAAATGTGTCAGGATTTCAGGTAATGCTGTGTTAAGTGCCTTTATTTAATCTTTTGAAATTAGGTAGTTAATGGAGAATTGGCTTAGTATCTTTGTATTGTGCCTAAAGTTTATGGCATAATATTTTCTTTAAAATTTTACCTTTAAGAAACATTTATTTATATAACATAGTATATGGGTATCTTCTTTTTCCCATGTAAAAAAAAAAAATTAGTGGCAGCAACATAATTACTCATTTTTTAATAAATAATACACGCATTGCCAATATCAGAATAATGATTCCAAGAAACCACAAAAATATGCCTATTCTAAATAGTTAATATTATTTTTACAGTTCATTTTGTTCCTAGGACATATTTAATTAGGTGTATAAAATAAAATTACAATGTTTTAAGATAACTTGGAAATGTTCCTCTATGTGATTATATCCCCAACTAGATATATGGGTAGGGTAACATTTTGTATTCTATTTTTAGTCATTTTACTTTAAACTTAATTTAGTTTCATGGTTGTATAAAATGTTAAAAAAAAAAACTATAGGTGTTAAAAAAAACTATAAAGAAGTCTAGTATCCATCATAGTATCCTCACCCCAACTCACTATACTTTATTTCATGATTTATCTTTCTATATTCTTACATATAATCAATTTGTATTTATAGCCTTTCTTAGATTAATGATAGTTCACCATAAAATTTTCTTTGTGTTTCTTCTTATCATTTAATGAAATAGTCTGTTTGTTCCTTAATAATGTATATAAATATTTCTCCTTGTTTTATGGCTGTACTCTATTGTGAGAAGTACATCACAGGCATTTGACCCATCTTCTAATGAAGTACATTTGGACTATTGCTGTTTCGTAGCCCTTACAAATAGAGTCAATGCTAATAAACATTTGTATAAGTATTTAACAATTTTGTTATTATATCTTTGAGATAGATTTTTCTAGAAGTGAGATTTCAAGGTCAAAGTGTTTAAGCATAAACAAATTTGCTACATATGGGCAGATTTCCTTTCATAAGGCTTAAACCATTTTGCATTTTTAGCTGTGATATATGAATATTCTTATTCTCGCAGTTGATCAAGTGGGTGTTGGATTTTTGCCATGGTAATAGGTAAGAAATGGTATCTCAAATAGTTTTAATTTTCATAATCTTTATTATAAGTGAGAAAAAGCATATTATACACTGCAGAACCATTTTCATATATTTTTCCCTGAACTGTCTAGAGCCCCAATTTTTTTTTGCTGTAATGTTATATTTTAAGTACATTATTTCTTTTTTTTAAGTACATTATTTCTTATGATAAAAGTTGGTTAAAAAATGTATTCTACCTGTAAAAATTGCCATGGATTTTAATAGTGATTTTTAAATTGATAAATACGTTATTGTTAAAACAATTATCATTAACTTCCTATGTGACAGTTACTCTTTTAGGTACCAGCGATAGTGTGATAAGCTGAAGGCCTTGCTCACATGAGGTATGGTCTGGTGGAGGACACAGCCCATAAATAGGGAAACAAGGTATCAAACAGAATAATATAAACCATTGCTAAATACTAGTAAAAAACAAAGCAGAAGCTGGTGGAGGTGGGATGCTATTTTATAGAGTTATCACTGAAGATCTCTTTGAAGAAGTGACACTGAGATTTTGACAAAGATGCCATAAAAGTGAGCCATTTGAAGTTCCAACAGGAAGAAGGAAGATATAACTAATGTAAAGGCCCTAAGTCAGATAAGGAACTGACAAGATTGTGTACACCAAGACGGCCTGTGTGGCTAGAAGAGCCACAAGCCTTAGGGTGGCATAGATCAAGTCAGAGGGGAGATTAATGCCTGATCATTTAGAACTTTGAGGGATATAATGAAGATATTCAATTCTAGGTTTAAAGAGGCTATTAGAGATTCTTAGTGAAAGCAGATATGACTTATGATATGTGGGGAATACATTGGGAGTGGACAGCAAGAATGTAAGCACATATGCCAATGGAAGGGGGGGAAATAATTTTCCCTCTATCTTTCTGAGTTCTTAGCTGAGACTCCTGTGTAATAAATGACAGGTTAACAAGAGAAAAGCAAAAAGAATTATATTAACATGTGTACCTCATGTATACATGGGAGGTGCCCAAGAAAAAATGAGTAACTCCCCAAGGTTGACTTAGAATTCAGACTTAATTACCGTCTTAATAAGGGAAAAGGAGAGGGGCACCTGGGTGGCTCCGTCGGTTAAGCATCTGCCTTTGGCTCAGGTGATGATCCTAGGGTCCTGGGATAGAGCCCCACATAGGGCTTCCTTCTCAGTGGGGAGCCTGCTTCTCCTTCTCCCTCTGCCCCTCCACCCTGTTCATGCTGTCTAGTTCTATCTCAAATAAATAAATACTTTTTTTTTTTTTTAAATGGTAAAAGGAGAGGCATGTAGGCCTCTCAGAGGAGAGTAACTAAATTTTGGAAAAGATGAATGACCTGTTAGAACTGATGGGAAGTATGATAGCTTATGACAAAGTTTGTCTAGGTATAGTGTAGACTTCTAGTCTCCTTACCTGTGGTGAGAGTCAATCTTCCCTGGTTGACAAAACTCCCGGGGAAGGGATCTATGACAATTAAGTTCCTATTGGAGAATCTGTCTTTCCATAGATAAAGAGTTCGGAAAAACCCTCTCCTTGCATTTGCTCTTTTCTAAGTGCCCACAGCTCAAAATAATTAATATACCACAGTGGCATGTTTTGGGGTGATCTATTCTGCTACACTTCACCAGTCACTGTTCCAAGTGTTTTACATGAACTGATGAACTTAAGCCATACAATTTTATGAAGTAGATAATCATTTCACAGATGAAGTAATTGAACTCCAGAAAGGTTAACTAAATTGCTCTAAGTCATATATCTGGAAGCAATGAAGATCTGAAACTAGATGGTCTCCACTCTGGCCTGGAATTTTGTTGATGTTATATGGATAAAAACTTAGATATTAAAAAAGTAATTAATGTTAAAATTCATAGTCCCATTTAAAAATCACTCTAAGAATATATTTAAGGGTCTAAAGGTATCAGCTCACTTCAATAATGCTTTTCTCTCTGTTATTAGCCAACTGAAGTTGGAAATTTTTGTTCGGAAATTAAGTTATGAAAGATATGCCATGGGAATCTCTAAATGAACACAAATTAGCACACTTTTAAAAAATTGATTTTGTGATTTTAATTCATATTATTAATGTAAAAATAATATCTAAACATCTCTGTCTTCAGTGAAAAAATAACACTGAGTTCTATTTTTCAATGCTAAATTTTAAATTATATTCACAAAATAAATGTTTGGTTTTTAATATAGATTTGCAAAAAAGGTTTAGAGGAAAGGATGATGGTAGCAAGGGGTAGTTTAACAGGACAGCTATGTTTTCTGCTGCTGCTTTTTTAAAGCCAAAAATAAGTATGCTAAACATTTGTCTATGGTAGCACACTGGTGATAAAGGGAATTGGGGCATGCGAGACCCCATACACATTCCCTTTTGAATACAACATCTTTCCCCAACATATACCACAACCATCTTGAAAAAAGCTGTAAGTTGTAATGGCCAAAATATTTATAGCCATTGTGAAATACTTAGTATGTGAAAACCAATCTATAAAAGCAAAAACTGTACAATTAAGACAAATTATAATTCATAATAAATAACAAAATTTCTTAAGATGGAAGAGAATTACCTTTGTACATTTTCTGATGAGTCATCTTTGAAACCATATTTATTTCCTACCCTGAGATAATTGTATCCTGAAAATCTGCTAAGCAGGGTTATTTTTACTTGAGGGTCATTACCCTTTTCAGAGGACCATGTGGTTGTTCAAAAATAAATACTTAGTCAAAAACACAATGAGATACCACTTAACACCCACTAGGATGGCTATCATCAAAACAATGAAAATCACAATTGATGGTGAGGGTGCAGAGAAACTGGAACCCTCACACGTTGGTAATAATGTAAAATGATACAAGTGTTGCAGAAGGCTGTTTTGTGTTTCCTTAAAAAATTTTACCATATGACCCAGCAATCCCACTTCTAGACATACACCCCAAAGAATTGAAAAGCAAGTACTCAAACAAGTACTTTTTTTATGAATGTCTATGTTCGCGTTCTTGTAAACGCTTCACTTGATAACAAACATAGTACAGATGCTTCCTGACTTACAATGGTTCCACTTACGATTTTTTGACTTTACACTGCTATGAAAACAATTCAGATTTTGTAGAAATTATACTTGGAATTTGCAATTTGGATCTTTCCTAGGGCTAGCAATAGGTGGTACAATACTCTCGATATTTTCTGTCCTGATGCTGGTCAGCAGCGGGAGACTGAAGCCCCAGTAGCCATGAGATCACGAGGGTAAACGACTGGTACACTTAGAACCATTCTGGATCCATACAACCATTCTGGTTTTCACTTTTAGTACATTATTCAACAAATTACATGAGGTATTCAACACTTTATTATAAAATAGGCCTTGTGTCAGATGATTTTGCCCAACTTTATGCTGATAGAAATGTTCTGAGCACATTTATGGTAGGCTAAGCTAAGCTCTGGTGTTCAATAAGTTGAGTGTATTAAATGCATTTTTGACTCAATGATATTTTCAACTTATGATGGTTTTATTGGGATGTAACTCCATCATAAGCTGAGGAAGACCTATAAAGTAAATTTCAAAGATTTCTTAAAATCCAACAAATGAATCCAGTGCTGTGCTATGCCCTCTGGGAGATTAAATCAATCATCAATCTAAATAAATACATCTCTCCTCAACGAACCTAAAGAGTTATACATTATAATTTTTAATCTTCATGATTAAATAAAAAGAATAAGACTTGCTATGCACACAGACGGGGAAAACTGATTCCATTTCTAATAATTACAAACTAGACAAAGTTCTTTTACAAAATAAATAAAAGGATGATGGTAGCAAGGGGTAGTTTAACAGGACAGCTATGTTTTCTGCTGCTGCTTTTTTAAAGCCAAAAATAAGTATGCTAAACATTTGTCTATGGTAGCACACTGGTGAATAAAGACACTTTTAAGATAGGTACCATTATTATCTTAGTTTATAGATGAAGAAACTCAGGCACAAAGAAATAAAATATATTGTCTAAAGAAACATATTAGCAAAGAAGGAAAAACAACTTGTACTTAGATAGTATAGTCCCAGAATCAATATTCAATTTGGTTGCCTCTTACAAGGATTATAAGAGTATATTTGTATAATAATTATCAATATTTTGACCAACGTAAAGAAAAACAATGCTTATTGTAGGTCTATGTAGACATAGAAAAATACTGATAGATATATTGAAATTTGAAAAATTAAGATAAAATTCATCAATGAAGACACAAAATAATTTTATTTAAGTAAATTGGTTCTTTGTTCATAAATTTGGAATATTCTCATTTGAAATAGAAATGTAGACATTGCAATTGATTCAGTGGCAGCATGAGGGCATCCTAAGATCATGGATGTGTAGTCATTTAACCACCTATACTGGTCTTTGAATATAGTTTGCAGACATATTTCTTTTACTAATACATACACTTTTAAAACAAGTTGTCTTTTTGGAATAGCTGAGAGATAACTGAAACCCTTACTTAAAAAATACCTATCTGTTTATTTCATAGAATACTTCTGATCATATAGATTTTTTGCTTTTCTACTCATTCTAATTTGCTCTACATTAGACTAATATTAATGTAATAGACACTACTGGAGTATCTCTTCATCCTTTCTGTAGGGATGACTGATTAAAGTAAAGGGGTGCTTGCCTGGCATCTACGTTTCCTCTCTGTCTCTCTTTTTATTTCTGAGAAAAATAGAGGGATACTTGATCCATGCTTGTATGTCAGGATTTCTGCATTCATAATTTTAACCCAGAAGCAGGAGTTACAGATTTAGGTGCATTAAAGACTCCTTCTGAGCCCTGCTTTACTAAAATGAAAATTATTCTTGTAACTTATTTAATATCCTAGAAGACTACTTTTTTTCTTTTTTTAACATAGGCTGAATTATTTGTTTTCTATTTATTAAATGAAAATAAATTTTGATTAACATGGCATGAAATCAGTACATAGTACATGTAAAAAAAAAAATTGCAACATCAGGGACATTTTCTGGTTCAAAGCCTTCTCCGGTCTAACATTCCAAATTTGGCTCCAATTGGAAGTGACAGTAAAAAAATCTCAGAGTATTGTTAATGGGTACTTGCCAGAGAGTTTTGATCCACTCAGGGACAGTTTTCTGTGATAGAAAAGCCCTTGTGTGAACTCACTGATGAAGCACGGAGTCTATACTTCTGACAAAAATGTGGCCCATAAAAGAGTGAGAAATTGATCCAAAAGAATCTAAATAAAAGAATCTAAATAATTCTTATCCCTTCACCCTAAAAAACTTACCTTCCTTGTGTATTATGACCAGGTGAAAATTTAACAAAGGTTGTCATGACAATGTGGCAGCAAATGGCCCAGAATAAGGTGGTATCCTCAAACAAATTACTGTGTGATCCAATCCCAAATCACCCAAAGGGCACAAACCCCACAACCCCAGTGAGAAAGCAATATGTGACAGCTGTTCAGTCAAGGGACTCTCCAAACTGAAGCAATCATGTAAGTTACCTTGTTGCCTCATATAAAGTTTTCCATAGACAGAAATCATCAAAAGTTGATTTGGTAGAACAGTGAGCAGCCCAGTAGTATTGGCTTCACATGAAAAAAATGGCTATCTCTCTGGAGAAAATTTTATACTACAGGAAGCAAAGCTTTTTAATCAAAGGATCCCTTGATTCACAAAAGTTCCTTAAATGCCTCTCCGATACACTGCTAGTTTGCTTAAATTGAAACCTGATTTTGTCCACTAGGCTGCTGTGGATATTTAACCACAGGGCCAGTTCTGTGGAGGATAAAATGAGTATGATCACTTTCCATGGTGGGCAGAACTCAAAACCATTTTTGTAGCTCTAAAAATTACCCGCTTGAAAAACTTGTTATGTTTTTACTGACTTTTGGCCTGTAGATACGTTTTTAACCATTTGGTCTGCCTCTTGGAAAGCTACAGATTGCCTGGCAGATTAATGTTACTTGTATTTGGGACCACAAACTGGAAACAAAGTGTGGCTGCTAATATAACCATCTGTTTTACTCTTATCCATTCCCAAAACAAGAGCCCCTTCTCTATTACCACACTGGTCAGAAGCTAAGGATTGAACCTCGGTTACTTAGATGGCTACATTACTGTTTTGATCCACCATTGTATGAGACGTAGAAACAGATCCACCATCATAGATTGGGCACACACACACACACACACACACACGCACACACACACACACAGACTGTTTTTGGTGAAGGATCTACCATCTACCATTGGAACTCCTGCCAGAAGTTGACTTGAAGACTCCATCTTAATCTGGCACATTTGCTGCTACATTGTTATGATAATATTTAATTTTATATTTCTCAAGTTTTTCAGGTGGAGGGCTGACTGTAAGAATTATTTAGATAACATTGAATAGGTTTCTCATTTTCCTGTGGGTTACCATTTTTCAGAAGTATAGACAAATTCAGGAGGCCATAATGTATGGGATATGGCCTCTGTCCACTCATGGCAGTTAAACTTCATCAGAACTTGACCCCTTCTTGAAGATCATTGATGTAGACACACTTTTTGTTATTGTTTCATTTTAATTCCACTGTAGTTAACATATGGTGTTATGTTAGTTTCAGCTGTACAAGATAGTGATTCAACAATTCCATACATTACTCAGTGCTCGTCAAGACAAGTGCACTCCTAATCCCCTTCACCTATTTCATCCATTCTCCTACCCCTCCCCTCTGGTAACCATCAGTTTGTTCTCTATAATTAAGTGTCTGGTTTTTAGTTTGTCTCATTTTTTCTTTGTTTATTTTTTTTGTTTCTTAAATTCTACATATGAGTGAAATCATACCATATTTGTCTTTCTCTGACTGACTTATTTTATTTAACATTATACTCTGTAGATCCATCCATATTGTTGCAAATGGCAAAATTTCTTTCTTTTTCATGGCTGAGGCATATTTAATTATATATATGTGTATATTTAATTATATATATGTGTATACACATATATATATACATATATATAAATACACATATATATACCACTTCTTTATCCATTCAGCTATTGATGGACACTTAGACTGCTTTCATAATTTGAATATTGTAAATAATGCCACAGTGAACATAAGGGTGCATATATCATTTTGAATTAATGTTTTCATATTTTTTGGGTAAATTCCCAGGAGTGGAACTACTGGATCATAGAGTAATTCTATTTTTAATTTTTTAAGAAACCTCCATGCTGTTTTCCACAGTGGCTGCATCAGTTGGCATTCCCACCAAAGGTGAATGAGAATTCCTTTTTCTCCACATTCTCACCAACACTTGTTGTTTCTTGTGTTTTTTATTTTAGCCATTCTGACAGGCATGAAGTAATATCTCATTGTGGTTTTAATTTGCATTTCCCTGATAATGAGTGAGGTTAATCATCTTTTCATATGTCTCTTGGCCATCTGTATGCCTTCTTTGGAGAAATGGCTATTTATACCTTCTAATTTTTTAATAGGATTGTTTTTTTTTGTTTTGTTTTTTTGTTTTTTAGTGTTGAGTTGTATAAGTTCTTTATATATTTTGGTACCAACCCTTTATTGGATATGTCATTTGCAAATATCTTCTATTCAGTCTTTTGCTTTTTAGTTTTGTTGATTGTTTCCTTTGCTGTGCAGAGCCTTTTTAGTTTGAAATACTCCCAATAGTTTATTTTTGCTTTTGTTTCTCTTGCCTCTGGAGACATATCAAGAAAAATATTGCTGTGGTAAATGTCAGGGAAGTTACTGCCTATGCCCTCTTCTAGGATTTTTATTATTTCAGGTCTCACATTTAGGTCCTTAAACTATTTTGAGTTTGCTTTTGTGGATGGTGTAAAGAAGTTATTTAGTATCATTCTTTTGCATATAGCCATCCAGTTTCCCAACACCATTTGTTGAAGAGACTGTCTTTTTCCCATTCCATATTCTTGACTCCTGTGTTGAAGATTAATTACTATATAATTGTGGGTATATTTCTTGGCTTTCTATTCTCTCACATTGATTTATGTTCCTATTTTTTGTGCCAGTACCATATTGTTTAATTACTACTGCTTTATAGAATATCTTGAAATCCTGGATTGTAATACCTCTAGTTTTGTTCTTTTTCAAGACTGCTTTGGATATTCAGGGTCTTTTGTGGTTCTATACAAATTTTAGGATTATTTGTTTTAGTTCTGTGAAAAATGCTGTTTGTATTTTGATAAGGATCACATTAAATCTGTAGTTTGCATTAAATAGTATGGATATTTTAATAATTGTTCTTCCAGTTCATGAGCATTGAATATCTTTCCATTTGTTTGTGTCATCTTCAATTTCCTTCATCAATCTTTTATTGTTTTTAGAGTGCAGATCTTTCATCTCTTTGGCTAAGTTTATTTCTAGATATATTATTATATGGCGCAATTGTAAATGATGTTGTTTTTTATATTTCACTTTCTGTGACTTTGTTGTTAGTGTATAGAAATGCTACTGATTTCTGGGTATCCTGTGACTTTACTGAATTCATTTATTAGTCCTAGTAGTTTTTTGGTGGAGTCATTTCTATATAAGGCACCAAGACATCTGGAAATAGTGAAAGTTTTACTTCTTTACCAATTTGGATGCCTTTTATTTATTTTTCCTGTCTAATAACTGTGGCTAGGACTTCCAGTACTATGTTGAATAAGAGTAGTGAGAGTAGACATCCTTGTCATGTTCCTGATTCAAAGAAAAATTTCTCAGTTTTTCACCTTTGAGTACGATGTTAGCTGTGGGTTTTTCATATATAGCCTTTATTATGTTGAGATATGTTTCTTCTAAGCTTATTTTGTTGAGGATTTTTATCATGAATGGATGTTATACTTTGTCAAATGCTTTCTCTGCATCTATTGAAGTGATCATATGTTTTTTATCCTTTCTTTTGTTGATGTGATGTATCACATTAATTGATTTGTGAATATTGAACCACCCTTGCATCACAAGAATAAATCCCACTTGATCATGATGAATGATTTTTTTAATGTATTGTCAAATTTGATTTGCTAATATTTTGTTGAGGATTTTTGCATCTATGTTTATTAGAGAACACAGGGATGAGGTGCACTGTTGGCAAATTAGGTAGCTCATGTTGTGTTGGTTCCAGCAGGTGTTAGTGTGTTTAGGCGGGGTGGGGGGGAGGGTTGGGAAGAGAAATGGTGCCCACCAGCTTTTTTGTCATTGCAGAAGTCTCACAATGATTCCTGTCCCTGCAGCACAGGCTCTGAGATTAGTAAAGAAATCTTTCTCCAGTATATCCCAAATATTTCCTAACTACTGCTTCAGTGCTCTATCTCCATGGGGCTGTTTGTTGTACTGTCTCTTTAAGGGCAGGGACTCAGTTTCTTATCACCTTCCTGGTTCTCCCAGAGCAGAGCCCACTGACTTTTAAAGTACCAGGTGTCAAGCCCCACTGATTTTAATAACTCATGACATTAGGCCCCCCTGCTTCTCAAAATCAAATATTATGTGGATTCATCTTCCCTGTGTGGATTCCCTGTGCCTGGGGTGCTTGGTGTGAGGGTCCGTTTGTCTCCCCTCTCTGCACCTGTGGCATCCCTCCTGAAGACATTTCCACATGTCCACTTAACCCCCAAATGTGTCTTACCTTTATATCCTCTTCTCTCTGTTTATCTGTGGAGAGTCTGTTCTGCCAGTTTTGGGGTCATTTTCTAGGTTATTTACACTGATGTGGATGTTATCTCGTTGTATCCCAGGGACAAGGTAATCTTAGGACCTTCCTACTCTACCATCTTCCCCTGATGTAGACCCATTTTTAAGTTATAATGTTATGGTTCTAGTCTGACCAGCCAACTCTAACACATCATTATAGCTCTTGAAACTAATGAGTCATATGTTTTCAGCAGTCACTACCATTTTCAGTCTGACAAGGATATGTCTTTCATTGCAAAAACTACTCAACAATGGACTGGCAGTCACGGTTTTTAAGGAAGCTCTCATGCTTTTTACAATCTCAAGTCACATAAATGATTTCTGATTTGGACTCCTTTACCTCTTTCCTTGTCTACACATCCAAATAAGGCTGTTCAGTCATTTAATTTAGATGTGCACAGAAATAAATAATTTCTAGGACTCTTCCTAGATAATGATCAGAACAAGATTAGATGAGTTATGTAAACCAATTTTGGAAACTTGGGATTTCATCACGGTCAGCCAAGGTATAATTTACTTTCCCTTAACACTAACCCCAGACTTGCCTGGGTGCTGCATCTTACTGGTGGCAGCCTGGCCAAAAAGGGACCTAGAAGATCCAAACATAATTCTGATTCTGCTCCTTGATTGTTTTATTAGATTAACATGTTTTAGGTCATAAACATAACATTTTGTTTGAGTGTATTTCTCACCATATCCTTTTCCTACAATGGCCATAATGGATCTCTATAGTTCTAGAAAAATGCCCTTCCAAATAATTGCAATTGATCCATCCAAACTAAAGGTCTAGATGCAAGTAGGGGATGACTGGGGGGAAAGGTAAAGTTTTAGCTACTTGAATGAGACAAATCAATTTCATGATTGTAGAGTGAGAACAACAACCTTGTCAGTGGGAAGTCAATCCCTCAGAACCTGGGAGATACAGGTGTTCTTTGTATTTCAGTGTTGCCCCTTCCTCATTAAGGAAAACAAACATACTGGAGCAATTTCTCCAATATGCTTCCTGAACCTTAAATTTAAATGGCCACTAATTTTCCCATCATTTGTCAGACTGCTCTGATCAGCACTTGATTACTGTTCACCTAACCTTCCCAAGAAGACTTTTAGAAACAAAAAATGATGGCTCTAGTTCTTACTCCTCTACCCAAACATTTATCAAGTCATTCTTCTGTATGTAAGCCCATTGGACAAACAAATATCACCTGGCTGAGTACGTGGAAAAACAAGATGGTTGTACAATCCTTTTAAAACCAAGAACTAGACTCAATTATTAAAACTAAACTGGGAAGCCTAAAGCCTACCATCTTTTAGAAGGTTGCTTTGGATGATCTGTGAACCTTGTATGACTAGTAAACACTTTGGGGGTTCTCAGAATTGAGACTGACTTTCTCATTTCAGGGGTGGCATGAATACTGCTGGGCATGTATTTCTTATATGGAATGAGGTAAACCTCTCTCCTTCCTGAAAACATGGTAACCTGCACCTTAGGAGTGGTCATAAGAGACCTTAAGTGTTGAAAGGGTCATCACAGTAGAATCTCAGATGAATATGGAGATCTCTCCAAAATGGTACTACTTTTACTTACTCTAGGAAGCTTCCTGGAATGATAACTGACTTTTTTTTTTTTAATGTGCATTCTACAGGCAGTTATTCCTACCATGGGAGTGATTTCTGTTAAAAAAAAAAAAAAAAAAATGTAGTAAGAAATGTGTTCCTTTCTTTGGCTGAAGTGATTAATGATCTCACCTTGACCATGGAAGTCATTCAGGTTAATCTCAATTCTCTGTTCAATGATTGTAATGGTGATAGAATTTCCCCAGATTTCTTTGTGGACCAAGGAAAAGCCCATGCATTGCTAACATATCCTCCTGTACCTGGATTAATGCCTTGGACCAAGGTAAAGATCAAGTTAAAAACTTAAAAAAAAAAAAAAAAAAAAGGCCGCTTTGATTTCAAAGGTAGATCCAGATGGTATGTGATTTGTTAAACTAGTTTAGTTTGGAGTTGCTGGAGGTAAGCTAGCTAGATAAAATACAGGGCATTCATTTAAATTTGGAATATCAGGTAAACAATAAATAATTTTTTTCACATAGATGTTCCCTGTATAATGTGTGGGACATACTAATATTAAATGACTGTTTATGTAAAATTCAAATTAGCTGGATATACTGTATTTTTATTTGCTAAATTAAGCAACTCTACATGAGGGGTAAAGTTGAAGTCCATATTGCAGGGTGGCCTCATCCTATTTCTTGCAGTCCTATTGGATATTTCCCTTATTTAATACTGCATGAGCAAATTGAATGGATTTGATCTCAGCTTCTTTGGACATATTACTCAGAACAGCATATTCATGGATAATTTACCTAAAGCCAAGACATTTTAGGAACAATGGATGGATATTTTTGAGAGACAATTTTCCATTGTCACTTGCATGAAAGTGCATTTTTTAATACAGCTATTTCAAAAAGTGCATTTTGTATACATCTATTTTTGTCTATGTTATGCACTTTATACATACATTCCATAGGAATCAAGGACAATTTCTCTTTTGTACCCAGCTTGTAGAGAGCATTTGTAATATTATAGCTGCCTAATAAATATTTTAGAATGAATTTATAAATATATGAATGAAAAAAATGAATAATTACTATGTAGAAATATAATTAGTATCACATACATAGGATTTATATTTTTTCGATCAGGATAAATTATTCACAACTAAAACATCTACATATAAATAAGTTTGCTGATTACATCTAAATATTTTGAAATATGACACTGATGGTTCACTTAAGCATGATGAATTTAAAATAAAATTCAATATAATCTGGACTGATGTAGTGCCCCATCTAAGTGGGATTAGTTAGAAAGCTCAGTAAATAACTTCTAATGTATTGTTGCAATTTGGCCTATATTGGATGAATATAGGGGGAGTAAACTACTGAGTGTCTGCTCAAATGTTCTTTGAGAATGCCTGATCAAAATAGGATTATTCTCTTGGCAACTATGCTTTTACCATACACTTTTTATATATCAGTTGTTAAAAGATATTATGTTTTTCTGTTTTCTATGTAGGTTTTTCTCTTTTCTATGTTGACTGTAGTTTTGTAGAGATAGAGTGTGCCTTTATCTTATATGATCTTTATGAACAAACTCTAGCCTTGGGTGATTATACTTCACTCCAAACAAAGCTATTATTGACTTATAAATTCGATTAAACTGGTCTGATTCCATACATTAATTGTAAATATGTTTTCTATTTCTAGATAGTGATTTCAAAAATTCTTTTCAAAAATTTTAGCCGAAGTTCCAAGTATAATAATTCTGATCTATTCATATGTCACATTTATGGATCCCTAACAACACATCGTATACCTCATTGCAAAGCATTTAATGGTTATAATTCACACTAACTATTGAGCTAGAATCTGATCTCAGTCATTGGGCTCAAGTCTAAAAATTCACATAGATCACTTTCTGTTTTGCCCATGTCATAATCCTTTTGTACTCTATCCTAAACTGTCCCCCTGACTCCACTCCGCACACTTGCCTTAATCATTTTGATTTCATAACTTGATTTGTACATATTATTCTGCTTCTAACTGAAAGTCCATCTCAGTCTTGATCCTGCTAGGTACAAGAAAGAATCCTCAATCATAGCTTGGAGATACTTCAGACTCTCCTTAATCTGACAAGTAAATTAATTAAAACAAGTAAAATTGGTATTGTCCTAGGTGAACATGAGGAAGAACACAATATCTGAGGGATGGCTTTTCTATTTCCATCTTTATTTTTTGTTGTTGTTGTGCTTAATCAATTTAAAAGAGACAGTATATATGCAGCTTTCCCTAACCCAAAGAGAGTTTTATCTCCCATCACTTTCTTTCCTAATAGTGAGATCCCCCCTGCCAAGTAATTGCCTTTATTTTCACAGATGGGATAAACTTTATATCTACATAAAATAGGATAATAAATGTCAAATTTATAGAGGAGTAGAAAAGTGACCCAGAAGTGCAAATGAAACTACAGATTTACACAGATTATTTAAGATTAACACAAAAAGGATTTTGAATTAGGAAATTGGAGCAATAAATGTCCTTTGGATTTCTGCCATATTTTTTCCCTATTAATATATCACGTGGCTTCACCAATTTGGGCATAAATATCACCCAAATGATATAAATTCCAATTTATTAGGAAGTTCCTTTTGGGGAGCTACATAAGTGACATTCTCTCTGCAGGTTTATTTTCAAACATGCAGCTCATAATGGGAGGTCCCTTAAAGCATTGCAAGGAACTGACTGACAGAAGGCATTGTCTCACGCTCTCTTTGATGCAGTTGGCGTGAGACTTGGAGTTTAAAAGAGCCCTTTGTAAGTAGAAGGTTGAATAGTATGAAAGACAGTCTATACAGCCTCTAAGTTTTCCTAAGGGGATTTGCTCCTGCTTTTTAAAACCTGCCCTTTTGACAAACGAAAATGATTTCAAAAGAAAATGATTACCAACATGGTACATTTCACTATGGATGAACAGTGAGCTATACATTGAGATAAAGGTCAACTGTGGTTATTGGTTAAATCTGCAGGAGCCAGCAAATCAAAAAAACTGTCACTGCTGAAGGAAAGAAATGTGTGCCTCACCAAATCCTTCCCCTACCTCTAATAAGAAAGAATTCAAAACTATTAGGTTTAATAGAAATTACTAATAACATTCTATTAATTATCTTTTTATTGAAATAGTGGGTAAGTTTGAGTAGCATTATTCTTTGACTCTAGCTAATTCTTCTGTGCCCTATCCCAAAGAGCTCTCCTCTACTATAGTGGATTTTATCAGTAGTTCAGAATTAAAGCATGGGAATGTCATTTTATAGAGGACTGCCCCTTGACATTTCATTTACACAGAATTGTATCGTCAGAACTGGATAAATATCATATCTACAACTTATTCTAGGACCTTGAAACAGGTAGAGCTTCCAGTTTTCTCAATATTTCTTTGATTTTTCTAGTGTCTTCAATTCTTTACAGGAATAATATATATGTATATTTTGTATTCTTAGAGTCGGGTATGGCTCTCAATTGTATATATTTAAATCAGTAATGAAAATATCATGTCACTTGAAGTTTAGAAGTTTGAAAAATTTTTATGTTATTGTTGGAAGTTTGAATTGATTAATCACATTTTGGAAATGCTTTCATGAAATATGTGAAGATCCTTAAAAAACTGACCCAGTTATTCTGTCAGGAAGGAATTGATAAAACAAACAAAAATTTAGTTCATCTACAGTTCAGTTTCTAAGAACAGAACCTTGAACTAATCCAACAATGAAAGAATGATTAAGCAAAATTTGGGAAACCACGAGTCACCTTAATCTGTTTTGCACAGGAAGGCTTTCCCTTACTACCTTGTCTAAAAATTCTCTCCACCTTTCCACACATTGTGTTTTTCTTATATCTCTTCTGTGACTTTGCCTCTGTTCCCTCAGGAATAGTTTTGTCTTTCTCCTGCTCTGCACTGTATCTCAGGATGAATAGCCTCTTCCCATTTCAGTGGGCATCTGGTGGGATTTGGTCAATGGGAGGTAAGTGTGGGAAGTTGGGGAAGGGTGTGAGGAAGGGTGGAGCGCGTGAATTTCTCCCCTCCTTCTTTACCTTTGGTTGCATCGCTAGCAGTGCCTATGTAGTTCTGGGGTTGCGGTCTGTTTTTTTGGGTCCCCTATAACAAAAATACTACAGACTGGATGACTTCAACAACAGTTATTTCTCACAGTTCTGAAGCCTGCAAAGTCCTAGATCAAGACGCCAGCAGAATCAATGTCTAGTGAGGGCCCACTTCCTGGTTCATAGATGGTTATTTTCTTGCTGTGTTCTCACAAAAAAGCAAAAGTAGTGAAAAAGCTCCCTGAGTTCTTTTGTAAAGGCACTAATCCCATTCATGAGGGCTCCACTCTCATGGCCTAATAATCCCCCAATGCCCCACCTCCAAATACTACCCTATTGGGGATTAGGCTTCAACATATGAGTGGAGATGGGGGGCACAAACATTCAGTGTATAGCATAGTTCCTGCCAGATAGGTCTGTCATGATCCAGGTTCTGCAGGTGACTTTGGCCCCTGGGTTCCTATAACACTGCATCTTCCATTTGTCCCACTACCCTAGGAGTAGAATAAACATACTACGACTAGACTGGATTGATTCACAAACATTAATTCAGCTCTCAACCACCACATCAATAACCAATGCATTAAATTTTGTCTCCTTTAAATACCCAGAGAGGTTTCTTTCCTGACTCAAGCCTAACTGAAAAATTAGTGTTTATCTAAAATTGTCTTACTAATATTCTTTTATAATTTATTGTTATGGAAGCACTATAATTATTTCATGGGAGCACTACCATTAGACCCCAGGGTTGCTGTGAGTAAATTCCACTTCCAATAATCAGAGCTTTTTGGAAGTTTCTACTTCCAATTCAAGATCATTCACTACTGTTGACTAAGTCATGTTATAGCCGTGGTAGTACTTTAAGCACTTTGGAGAGACTGCATTAACCACTATGAGAAAATATTGTCTCAAAAAGTTGGTTTCTTTTTCTTACAGGAATATCTCAGTGCATTTTGTTTTAATGATGCCTATTTGACTTCATACAATTCAGATAAATTTCAAATTGTCTGCTTTTTTTAAAGCAAACTATTTGAATGGCAAGAATGGTATTTTAGTTTTTTCAGCTTGCAACTAGACCATATAGATGACTCATGAATCAACCTTAGCAAATAGCATGCAAAGCAATTTTCTTGCGCCTGTGAAATTTTAACAATTTTCCCACTCTATTTTAAACTTTTGCTTAGCTCTCGGAATTTGTTCTAACATTCTCATTTTTTCTCTTTTATTTTACATCCTATTTCAAGATAGTTCCCTTTCACAATTTACTTGGTTTGTTTGGAAAACAGTCCACACTTTTCTTAGACCTCAAAACAAAATTTAATTCATTTTGAATTAACGTGATATGTTTGACTGGTTATGATGGCAGAGGTAAATAGGAATCAATATCTTATCCCAATTGGACCTTCCACTTTCTGTTTTGTTTTGTTTGTTTTTCAGTCTGCTAGTATTTCAATTTATTTTTCAGTTCTCATAAAGTATGTGTATTCACATGTGTCCTCTAATTCAAATTTATATTTAAAGTAAAATTATCAGCAGTCATAGGGATAATGTAGTTGACATTTTTTAATTTGATTTAAATTAGGAGACTGACCTGATATTTGTCTAAAATATTTTCTCTCAAGGACTTTTATAATCATGGAATTATAGGAAAAAATGAATTGAGGAATATTTGAAATAATCACCCAAATAACTTGACATTATTCAAAATCTGATTTTTCTGTTATCTATTTTTTAATAAACTAAATTTGTACAGATTAAATTCAGTTATTTTTATGTTATAAAGAAGAACCAACTAAACAGCATCATGTGCTCATTTATTTTGAGCTACAGAACACATGAAGGCAATTTCCTGATGATTTATCATAAATCTCACTCAAATAGTATGATAAATAACAACAGCAATGGAGTTAATTGTTCTATTTTTATATTCACTGGACCCCTGAATTGTTTAGAAACACATATCATAAGGTAACTAATTAATGCAATTTGCTAATAATTATTTTAAGTTCATGCAAAAATAAACCAAAGCAACTTGTAATATCCATTGTTAGCCTCAATTTAGTATAGTTTATATTTACTTAGAAATCTGCTTTAGGGGCACCTGGGTGGCTCAGTCGGTTAAGCATCTGCCTTCAGCTCAGATCATGATTTCAGGGTCCTGGGATCCAGCCCCACATCAGGCTCCCTGCTCAGCAGGGAGTCTGCTTCTCCCTCTTCCTCTGCTCTGCACCACCCTCATGCTCTCGCTCTCTCTCTCAAATAAATAAGAAAAAGAAAGAAAGAAAGAAAGAAAGAAAGAAAGAAAGAAAGAAAGAAAGAAAGAAAGAAAGAAAGAAAGAAAGAAAGAAAGAAAAAGAAAGAAAAGAAAGGAAAGGAAAGGAAAGGAAAGGAAGGAAGGAAGGAAGGAAAGAAGAAAGAAAGAAAGAGAAAGGAAGAAAGGAAGAAAGAAAGAAAGAAAGAAAGAAAAGAAAGAAAGAAAAAGAAAGAAAGGAAGGAAGGAAGGAAGAAAGAAAAAGAAAGAAAGAAAGAAGAAAGAAAAAGAAAGAAAGAAAGAAGAAAGAAAAAGAAAGAAAAGAAAGAAACCTGCTTTAAACTGGGTTTCTTCCACACCGTGAAGGCATTTCACTGCTACACATTAAAGACATGATGCTAAATCTTTGTTTTGTTTGATATATACATCATTTTGTTTTGCTTGAAAAAAATTGTAGGTCATTGTTGTAAGTAGTCAATGTTTGAAGCATCCAGAAACAATGGTTCCACAAATCAAGCTTAAGGAGTCTTGGCTCAGACTGCTACTCTTCTCCAACCCATTGTAATTGATGAATACCACCTGTGGCACTCCTAATTCATAGCAGCAGGCAATCATTTCCCTTGGATACCCATTACCAGTAATTATTCCCAAGATAAGCTATTAGATATGGCTTGTGAATATCTCAGCTGTAAACTTGAAAAAATTAATTCTAATATTTCCTTTGAGATTCATTTGTACTTTAGTGACAATATAAATTTGTGAAATTATCTTTTAAAAAAAGAAACAAAGGCATAGACTTGTTTTTAGAAAAAGTGATAAAATTATGATATATTTACAGATTTTGCAGCATTCTTATGTGATTTTTTAAAATATAGAAACAGTTGGAAATCTTGTAGATAAGATAACATGAAGCAGTTGGTCATTAATTGTTGTTTTTTCTTTCATACTGAAGTCATTTTCAAAAATTTGGCTTATAGTGTGTGACAATTATATGTGGCTTTGCAAAAACAGCATTGCTTAAAGAAAAGGAAGAATAAAACCCATAAACCAAAGCACTAAACACAGTTTACACCCTAATTGCCTTTGGAAACTTACATTAACTGAATTTAAAAACATGATGTTAAATTTACAAAAATTTTTTGATTGCTTTGAATATTTATTAAATTATAAATTCATTTATAAGAAAGGCAATATATATTTGCATGTAAGCACTATCTGTTTGCAAATTTTGTAATATTTTTTAAAAATGATATACCTTTTGCCTCTTATTTTTAAAGAGTACTTTTATTTGGATCTGTTTATGTCCTTGTTCAATTTTGGCACTTAAAGCACTTGTAATATAAGGACACATTTTTCACACAAAAACCTGTGAAATGTGTATTCATAAGCTCTTCTGGTCTGCTTCAAAATGCTGACAAAATGTATGACAGTTCACAAGGATCCATCCCTTAGTTTTCTCTGTGAAAGAGAAGTTACTGTGGTTAAGTTATAACCAATATATATGAATGTGAGTATTAGTGGCAGAGAGGAACACTTTGTGGGTCTTTTTTTAACTATTGTTATCTTATTATTATATTGTTTTAATTAATAACTTTCTTTAATTTTTGAGCTGTTTTAAATTTATGAAAAATTGAGCAGAGTTCCTTCTATATACCCTCCAACTCGATACCCAACTTCCTGTATAATAATATTTTACATTAGTATGGCAAATATGTTGCAATTAATGAACCTATACTGATATTATTGGTATGTTATTATTAACTAAAGCCCATACTTTATTCAGATTTCCTTAGTTTTTACCTAATGTCCTTTTTCTGTTCCAGGATCCTCTGTAGGATACCACATTACATTTAGTCTTTTGTTTTGGGTTTCTTTTAAGGTTTTTATTTAAATTCCAGTTAGTTAACGTACAGTGTAATATTCGTTTCAGGTGCACAATATAGTGATTCAACACATCCATACAGCACCCAGTGCTTATCACAACAAGTGCACTCTTTAATCCCCATCATCTATTTAACTCATGTCCCCACCCACCTCCCCTCTGGTAACCATAGGTTTGTTCTCTATACTTAAGAGTCTGTTTCTTGGTTTGCCTCTCTCTCTCTTTTCCCCCCCTTTGCTTGTTTTGTTTCTAAAATTCCACATCTGAGTGAAACAATATGGTATTTGTCTTTCTCTTTGGCTTAGCATAATACTCTCTAGCTCTATCCATGTCATTGCAAATGGTAAGATTTCATTCTTTTTTATGACTAAGTAATATTCCATTGTGATATACATATATACCACTTTCTTTATCCATTCATCAGTTAATGGACATTTAGGCTGTTTCCATAATGTGGCTATTATAGATTATGCTGCTATAAACATTGGGGTGCATGTATCCCTTTGAATTAGTATTTTTGTATCCTTTTGGGTAAATCCCTAGTAGTGCAATTGCTAGGTCATAGGGTGGTTCTATTTTTAACTTTTTGAAGATTCTCCATACTGTTTTCCAGAACTGCACCAGTGTGCATTCCCACCAACAGTGTAAGAGGGTTCCCCTTTCTCCATTTCCTCACAAACATCTGTTGTTTCTTATAGAGAGGAACACTTTGTTTACAAAATAAACAGGGTGTGAATTTCTTAAGGAAGAGTTAGTAGTTTTGTCCTAAAGAGAAATGACTGGTTGTTCCAGAAGGAAAGGAAAGTACCAGACAAAATGTGAGTGGATATATAAAGTTGTAGAAAATTCATGGAAATTGAATTTTATTTTCCTGGTCAAAGCTAGTTAGGATTTGGTGGGTTTATTTATAAGATTGTCAAAAAGAACTTTAGTATCAAATATTATACTAATATAATGTGAGAATTTTATTTTTTCTGCTAAAATAAAAAAAAATGTCTTGGGCTATTGGTCTGCTTTTAATAAATGGTTACAAAAGGGTTTTCTTTACCTTCTGAGTAATCTGCATAAAAGACAAAGATTCCATGTCCTATCAGCATAATTTTCCATGTTTACATTGACTTTACCATGTTCTTGATTATTTAAGAGAGCAAGACATCACACTTTTGGAAAGAGTTAAGTTTCTTTACAAGCATATTACCTGCTGTATTGGCTTTTAATATTTTTTTTTGTCTCTTTAGTTGAATAGATCATCAAGTATTTTTTCTCAATAAGCCAGAATCTTATTAACCTAGTGTTCCAACCTCCTGACAAATATTAATATTTTGCCTTTTAAAAATCACATTCTATTTTTTTAATATATTTTTTTAAGATTTTATTTATTTATTTGACAGAGAGAGACACAGCAAGAGAGGGAATACAAGCAGGGGGCGTGGGAGAGGAAGAAGCAGGCTTCCCGCTGAGCAGGGAGCCCCATGCGGGGCTCGATCCCAGGACACTGGGATCATGACCTCAGCCGAAGGCAGATGCTTAACGACTGAGCCACCCAGGCACCCCAAAAATCACATTCTAAATGATATCTTTTGAACAGAAACCTGTTTTTACAATTTCCCAGAGGGCTCTAGAGACAAAAGATTTTTTTTTCACTTTTAAAAAGAGAGATGTTAGAAATAGTTTTACTTGACAAGTTACTATTGATAGGTTTCTTGGGAAGCATCACGAATTCAGATCTGTTGCTCAGCCTTTCTTAGGTTAAAGGTGTATGAGTAAAATGTTATTAGCATAAATATTTCAGGAATTGTATGCTGTATGGGAAGTTCCTAGAGTTCTGTCAATTTCCTAATTTTCAATGCTATGTTTCTATTTATCAGGATCCTGGTCTGTCTTGCCTTATATTAGATATTAGATATATTACATAACAACATTATAGTATAATTAATTATGAAGTCAGTTATTTTTTTAAATATTAATCTGATCACAACTTTACTTCTTTGAGTCCAGTATATTTTAAGCCAATAGTTTTCAATTGTAGATTCAAACAACTTACATATGAAGTTTCATTACTATACAGGTATCTATATAAGACCCACTTTGGACATACTGAATCTTCCTACTTGATAATGATATATTCTTGATATATTTTATCTATATCATATATTCATGGTATAGTATGTGTCAGGATTACTATATTTTACATTTAAGAATTTTTTTCTTTGTAAGGATTATGTTTATGCATTTTCATAAATTAGACATAATATCCAATCTTCTTTGAAAATGAAAATATCATATTTATAGATATTTTGTCTGAACATTTTTAGATTACCTTTCTTGCCTGACACAGAAAGAATGAAATTTCCTTTTCAGTTGCATTATTCTTGTCATGAATTCTCATCAGATTATTTACCTTTAAAAAATTATCAGTCATAATTTAATTATAGCTATTTCGTCTTTGTTATATATTTCTGGGTAGGCTTTTGTTTGTTTGTTCTGTTTGTTTGTTTTGTTTTGTTTTTGTTTTATACTGATGTTTTCCTCAAAGTGTTTGTAAATCAGCTACATGCCAGAGTATATCTTCAACAAAGAGTAGTTCTGTGGAAGACGAGTATGCCAGGTACTTCTGGGTACAGCTTCTTATCTCATTACTGAAATAATTTTGAGAACATATTAGTGGACTGAGTCAGGATATCCAGAATTTTAATTGAGATGGGATTATGAGATTGATAACTCAAGATCATGTGGAATAAGAACTAATTACAAAGTAATGAATGAACTGATGGAGGTTGATTGCAGCTTTTTAAAAACTATTGTTGATATCTTAAAATTTTATTTTCTCGATCCAAGGTGGCACCTCTCTCTTTTCTCTTAAAATAGGCACAACTCATAATAGTAGTAGACCATGCTTTTGTAAATAGAAATGAAACATTTATTTTTTTCTTCCTGCCTGACCCCTCCAGAATTCAAGAACCTCTTGTTGAATATTCTTATTTTCATAGTAACATGGTTATTTGCATAGGTTTAATAAGAATCTGTGTTTTTTAAATAGTTTATAGTTGAAATAATTTATTAAGTAGCAAAAGCCAGGCCTAGAATGCCATATCTGAAACAATGCTTATTTAATTAGCTATTATGAGACATTTTAAGAAAGTTAAGGGACAACCACTGCTAGCACCTGAGGCTGAAAGGCAATGGACACAGGCTTATGCTTTATGCACGATGATGGGCTTTTGAGATACCCAGATGGCCTGTCACTAGGTCTCTTCTCAGTTTCTTGCCCAAAATATAAGCCACAGCTTCCATAAGATTACACATCATGGCAAAAGAAATCTTAAATGTCTTCACAAATATCAGCCCTCATCGTGAGCAGCTAACCTCAACCTGCCTCATCTGACTGAAACAAGTTGTGGTAAAATGTACAAGTAAGGCAAGAAAAAGTGCCTTATCTTTCTGGTCCCTTGTTTCATTGGCAAATAGGTCTCAATCAACTCTTGAATTATCATGGGTCTAAATAAGTTTTGGCCAAGAAGGCCTGAATATTTGTTTCCCTCAGTTTGACTAAACAATGGGTAAGTTTCTTCTTGATTTTTGGCCTCTAAACTCCCATTTCTTAGAGGATTTATTTTAGAAAACTTGCAAGTGTACATTTTTTTCTGCCTCCTTTGAGATGTAAAGTCTCCCCCAGCCACTGCCAGTTTTATAACCCAGAAATGTAGTTCTTGAGGGCCTGGGTGCCATTCCTTTGAAATGTAATTATCATTAAAGAACCATCAAGAAAAAGAACACCCATATCTCCCAGTTTCTATTAGCAAGAAGGAGCCTAACTTTGATTAGCAAACATCATGTCCACTCACATTAATCCACTTCTCAACATCCTCCGGTATTTTTTTAAGTGGTTGCTCTAGAATTTGTCTATCAGTCTTTAACTAAGATCACCTTCAAATAACACTCTACTGTTTCTTACATAGTTGCAGGGCCCATATTTTAAAGTATTCCCAATTCATCTCTCCTGTTTTTTATGGCATTGCTGTTGTTCATTTCACTTAGATATACACTATATATACCCAATTTATCATTTAAATAGTTGTTTTGTCCTAAAAATTCAAAAACTAATTTTATTTTACCTATGTATTCCTCTTCCAGTATTCTTTCTTCATGGGCCTTCCAGTTTTTGACCCATATCACTTTACTTCTCCCTGAAGAACTTCTAACATTTTTTTGAAGGGTATTTTCCTGAATAATAAATTCCCTCAGTTTCTGTTTGTCTGAAAAGTCTTTATCTCTTCTTTATCCTTCGAGGATATTTTTTCTGAATATAGAATATGAGGAGTGTGTGTGTGTGTGTGTTTGTGTGTGTGTGTGTTTACCATCCCTTGTTTCTACTTCCTACATCCTTCAAGAGAACCACATTATCTTCTTACTTACTGCTCATTCTTCTCAGATACAGATTCATTTAACTTAATGAAGTTATTATGTTTCATCAAGACCCCACCATTTCGCAGTAAGAAGTTCTCACCTACCACCAGTGCATTTCGTCTGACATATTGCCTAAAGTAAATTTGCAGTAGTGCTATTTCAATGTTAGATAACACATATTTTAGATTTCATGTCATTTCTTTACTGAATCTTTCGCTTAATGACCACATGGAGTTCTTACAGTAAATTTAGAGATATATACCTTTGTCCATTCTCTTTATAAGAATAGAATCTGAGATGGTTTGTGAGGTAGCAATGAGTCTGTTTTATTCTGATGTTAGACAGCTGTTACTGAAATTAAATCCTTAAATTGTTTGAACATTGAATTGCATACTTCTTAAAATTCTCTAGGCAATAATTTAATCTTGAGAAGTAAATTTTAACTAAGATAGTTTAAATATGTGTATTTAGATATGGACTGTGTTTTAACTTTAGTATATCCCCGTGATGACTTTACTCAGTTTGCTGTACAAAACTATTTTTCAGCCTTTTTGTGATTCCTCTGTGACCTAGAAGGCTGACCGTTAGATATTTTGTTCATTGGTTGTAGTTTTGGCCAAAAGGTAGGGTGGGAGAGACAGCTTAGTATACACTCCATCTGTTCTGTCCATGCTAGGCCACTGTTTGTCAATGGCTGCATTTTCTATGACCGCAGTGACATCTGAGTGGCCCCGTTTCCATGGCTGTAACTATTACTCACCTCAGATAAAAGTAGTCTCTATCCCGCAAAGCTAAGTATGGTAATACCTTCTAGTTATTGCTAGTCCCTGGGGGTTTCACTTTCCATTCTAGTTCCACTCTACATCAACTACAATAAACAGCAAATTCATTAAATTATCTTTAAATAAATTTTATTGTGCCATCTATTTCCTTTCAGACCTGACAAGATTAATACATATATTAACTAAATTAACTAAATCAGACTAGTGTAATATTTTATTAATTATATGTTATTAAGTGATAGGAAGCAGTTCAGTAAATCATTATTAGGATTTTCTTTCTACCTGGATTATTAGTGGGGAATTTGACAATGACAGCAAATTCACCTTCCTTTCTCCTCTTAAGCTATTTTAACCTAAGTAGCTAAAATTTGAGAAAAGGAAGGTATGGTATTCTGAACCTAGAAATAGGTATGGACTGCTATGGTGGGCTTTACATTGATTACATTAGTATATAATTAGAAGCAAACTTCTTAGACTCTATCTAATTATGGTATATGGGGTTCTGCACAACTGAGATGGTCAATAAAGGGCTTTTAATAACTCTTTCAATATAAGTCACATCTCTCCTGTGAAGGAGAATTCCTGATCTATGAGAATCTTCTACTACAAAGGTGTTTGTCGAGAAGCAGAAAGCAGGGAAGTGATTATCACTCCCTATTTGTTTCTTTTGCATACACATATAATACAAATTTTCTCTTCTTTTTAAAATCCCAGTTTATTACAAAGCACTAACTTCTATTGTTCAATGAGCCTGGGCTACAAAAGGTTTAAATTGGCTGTAGATATACAAAGTTACCTAGCAAGTGTGTCTAAAGCTTAATGCATGATGCAGTGGCTATGATTCATTCCTTCTACATTATAGTGACGAGATATTTGAAGTACATGTACATTTTCTTCACAATGAACAATTATTTAAAACCACAGAAACAGAATTAAGTTTTGTTGATCCCCAGTGCTTTATTTCACCACAGACATCAAAATAATAGCACTTAGTCTCTGACATAAATCAATAAAAATAAATTACTCATTGTCCCCACTTGGTAATGCATGATTCTAATGGACTCTAAAATAATTTGACAAATCAGAGAAGCTGTAGTGGCATGAAAGCTTAAAGAATTAATAACTAAAATTATAAATTCATAAAATATATATAGTGTTTATTACTACTTAAAGTGACTAAATTATCATATAGATAAAATATAATTTTCTGTAGGGCCTCTGTATTTGCAGGTTTAAAATACATTTTTGTTTTCAGATATTCTTAATAAACCCTGAGCCAATCTTCTCTTGCTTCCTAGGTAGGTGATGGTATTTGTTAATATGCTCTTTTACTTTTATATTTAGTAGGTTCAGTGTCATAGTCATAGATGTGTGTTGTCACCTTCTCTAAATGAAATTCAGCAGCAGCAGTTATTTCCAAATGGTATTGACCAAATGCCAGAAATTCATGAAAGACAAGAGGTAAATGAAGCACTTTAAAAAAAAAAAAAAAAAACAGGACAAGGGGAGTTGATAACAGAGCATGTCATACCCATCTTATGATTTTTGACAAATGTAACTGTCACACTGGACCTCTGCCCATGGAAAACTGAATTTTCTTTTCTTAACAAAACTTTTAATCTTTCCATTTCTTTTTCTCACTTTTGCATTGTTTCCTGCATCTTTTAAATTCTCTCTTTCTCTTTTACTAATAAAATGTCTTCAAAGCTTTCAGCCTACTCTTCCAAAAAACTGCCACTTTCTAAGGCACTACTCTGCCAACTACACTCAATGTTTTCCTTGATGGTTCTGTTCCACAGAGAATTCTCTACGGAGTCCTGTTGAGATTCATACTTCCATATTTGAAACCTTGTTCCACTTGCATGGGGCTTAAAAACTTTCACAGCGTAACTCTCTTTCCTAGAACTTTGTTTTTCTACAACTTTGTTTTTCTGGGACTTCATCAGTATAGCCTTTCTCTCAGATGTCTTCCCTGTGAAATCACTCAGCAATTGTTTCTGTTTTAAAGTAAAATATATTTCTTTAAAGTCACTTTTGTTTCCCAAATCATTGAACGAGAGCCACAACAGATAAGATATCCATGCTAGAGACTTTAAGCATAAACATTTGGAAAATACCACATGTTTTAGCTTTTAGTTCAATATCCCAATTAGACTGAAGCATCTTATGCAATGGGTTTTGTATTCACCTTTGGGCAAGATATTTATATACTGCCAGACTATGGGATCAGAAATAAGAGACTCCAGGCTATTCAAAGTAACTGATAACTGATTGGATTCTCCAGGAATTACTGAAGACTCATTCTATGTAGTTTTGTTTTAATGGGCAACTTACGTGTCTTCTTCAAAAATGGAATATGATAGGGGCGCCTGGGTGGCTCAGTCGTTAAGCATCTGCCTTCGGCTCAGGTCATGATCCCAGCGTCCTGGGATCGAGCCTCGCATCGGGCTCCCTGCTCGGAGGGAAGCCTGCTTCTCCCTCTCCCACTCCCCTGCTTGTGTTCCCTCTCTCGCTGTGTCTCTCTCTGTCAAATAAATAAATAAAATCTTTAAAAAAAAACAAAAAAACAAAAAAAAACAAAAATGGAATATGAGAATGTATCTTAAAAGATCCAGCTATTCTATGAAAGATACTTTGTATTTATGATTTCATGAATATCCATAAAATTACACATATCTAACAAGTAAATTCCACAAATACTTGTGTCTCATGGATTAGTAAAAAACATTCATAATCTGCAATATTAAGTAGTGTCCTTTCCACATTGGGAAATGTAAAAAATGAAGAAGACATGGTATTAGATTGTAGTTATTCGAATTGGTGAGCTTTTTCTTTTTTTAATGATTTTACTTATTTGACACAGAGAGAGAGAGACAGTGAGAGAGGGAACACAAGCAGGGGTAGTGGGAGAGGGAGAAGCAGGCTCTCCACGGAGCAGGGATCCCGATGCGGGGCTTGATTCCAGGACCCTGGGATCATGACCTGAGCCGAAAGCAGACGCTTAACGATTGAGCCACCCAGGCACCCTGCGAGCTTCTTTTTTGATGAGAATTTTTTTTCCGCAAAAACATAAACCGTTGTTCACACAAATGTGCTTCTGCTTTGATGGTGGAGAATGCCTATATAGAACAACCCTCTCCTGGGCATTGTGAGTGTTAGTCACAGTGAGGTGAAGTGCATAATTTTCCTGCATTAGAATTTAAGTTTTACATAAAAGATCAGTCATATATTTCCAAGTAGGAGAGCCTAGAACTGGAAAGGGAGAGAAAAGATGGGGTGGGGTCAAGATAAACAATGTTAAACTCATTCTGTATTCCCTAATGGGGTATCTCTTGATGTGGCTAGGGTTGTTAGTAATATGTCTACCACATGAACATCAGCCATAATAAATATTGCTCCAAATCTCTGGGCATTAATTGTGGGTATGCACCCAACTTCTTAGACTTGCCTTAACTCTAGTGAAACAGGAATTCAGCAGCTAGCATGGAGTTAAGGGCATATCTGTTACTAAATCATCACGATGAATCCTGATGATATTTATTTGTCCGTGAAAAACTCCTACATTAATGATTAATGTCATTTAATTATTCATCTTCCATATTATTTTGTAAATGTACTAAACTCAATCTTATTTCCAGTACTCTCTTGTTCCCAAATTCAATGACTACTTTGTAGACGATATTTGTCTTTTTTTGTTTATGTTAATATAATTAATTTACTTCTTAATAAGAAGTTCAGGCTTATAAAAATAATCAAGCAATAAATAAAATATCAAAAACAGAAATAAATAAATCTGGGCAAGCCAGTCCCCTAGAAGTCACCAGTGATTCTACAAGTAACATTCAAGAAACCCATATAAATAAAGGGAGATAAAGGGAGGGAAAAGGGTGAAGGGAAGAGGGTTTTTTTTTGTTTGTTTGTTTGTTTTTTTTAAAGATTTTTATTTATTTACTGAGAGAGAGAGAATGATAGACAGAGAGCATGAGAGGGTGGAGGGTCAGAGGGAGAAGCAGACTCCCTGCTGAGCAGGGAGCCCGATGCGGGACTCGATCCTGGGACTCCAGGATCATGACCTGAGCTGAAGGCAGTTGCTTAACCAACTGAGCTACCCAGGCGCCCGGGAAGAGGGTTTTTAAAGAATGAAATAATGATGTGTATGTATCTAAAAGTTTATATATTGAATATATTTGCATTTAAGAAGAGATAAATAAACAGAAGGATTTCCAAAATGTATGCAAATGTTGCTTCATTTTATAGAATACCAGTTATTTCAGATAATTTCTACTGAGGTTATAAAAGTTACTGGAAGCACTGATATTTTAGAGTTTTAACATCTTTATTTTAACCCATGTTTCTATATTAGATATTGACAAATGGTTCTGCATTATATTTTAGAGAGCAATACTTGATTCTAAGGTCTTTTTTTTTTTTTTTCATATGGATGAGAAGTACATAAAATTTTGTTTTAGTAAAGTCCCCAGTTTTTGAAAACTTTTTGTTTGAAATAGAATGCTCACGGACAATTTTGTTAGAACAGTGTAGTAATTGTATACTCAAGATATTAATTTATAGAGGTGACTGAGCTATGATATAGAGAAGGTGATGCCTTTGAAAGGAAATTTTTCTTACATTTCCCAAGAGGAAGGAGCACATTATGCCATGCAGGGACACATGGGGAACCATGAGGTTTGGGCAAGAAGTAGAAAGGAAAAGTGAGGGGAAGCTTAAGCCAGAGTTTTTATTCAAGTTTCTGCAGGAATGGCAAAGGAGGGCATGAGAAACTGGTTAGGACTGGGTAGTTTGAATAATGTATGTGGGCTCTGGGATATAGATGTGGTCTCTAGTGGTTTAGTAGATGATCCTGGGTGATTTAGAGCAGGAGAAACATTGGCTTGGAATGTGAGAGTTAGATAAGGGAGTGGTTCAGATTATGGGGTCTGGTTGTCAGGGGAGATACCTATCCTCTTGGTTGTTAGTTTGGCCCTGTTATTAATGAATACCAAATATACAAATACAGAATCTAAGAAAACAGAACAGATTGTTCTGCATAACTGAGTGTTTTATTTCAATTTACTTTTTCTTTTTCTCTATAATAATTTTGATTCCTATTTTCAATAAGGACTCAGTTATGAAATGATCAATGAATAATTTATTTATGCATTTGGTCTTTAAAAGCCAGATAAAAGTCTGAGGCAGACAAACAGTTCAATTATAGTGGGTTAGACATAGGCATTTATATTTTCCATCAGAGAAAGTTACTGTAGTCACCAGTTGGAATAAAAGGTCAAGAACACACAAAGACAAATAGGTTAGTAGAAGGTAGCAGAAGAGGTGTCATGAGAATTTTAGAATCTAGAAACTAAATATGCAGAGTTATCTGACATGAGAGGAAGATGCAATCTAAGCTGACAAGATTTGGGAAAGAAGCCATAGGAAATAAGGCAATTTGCCCAACAGACATGCTCAGAAATGGAAGATGCCAAATTCTTAATTTATAAAGATTGAATTCAAATTTGGAATGAACCCAGACATGTTGATTTCATTTTTAATACAAATTAGTTAATTTTTGTTTGTTTGTTTGCTGGGGGGGGGGGGGCATTTTATTTTAATTTCATTATAGTTAATATACAGTGCTATATTAGTTTCAGGTGTACAACATAGTGATTCAACAGTTCCATACATTACTCAGTCCTCATCAAGACAAGTGCACTGCGAATCCCTTTCACCTATTTCACCCATCCCCCACCCACCGCCCCTCTGATAACCATCTCTTTGTTATCTATAGTTAAGTGCCCTTTCTTGGGTTCTCTCTCTCTCTCTCATTCTCTTTCTTTCTTTTTTATCTTTATTTATTTGTTTTGTGTCTTAAATTCCACATATGATTGGAATCATATGGTATTTGTCTTTCTTTAGCTGGCTTATTTCTCTTAGCATTATACTCTCTAGATCCATCCATGTTGCTGCAAATGGCAAGATTTCATTTTTTTTGTGATTGAATAATATTCTCTTGTGTGTATATACATACCACCTCTTCTTTATCCATTCACCTATCAATGGACACTTAGGCTTCTTCCGTAGTTTGTCTATTATAAATAATGTTGCATTAAACATAGGGGTGCACATATCTTTTCAAATTAGTGTTTTTGTGTTCTTTGGGTAAATGCCCAGTAGTGGGATTACTGGATTGTAGTATAGTTCTATTTTTAATTTTTTTGAGGAATCTCCATACTGTTTTCCACAGTAGCTACACAAGTTTGCATTCCCACCAATAGTGCATGAGGGTTCCTTTTTCTTCACATCCTCACCAACAGTTGTTGTTTCTTGAGTTTTTTTATTTCAGCCATGCTGACATGAGGTATGAGGTGGTATCTCATTGTGGTTTTGAATTGCATTTCCTGATGATGAGTGATGTTGAGCATCTTTTCATGTGTCTGTTGGCCAACTGTATGTCTTCTTTGGAGAAATGTCTGTTCATGTCTTATGCTCATTTTCTTAATTGGAGCATCTATTTTTTGGGTGTTGACTTATGTAAGTTTTTATATATTTTGAGTACTAAGCCTTTATTGGATATGTCATTTGCAAATATCTTCTCCCATTCAGTAGATTATCTTTTAGTTTTGTTGGTAGTTTCCTTTGCTGTGCCGAAGCTTTTTACCACAATTTCAAACTTCAAGTTATATTACAAGACTGTAGTAATCAAAACAGTAGGATACTGGTACAAAAAATAGCCACATAGATCAATGGAACAGAATAGAAAGCCCCCAAATAAACCCACAATTATATGGTCAATTAATCTTCTACAAAGGAGGCAAGAATATGAGTGGGAAAAAGACAGTCTTTTCAACAAATGGTGTTGGGAAAACTGGACAGTTACATGCAAAAGATTGAAACTGGATCACTTTCTTACACCATACACAAAAATAAATTCAAAATGGATTAAAGACCTAACTGTGAGACCTGAAACCATAAAAATGCTAGAGAAGAACACAGTCAGTAATTTTTCTAACACTGAGCATAGCATCATCCTTCTAGATATGTCTCCTGAGGCAAGGGAAAAGCAAAAATAAACTATTGGGACCAAATCAGTTAAATTCTTAAATGCCTGCCTCTAAACCAAGAAGCCAAGTGAAAATAAATGTACAAACCTAGCCGAATTTTGGAGGTTTAATTTTTTAATAGAAAATCTTTGTTTCCTTTTTTTTTTTTTAAGATTTATTTATTTAGTTTAGAGAGAGACAGAGCATGGGACGAGGGGCAGAGGGAGAGTGAGAGAGAATCCTCAGGCAGACTCCCTGCTGAGCATGGAGCCCGATGCAGGATTCGATCTCATCACCCTGAGATCATGATCTGAGTGGAAACCAAGAGTCAGATGCTTAACTGACTGAGCCACCCAGCCGCCCCTGCAGGGTTAATTTTTGTAAAATAAAACAAAAATGTAGTTAAGGAAGGGAGCTATGTGGGGAAAAGTTAAAAGGAGATCAAATGAAGAATGAGATCTCAGTCCCATTTTTCTTCTTATAATGCAGAACATGGCAGCCAGGTTTTTATACCAGACTAAGAGTTAGGATTGCCTACTTTAAAAAACACAAATGCCCTATAGGAAAAGATAATGACCAGAATGAATTCGGGGACAATTAAAAAGTCGTATAGCAAAGCCCCTGACAGCATATCTTTAGTATTTTTGTTGTATATGTAGGCAGAGAATGATACATCACTAAGTTTCAGAGAATAATATCAAATGTTAAAGAGAAAAAGGAATTCTGCTTCTACCTATGATATAGCAGTTTGATAGAAAGCAATAATCAAATCAAATAGAAACAAACAAAATTTCATAAAATGCAGGGTTAAACAAAATCCCACAGAGAAGTAAAAATCAGTGAGATAAACAAGTGTTCTGAAAATCATTTCCCCTGAGGTATTTGTGAATTTATAATGTGCATTTCACCAGGAGCCAAGCGGTCAAAGCTTTTCACAGTCACGTGGAGTCATAAAGCAAAAAATGGAGTTTGGGCTACCAGAAAAGGGCCAGTATAATACACCCAAGAGGTGATGAGATTTAGAATCCATTACGTTAGAGAATTATATTGAACTTTTTAGATTAAGTCCTTTAAGATTAATGAAAAAATACAAATTAACCAAAACATAAAGAGAAAATCTGCAATAAAAACTATACTGTATTATTTAAAAATCAAATGTCTTAATATCACGATATACCATCTATTTCAAAACCAGTATTTTGATAAAATTATATAACAGCCTTTTCCTCTAAATTATTCTCAGTGGGAGAAGTGTCATGATCACATTGTAGAAAATATGTGATGGGAGGTGTTACTGTGGCCATCTCCGGAAAACACAATATGCCACCTGGAGCAAACTGCACTATAATAGGTCATCCTTTCAGAGGAACATCTCTTAGACACTAGAGACTGTGAGTTGCCAGATGGCAATTGATTGAAGCTGAGCATTGTGAACACAATATTTCCTAACCGATCATATAATAAATTGAGGCATGTCAACAAAAGTTCATCATCAAATAAAATTTGTGTATTTAGAATCAGTCTTGAATAATTATCTAATGCAAGAGTCATCTGCATTAACAGAAAGCCCACACTCTATGATGGTAAGTTTTATGTATCAACTTGTCTAAGCAACAGTATCCAGTTATTCAATCAAAGAGTAATCTAGATTTTGCCTGAAAGTACTTTTTGTGTGCTTCTACAATCAGTTGACTTTATTTTTTTATTTTTTTTTATTTTTTTTATTTTATTTTTTGTGTGTGCTGAGTCCTCTTATTTTTGAACCAGTTATCCTGAAACAAAAGCAGTCTTTCTGGCTTCAATTATATTGAATATTCACATTATTTATTAAAGGAGGATTATGTAATATTTATTTCTTTCTTTTTATTTCTTTTTATTATTATGTTCAGTTAGCCAACATGTAGTACATCATTAGTTTTTGATGTAGTGTTCAACAATTCATTAGTTGTGAATAACACCTAGTGCTCATCACAACACATGCTTTCCTTAATACCCATCAGTTGACTTTAAATAAGGTTATCTATGATAGTGTGGATGGGCCACATTCAGTTAATTAAAAGACCTTAAGAGCAAAAACTGACCTTTCTAGAGAATAGAGCTATTTTAAGGAATGGGCTCTTGCAATTGTAGAGTGGTAGTAAATTTGAAATCTATAGCACAGGCCGCAGACTGAGTTAAAAAGTGAATTCTGCAGTCTTGAGACACAATCTCTTCTCCAGAAAGTTCAGTTCTTGCTTTTAAGGACTTTGAACTTACTGGATTGGTTGTTTTTTCTCTGGAGAACATTGATTTATATGCACTCCTAATAATTCCTGGCAAACAAGCTAATGGTATTTCCTAAAGGGAGGATCCTAATCTATGGAATAAATTATTCCTTCAGATTGTACCTAATTTGCCTAGGATTACTTATGTTAAAGGAATTTAGAATCAAATAATATATGGGTCATGGCTCACTGAAAAATCTTATTTAAGTTGTAGAACTGAGTAAAACATACTCAGTAAGTAAAAGTAAAGATACTTAATAATGGATAAGTGTCATTTTACACCAAATGGGAAACCCATATCTAAATGTGAGACATAGTAAATCCTCACACAAGAATAGATATGGTGAGCTGAATTGGCAGTTCTCTTCTTTTTCCTTTTCACCTGTGGCTTGTAGTTATTTCTATACCTAAACAATTAGTAAAGCTTGGGACTAGATTCATGTAAATCTAATGTGATAATCTTTGATAATCCCTTCTTTGTGTAATCACATGTGATTAATTTAGAAATTTTAAAAACTAAAGGGAGGCATATATAAAAAAACTAAAACCCCATTCAATTCTATTTTTAGTATATAATCTGTATTATAATTATTGTGATGTCATTTATTTTGTTCTATGCAATACTGCCACTGAGCATTATGTAACAGTCAGTTATGATAATCACACAAAATTATTTCAAATGAAGTATGAGACAAGTTTGTTAATGTGCTCTGTATTTCAGATTAAGTGCCAAAAATAATTTGCAATTTATGATAAACCATCCATTAAAAGTTCAGTGTTTTGATGAAGTTATGTAATGGCCTCTTTCTCTAACTTCTTATACTTGCTACATTCCTAAAAAATGTATTTGAATATTCAGTTTCTCTCTCCACGTACAACTCTTGATAAGTCTTGAGTTCTTCTAGTTATCAGGGAAAACCCATTACTGGTATAAACTATTTTATTTTTTTATTATTTTTTTTTTAAAGATTTTATTTATTTATTTGAGAGAGAGAGAATGAGAGAGAGAGAGCACATGAGAGGGGGGAGGGTCAGAGGGAGAAGCAGACTCCCTGCTGAGCAGGGAGCCCGATATGGGACTCGATCCAGGGACTCCAGGATCATGACCTGAGCCGAAGGCAGTCGCTTAACCAACTGAGCCACCCAGGCGCCCCTGGTATAAACTATTTTAACGTTGAATGAGTACATTGGATAATTTAGAATAATTATTTAAATACTTAATTTTGGGGGGCGCCTGGGTGGCTCAGACAGTTAAGCGTCTGCCTTCGGCTCAGGTCGTGGTCCCAGGGTCCTGGGATTGAGCCCTGCGTTGGGCTCCCTGCTCAGCAGGGAGACTGCTTCTCCCTCTCCCTCTGCCTCTCTCCCTGCTCATGCTCTCTTTCTATCTCTGTGTCTCAAATGAATAAATAAAATCTTTAAAAAAATAAAATAAATAAAAATAAAAAAAAATAAATACTTAATTTTTTTACCTCTAAATGATCTGTAGATAATTCTGAAATGACCAACAGACTGCTTTATTTTCCCTTATTTTATTTCTCGGTTAGTTGAATAAGAAGAAGTAGATTAAAGAGTTGTAAATCTATCCATAAAACCTAAATTGACATTGGATTCAATGAATACTTTCTCTAAAAAATGAAAATATGCTACTGTTTTCTAATAAATATGTTATTTAAATGTATTTAATAAAATGTGAATTTATTCCAAATAAATGTTTAGTAAGAGCAAAGTTGAAAAACAAAACTTTTTCTTGTTTAATATTTTCTTCATTTCTATAGAAACTATAAAAATAAGCCAATATTTTATTTTTTCCACAAGTAAGTTAGCCATCTAAATTATTTGCTTGTGGTTTTTCAGACACTAACTTTAGTATATTTAACCAAATGTGGGTATAACTACCAAAGAATTATATAAGCACTAAGAAATAGATTTAAAAACAAAACAAAAAAATATATATGCCATATCTTGTTGAATAGCATTTTCCTGAATTCTATACAATGACTATAATAAATATTCTTGTCAATGTTCATAAATAAGGTAACTACTTAACTGATTCAGTATTGTTTTGCAGACACTATGGTAAAAATAATGTGGTTTCCTATTCCCAAGCATATGCTCTATATTCTTATTTTTTCTCTGAAAATGCTTCCATTTAGAAGAGCCCATGTATATATATGTTAAAAGTAATATATCACTTTCATTAAATTTTGAACATGCTTTTATAGCACATGTTAAATGTGTTTTTTGGCTTAGTGAATATTTTAATATCTTTTATTCTTTTTCTATTTACAAAAAGGAATTACTTTTTGTAAAATGATGTGCAAAACGAGACCACATGGACAGGGTAAGGCAATGCTTGCAGTAATTTATCCACTCTCTAGCTTACAAATGATGTTAAACCAGTCAAAATGGCAGAACCCTCTTAAAATAATGCATTGTTTGAGAACATATATCTAGATACTTTAACTATCTTATATTTTGCAAAAAAAATAGTTATATTAGTTTTGCTTCAAGTCATGAACTAAGGCAGTTTCTTCTTCATTTGGTCCTACAATTATAATGGCATACTAATCTGTAGTTATAACTCTTGTTATTTTGAAAAGCAGTGATTGCACACTGCACCTGTACATGACACAGGATAAGGCATTAACATATGAATTGAATAACTTGAAAATCAACAATAAAAATTAGAGGAAAATGCGCAGTGTAATTTTGAGGGGAATTTTGAGAATATTTTAACCAATATCTTCTTTTATATCATAGTCAAAATTTGTAATTTTTGTTCAGTTGTGTCAATGTTTTGATAGTTACAGGTTATAGGAATGACAAGCTCAAATATGCCAATGAGTTTCTGTCCAAAAATAGTCTACTATCACTTCAAAAAACAAAAACAAAAAAAGATCTTTTTTGAAAAATCCAAATATCTAGCTTGGTTACCAAGAGATAACATGTTTTACATATAGAGAATAATAATTTTAATATCTCAAAATTTATTCATGGTCTGTAGAAATGTTGATTTACCTGCTTTCTCAGCTGTTTCCTACATATATTTTTTTTAAGATTTATTTTAAAGAGAGAGAGCATGTGCATGGGTGCAAGTGGGGGAAGGGACAGAGGGGGAGAATCTCAAGCAGACTCCCCTCTGAGTGCGGAGCCTGACTACAGGGCTCAGATTTCAGGACCCATGAGACCAAGACCTGAACCCAAACCAAGAGTCAGACACTTAATCGATTGAGCCACCCATGTGCACCCCTATATACTTTCAATACATATGTTTATTCTTGAGACTAAAACAAATCATAAATACATTTATCTTTTTGCTCAGTTTGTCAAAATATAAAATATATAAAATCATATCTACAGCTATACATATTGATGTAATTAAGATATCAGTAAAATATTTGTGTTCATTTAGCTGTATTTATAAGACTTTCTGAGAAAACATTATTTGCTTCAATTATATTTTCACAGTATAGTGAGTAATAATTTTCTCATTGTTTAAATTTTTGGATTGTGATCTTATATTCAGCAGTGCTTTGGGAATCATGCTATGTTGGGTTAATATTGATGACTTCAGAGAGGGATCGACTACTTGTTTTTCAAATGCTAATGGGTACAGCATATATTGGGCAGTTTTAATGATGTCATGGCCAGAGATCCCTGGACCATAGACATAATTTAATTTTAAATCACAAAGTGGGAGGAGCAAGATGGTGGAGGAGTAGAAGACCTAAATTTCATCTGGTCCCAGGAATTCAGCTAGATAGGGAACAAACCATTCTGAACACCTACGAACTCAACAGAAGAGCGAAGAAAAGAATAGCAGCAACTCTCTGAACAGAAAAGCGACCACTTTCTGGAAGGTAGGACGTGCAGAGAAGTGAATCTGAGGTGATATTCGGGCGAGGGGGCCTCCGTCCGCCGCTACTGGCAAGTGATAAAGCAACGGAGCACAAAACCAAACATTTAGAAGTCAGCTCCGCTGAGGGACCTCGCTCCAGTGGCTAAGTGGGGGGGGGGGGAACCCTCGCTGGGACAGTGTGGTCTCAGAACCCTCGGGGTCACAGGAAGATCCGGAGTGCCTGAGTGCGGCAGAGCTCCCAGGTATTGGAGCGGGGAAGCTGGCTGCAGAGACGGAGCCGAGGCGTGGGCTCTCAGCTCAGGGTTGCCATAAACCGTGATCTGCGGCACAGTCGGGCCACTGCTCTTCTAGCAGGGACCCAACAAGTGGCAGATCCAGGGAGACTCCCCTTCCTCCCCCAGGAGGAGCGGTGCAGGAGCACACCGCAGGGATCTCCTGGGTTTGGGGAGACTCCACATGGGGTCATGTGCCAGAGACAGAAACGCTCGGTCACAGGCCAGGTGAGCACAGAGTGCTGTTGGAGACCAGGGAGAAGGGAGTGATTGACTGCTTTTCTCTGGGGGCTCACTGAGGAGTGGGGCCCAAGTTCTCGGCTCCTCTGGGGTGGAGATTGGGAGGCCGCCATTTTTCACTCTCATCCTCCAAAGCTGTACGGAAAGCTTGCAGAGAACAAAAGCTCCGGAGAGCAAACCCGAGCAGATTACTTAGCCCGGCCCACGGCAAGGGCGGGGCAATTCCGCCTCCGGCAAAGACATTTGGGAACCACGGCAACAGGCCCCTCCCCCAGAAGATCAGCAAGAACAGCCAGCCAAGACCAAGTTTACCGATCAATGAGAATGGCAGAACCCGAGCTCTAGGAGAATACTGCACATAAAATGCATGGCTTTTTTCCCATGATTCCTTAGTTTTTCAAAGTTTTTTTTTTTTTTTAACTTTTTTTTTTTTTTTAACTTTTTTTTTTTTTTTGAATTTTTCAATGAACTATTGGGACTTCATCAAGATGAAAAGCTTTTGCACAGCAAAGGAAACATTCAACAAAACCAAAAGACAACCGACAGAATGGGAGAAGATATTTGCAAATGACATATCAGATAAAGGGCTAGTATCCAAAATCTATAAAGAACTTATCAAACTCAACACCCAAGAACAAATGATCCAATCAAGAAATGGGCAGAAGCCATGAACAGACATTTTTGCAAAGAAGACATCCAAATGGCCAACAGATACATGAAAAAGTGCTCAACATCACTCAGCATCAGGGAAATCCAAATCAAAACCTCAGTAAGAAACCACCTCACACCAGTCAGAATGGCTAAAATTAACAAGTCAGGAAAACAACAGATGTTGGCAGGGATGCAGAGAAAGGGGAACCCTCCTACACTGTTGGTGGAATGCAAGCTGGTGCAGCCACTCTGGAAAACAGTATGGAGGTTCCTCAAAAAAGTGAAAATAGAGCTACCCTATGACCCAGCAATTGCACTACTGGGTATTTACCCCAAAGATACAAATGTAGGAATCCAAAGGTGTATGTGCACCCCGATGTTTATAGCAGTGATGTCCACAAGAGCCAAACTATGGAAAGAGCTAAGATGTCCATTGACAGATGAATGGATAAAGAAGAAGTGGTATATATATACAATGGAATATTATGCAAACATCAAAAGGAATGAAATCCTGCCATTTGCAATGACGTGGATGGAACTGGAAGGTATGCTGAGCGAAATAAATCAATTAGAGATAGACATGTATCATATAACCTCATTGATATGAGGAATTCTTAATCTCAGGAAACCAACTGAGGGTTGCTAGAGTGGTTGGGGGTGGGAAAGATGGGGTGGCTGGGTGATAGACATTGGGGAGGGTATGTGCTATGGTGAGCACTGTGAATTGTGTAAGACTGTTGAATCACAGACCTGTACCCCTGAAAGAAATAATATATTATATGTTAAAAAAAAAAAGAAGAAGAAGATAGCAGGAAGGGCAGAATAAAGGGGGGGGAATCGGAGGGGAGATGAACCATGAGAGACTATGGACTCTGAGAAACAAACTGAGGGTTCTAGAGGGGAGGGGTGGGGGGATGGGTTAGCCTGGTGATGGGTATTAAAGAGGGCACATACTGAATGGAGCACTGGGTGATATATGCAAACAATGTATCATGGAACACTACATCAAAAACTAATGATGTAATGTATGGTGATTAACATAACATAATAAAAAAAAGTTTAAATCATAAATTTTTCAGGCATGAAACAAACAGGTTAGAAAGGAAGAATAATAATGTTTTCATATATAGATAGCATTACTCTATATAGTAAATCCAAAGAATCTGCAACAACAACAAAAAAAACTTTGATCATGGTACCATCTACATTTGACTCTAAGTGAATCCTAGAAATAAATGTAAAAGGTAGGAGTGCCTGGGTGGCTCAGTGAGTTAAGTGTCTGACTTCGGCTCGGGTCATGATCTTGGGGTCCCGGGATCAAGCTCTGTGTGGGGCTTCTTGCTGGGCAGGGAGCCTGCATCTCCCTCTGCCCCTCCCCTGCTCATGCTCTTGCTCTCTCTCTCTCAAATAAATAAATAAAATCTTTAAAAAAAAATTAAAAATATGTGTAAAAGGTAAACTATAAGGGCTTAAAATAAAACATGGGAGAAAACCTTTGTGGTATTGTGTTCAGTATGAGTTTATCATATAGAAAACAAATGACACAGACAATAAAAGAAAAAATATGACAAATTGTACTTATCATTATTTAAGAATTCTGCTTTGTGAAGGTACTTATGAAAATTTAAAGATGAGGCAAAGATTTGGAGAAAGCATTTGCAAAACCTATATTTAGTAAAATAATGGTATATAGAATATTTAAGAATGTATAAAGACAAATATCTAATTAACAAATATGCAGAATATTTTAACAGACACTTTTATATGTAAATATAAAAATGAAAAGGTACTCACATTATGAGTCATTAGGACAATTCAAATTAAAATCCCAATTAAATACCATTGCATACTCTGTATGAGGACTTTTATTAGAGAGTTCGACAATGTCAAGTGCCTATGACCATGAAGAACAATTGGGGTTCTCGTATAATGCTGGTGGAACTGCAAAATAGTACAGTGACTTTGGAAAAATACTTGATGGGTTCTAAAAAGTTAAGCATTCCATTTAACAAATGGTTTATCAGTTCTACTCCTAGCTACTTATCCAAGAAAATAAAAATATATTCACCCAATGAAATGTATGTGATACTTCCTCTGTCATTTCTGGTATTCATGCTGTTTGCCTTCTCTTCCTTCTTTCTTAATTAGCCTGCCTAGAGGCTTATCAACTTTGTGATCTTTTCAAAGAACTAGCTTTTGATTTAGTTTATTTATTTTCTCTGTTGATTTTGTGATTTAATTATCAAATTTTTCTGAATTTTATTATTTATTTTCTTGTTTACTTAGCATTTAATTTGCTGTTCTATTTTAAAGATTTATTTCTTTATTTTAGAGAGGGAGCATGTACAAGAGTGCATGTGCTGGGGGGTGTTGCAGAGGGAGTGAATCTTAAAGCAGACTCCCCACTGAGCAAGGAGCCCAAGGCAGGGCTTGATCTCAAGACCCTGAAATCATTACTCTGAGATCATGACCTGAGCCAAAACCAAGAATCAGATATTTAACTGACTGAGCCACTCAGGTACCCCTAATTTACTATTCTTTTTAAGGTGAAAGCAGATTATTGATTTTAGATTTTTAAGCTAATGTATGCATCCAATGCTAAAACTTTATCTTAAGCACTGGTTTTGCTTCATCTCACACATTTTACTAAGGTGTGTTTTTATTTACATTAATTTGAAAATATTTTTTAAAATTTCTCTTGAGATTTCTTCTTTTACCCATGTGTTGTCTAAACTCCATGCATTTGGGGATTTTCCACTTCATTCCCCATCATTGATTTCTAATTTAACTCTATTGTGGTCTGAGAACAGACATTGTGTTATTTCTATTTTTTTTATATTTGTTAAGGTGTGTTGCATGCCCAGAATGTGGCCCATCTTGATGAGTGTTTTATGTGAGCATGAGAAGAATATGTATTCTGCTGTTATTGGATATAGTCTATATATACCAATTATAACCAGTTGTTTGATGGTGTTGTTAAGTAGCATGTCTTTAGTAACAACATAAGCTTTTAAGTTACAAGCATAAAATATTACAAAAAATACAGACTTTAAAAATCATTACACTTAACACCCTGCTTCTCATCTAGTTAATATTTCCCCACTGTTCTTTTGTGCTTGGCTTTTACAATACTAGGAATTAATTTCCAGAAAAATTCATCCCCTTTGGAAGCTATTGTATTTTCTTTTTACTAATGACTTTAATTTTTTAGGGCAGTGTTAGGTGCACAGCAAAATTTAGAGGAAGGTACGGAGACTTCCCATATCCTTCTGCCTCCTCCATACATAGCCTCCTCCATTATAAATATCCCACACAAAGGTAATGTTTGTCACGACTTATGAACCTACGTTGATATACCATTATCAATGAAAGTCCATAGGTTACCTTAGGGTTCACTTACGGTGTCATAAAATTTATTATATTTTTAATATTAATCTTTATGAATTTTATTCTAAAGGTATACATGATTAGTAAAAAAAATTATTATTATTACAAAATAATAACTGCATTTCACTCTCATCCACCCAAATGTGTACCATTTGGAAAAAAGTAATGAAAACCAGATGACAAATTACCCTAATGAGAGACCTCTCCACCATAGGTGAGAAAATGAAGAAAAATTAATTTTCTTTGCTTCTATATAGTAAAGAGGCAGCTGTCTCCTCATTATTTCTGGAAGGGAGGAGGAAAATCTTTGCTCTTCAGAGATAGGATTAAAAGAATATTGAATTCTCACACTAACCTGTTAAGATGTAAATATTTCTCTCTAAGGGCAGGATAAACGTGAATATCTCCTCAGCTTTTCTGATGTAGAGATGCGTCCAAACTCCCTGAACTCATTTTCTCTTGAAATAAAAAACACAAACCTCCAGAACTGGGTAAATATTTCTGGAGTTCTCTCACTGTCCATTGTCTTGTAAATTAATTATACAAGTGCTAGTTTTATTCCATAATCCTAAATTTTACCAGATTTATTCAGAAACCCTCAATTCTGCAGAAATACATGCAAAAATTTCTCAACATCCCACAGAAGCAGCTATAACAATGTTCATAAATATTCTTTAACATACTTTCTTCTAGACCTAACCATTTAATCAATTCACACTTTTTTTTTTGAGAGAGAGAAAGAGAGCAACTGGCATCTAATCCTTTATAGCAGTGAAATTAAGTGGACAATAGCTATGTAGGGTAACGTACAATCTGGAAAATTCATATAATAGTTCTTTTGTATTGCTGAACCAATTTTCCATGAGGCACATGCCTCTAAACCAAAAACAAACAAAAAAAGTGAAGACAAAACCTTCACACCAAATAATTTATTTTTCTTTTATTCTTATTCTTTGGGTATACACAATTGTATAAGCACATAAATGTATCTGATTTAAACCATCAAATACATGATTCTTTATAATTCCTTTGTGAAGCATTCCTAAATATCTTACCCAATACTTTTCTTTCATTTTCAGAATAACTGTAACACATGCACAACATAGGGTAAAATATTTTATTTTGATAGAACTTAATAAATTAGATTTGAAAGATAAGACTCAGGGGTGCAAGAATATTTTATTTCATTTACTTATATCTTTGGGCACTAAGCACACAATATACAATAAAATTTTGGAAGAAACGCATTGTTAAAAGTATCTTCTGCAAGTTGAGGGATAATTATACTTAGTTTTATTCATACTTGGTAGAATAGAACTAGATAAATTCCTAAGCCACTGAACAATTCTTGTTTTCTCCTCTCTATCGTGAAACAGACCTGAAAATTTATTCATATTACCAACAAAAAAGCATTAGCTATGGGACACATGGGTGGCTAGGTCACTTAAGCATCTGCCTTCAGCTCAGGTCATGATCCCAGGGTGCTGGGATTGAGCCCTGCCTTCCTGGCTCCCTGCTCAGCAGGAAGTGGGCTTCTCCCACTCCTTCTGCTCCTCCCCCTCCCCCTGCTTGTTTCTCTCTCTCTCTCATTCTGTCTCTCTCAAAAAAATAAAATCTTAAGAAAAAAAGGCATTAGTTATCCATATCTCCTAAAGTTCAATTGCTCTTTGGAGTTCCAGATACAGCCTTGAAATTTTTATCAATTTTTGTTTTTTCAATGTTTAATGGTTTATATAAATAGAACAAGGCATATTTAATACATTTTTAATAGAAAACTTCAAAGTTATAACAGCATTTCCAATTTTTTCCAATTTAAGTAATTAATGTAAGGATAAATGATAAATAAAACATAAGCAAAAAGTAATTGAATAGATGAAATTTGAATAAATATTTTATACCACATTATAAAATGAAGGTATTACCTACATAATTGTAAAACTGTTTATTTATATATTAAAATGCCAAGGAGACTTTTTTTTAAAGATTTTATTTATTTATTTGACAGAGAGAGACAGCATGAGAGGGAACACAAGCAGGGGGAGTGGGAGAGGAAGAAGCAGGCTTCCCACTGAGCAGGGAGCCCAATGTGGGGCTTGATCCCAGGACCCTGGGATCATCACCTGAGCCAAAGGCAGACACTTATCGACTGAGCCACCCAGGCGCCCTGTCAAGGAGACTTTTAAAATGTGTTAATGTTATAAAATATAGCATACATAATTAAGAGTATTTATCATATATATATCAACATGTTAAAATATTTATAAAATTAATACCAAATTACCAAAATGAATTTTGCAAATAGAATATTACCTGTGCCTTTCAAAGCCTGCTTATCCTTCCCTGAAACTTCACCCTACTATACACTCAGAAGTAACTATAACCTAAATTTTGTATAATTTGTTTTTCTTTATAGTGTTACCATGTGTATATATACATTGAGAAATAAATTGGTTTAGTCTGCTTTTGAAATATGTGATTTTAAGCTAAATATTACTTGTTTTTTTTTTTAAAGATTTTATTTATTTATTCAACAGAGAGAGTGAGAGAGTACAAGCAGGGAGGAGTAATAGAGGGAGAGAGAAGCAGGCTTCCCGCTGAGTAGGGAGCCTGATGCAGGGCTCGATCCCAAGACCCTGAGATCATGACCTGAGCCGAAGGCAGACACTTAACCATCTGAGCCACCCAGGCGCCCTTGTTTTTTTTTTTTTTTAGCTTCATTTATGTAGCCTTCAATTTATTATTTCCATTGCAATATATAAGCCCGCTTGTTACTATACCACAAAGTATTGACTCATCTTAGTGAACCTACACTAGTGCAATTACTTCTGTCACTTTTCAAGTAGAGCAGGGGAAGGGTGTGTATTCTACTGCTGTTGAGTAATATTATCTCCTCCAAAGAGTATCTATTATTATTCTACTAGGAAGTTAAAAGAGGGGCATAGCACCTTTTTAAATCTGGTATTGAAATATTTCAAGATTATGACTGCCTTTATAAGTACTTGATTCATTTGGTTTGCTTTTATCCCAAGGACATAGACCTGGTTAAACTGAAATGCTGGCCTGCTAAGCAAGGCTGTACCCTGAAAGAAGATTCTGAGGTCCAATTTTTCATTTTAGTTTCATATATATTTTAGCAAGTACCTCCCACAGGAAAACCTGCTTACCTCAATGGCTTCACATTGGCCTGTAGCTCTTGGCCCTTCCTGACTTTGTTTCTCTCTTTTAATTATATTATATTTTAGTATTTCCAAATTTATTCAGATTTTTTTTGTTAGTCTGAGGGGAACAATTGTGGTGCAAGCTACTCGGCAATAGTGAGAAGCACAAGTTCTATTATCCAAAAACTGTGATTACAACACAGGTAATTGATGCAATTGATGCACAGGTAATGCAATATAACAATGGAGCAAAATAGGCACTTTGAAAATGGTCTACACAAGTATTTTCAATTTCTTTTAAATTATGTAAAATTTTTGAAAAATTTTTCAAAAAATATTTGAAAAAATTCAAAAAACCTGTGTGAAAACTTGAAAAAAAAAACCTGAAAAACTGTGTGAAAGTTTGAAAAACAAAAAAGCTCCCTCATATAGTGTATATCATGTGACAGACAATATGCTCAGTGAGCGTGTTTTCCTATAACAAGTCACTTAACACAATAAATATATATTATCTATTATTATAATTCTGATTTTATAGTTAGAAAACTAAAGTGCAGAGGTTGTTTCTTGCCCACTGCCATAAAAGTATTAAATAGCATATTAAGATGTTAACAAAAGGTCCTGGCTTTCAAGTATATGCTTTAAAAATCTTAAAAGAGTTAGAATAAAAATAGTGTGCAGTATTTGTAGCTATGGGAGAGAAAATAATTTAATAGGTCATAAGAAGCAAAAGTTATAAACTTTGATAAACTTGGTTATATCAAAATTAAAATTCTAATTTACCATAAACATTGTTAGAAGACAAGCAACAGACTGAGAGAAAACATTTTCTACATGTTTAACACACAGAGGATTGATATCCGATATATAAATATTTGCTATGAAGCAAATAAAGAAAATAAAAACAACTCAGTTAAATAATTGAAAATAATTATGAAGTGGAGCCAAAAGAAAGGGAATAAAAATGATCAATAAAAAGGTACATCATCTCATTAATAATAAAAGAAATGGAGATTAGAACATTAATTAGCATATTTTGACCATCAGCTTTTAATAATGCCAACTGTTGTTGAGAGTAGAAAATGAATTGCTTCATAGAAAGCAGTTTGAAAAAACTATTACAATAGAAATATGCATATCTTGGGGCGCCTGGGTGGCTCAGTCGTTAAGCATCTGCCTTCAGCTCAGGTCATGACCCCAGGGTCCTGGGATGGAGCCCCGCATCGGGCTCCCTGCTCCGTGGGAAGTCTGCTTCTCCCTCTCCCACTCTCCCTGATTGTGTTCCCTCTCTCACTGTGTCTCTCTGTCAAAAAATAAATAAAAAAATCTTAAAAAAAAAAAGAAATATGCGTATCTTATATCTAAGCTATTATTTTACTTTGTTTATTTTCTAAAGATTTGCCTTTATGTATGCATGACAAGTGTGGACACTAATCCCTGGGGAAGCATTTTGTTTTTCTAATAATGAAAAAAATAAGAAAGTGTATATGTACATTTTTTTTAAAGATTTTATTTATTTATTTGACACAGGGAGAGAGATAGCTAGAGAGGGAACACAAGCAGGGGGGAGGGGGAGAGGGAGAAGCAGGCTCCTGGCTGAGCAGGGAGCCCAATGTGGGGCTCGGTCCCAGGACCCTGGGATCATGACCTGAGCGGAAGGCAGACACTTAACGACTGAGCCACACAGGCACCCCTCATATATGTACATTGTTAGAAAATGATTAAATAAACTTAGGGTACACCCATATAATGAAATGCAATGTAGTAATATATTCTTTTTTTTTTTTTTTTTTAATTTATTTATTTGAGAGAGAGAGAATGAGAGAGAGCAAGCACATGAGAGGGGGGAGGGTCAGAGGGAGAAGCAGACTCCCTGCTGAGCAGGGAGCCCGATGCGGGACTCGATCCAGGGACTCCAGGATCATGACCTGAGCCGAAGGCAGTCGCTTAACCAACTGAGCCACCCAGGCGCCCTGTAGTAATATATTCTTATAAAATAATTTAAATATACATATATATTTGAATGTTGAAATTATTAAAGTTATAAATATATATTCTAAAAATCAAAGGATACATTAAATTTAAAATATACAGCTTTTGGAAAAAAGCACACCTACAAGCTGATAGTATAGATTTCTACATTTAAATATATGTCATTACATACATAAAGGAAATTTTTAAAAACCTGCAAATGTACACACCAAATAAATAACAGTGATCCCTCAAATGGGGGACAAGAGGAAGGCTGACATTGGCAGAGCTGTCAAAAGAGGCATCATCTTTAAAAATATCATTTTAATTTTATGATGAGCAATCATATTAATGGTATATTTAAGATTACACTTAAAAGAAAATGAAATTAGGGGCGCCTGGGTGGCTCAGTTGGTTAAGCGACTGCCTTCAGCTCAGGTCATGATCCTGGAGTCCCTGGATCGAGTCCCACATCGGGCTCCCTGCTCAGCGGGGGGTCTGCTTCTCCCTCTGACCCTCTCCCCGCTCGTGCTCTCTCTCATTCTCTCTCTCTCAAATAAATAAATAAAAAATCTTTAAAAAAAAAATGAAATTAAAACATTCTTCACCAAATACAATTTAATTCCTTGAAAAGAAATTAACTTTGAAAGTTGAAAAAAGGCATAGGGACTGCACAGCTAGATATGACGGCAAGTGATAGCATGAGGACGTGAACTGCAGTAGAAGCGAAACTAGTTGAAAATTGGGTACATGGCGAAGCGCTTTGTAATTACAACATTGGTGATATATTGGATTGTCGAAGTATTGAGAAAAAATAATTATGTCATGACTAACCTGAGATTTCTGTTATTGTAAACAATGAAATATCCTAATAAAATTCACCAAGATTGTAAACACATGGAAGAATGCTTCTCTTTCTTTGACAAGATGGTTGGATTTGGAGCAATATACAAAATCTTGAGTTTAATTTCATTGCTTGTTAAATATCCATATCAACAATTAACCTCCTACAAATATACTGATAATTAGATTAAATATATTAAGTACCTTGTAAATTGCTTCAGTGGATTTATGGTTTAAGTAAATTATTGATGGCGGTGCCATCAATTATTCACAATTATGCACTATTTTTTGGTAAAATTCACTATTAAAAATTGATATTATATAAAATTAAAAACATCAAAAATACTCTCAAGCACGTTTTTGAGTCTGATTTTATGCCATCACACTGATTGACAGCAGTGACAATGTTATCAGTCAATGGCATCTATCTATCTATCATCATCATCATCATCTTCATCTATTATTTCTATCTATCTAAATTCTTTTATATTATCAGGATTTTATTTAACTTGGGAGTAGTTACTATTGTTGAACTAATGTTTGTAGAGTTAAACAATAGATCAGTGCCAAACTTTCATTAAGAAAATCATCCTTTCTGATGGCTGAGTAATATTCCTTTGTATATATGAACCACCTCTTCTTTATCCATTCATCTGTTGAGGACATCTCGGCTCCTGCCACAGTTTGGCTATTGTGGACATTGCTGCTATGAACATTGGAGTCCATGTGCCCCTTCTTTTTACTACATCATGAGAGACTCTGGACTCCAGGAAGCAAACTGAGGGTTACAGAAGGGAGGGGGGTGGGGGGATGGGGTAACCAGGTGATAGGTATTAGGGAGGGCACATGTTGTGATAAACACTGGGTTTTATATGCAACTAATGAATCGTTGAACACTACATCAAAAACTAATGATGTAATATATGTTGGCTAACTGAACATAAATAAATAAATAAATAAATAAATAAATAAATAAATAAATAGTTTATATCCTAAAGAAGAAGAAAAGAAAAGAAAATCATCATTTCACCAAACTTTACATATTTCCAAGTCCAAGCTATTTAGTTCAAACTAAGACATTTTACAAAATTACTAAATAAGTTATCTTGTGTTTGAACCAATAAATCATAGACACTCCCATTTGGTATTCTATTAATAGTAAGTTTTAGCAAATATATCCTTACATGTTTCAATACTTTAAATTTTCATAGCCCTTTTGCAACTCTTATTCTGTACACAGCATTATGAAGCTGTTATTACACTCTTGTACAGATTGTGGTAGACTGTTACTGTTCAGCAAATGATCATTCCCTTTCCCCATCTTCAGTCTCCATGGAAGGAGTGAACTACTCCACCTCATTGATACTAGACTCAGGCATGTAACTTGCTTTGGTCAAATGAGGTGTTATGGATATGTTGCAAGCAGAAGCTTGATATGTCCTTGCAGTGATTGGGCTTTTTCTTATCTCCTGCTTTATGTCATGATATTAACCTATTTCAGGTAGCTTCTGGATGAAGAAGAATGATAGCTGTCTAGAGCAGACTTGGATCCACCCGTCTTCTTGGAACCAAAGCCATCTGAATTCAACCTGGATGAACTTCACACCAGCCAATTTACAGAAATGTAAGAAATAAATTATTGTTTTATGTCATTGAAATGTTTATTATAGAAATTCAGATTATAAAAATTAATTAAAGTAGTAATTTTCTTAATGCCATCCACACTATTAAAGAGAGTCAACTTCTTTTGTTTTTTATGAACCTAAAGGCCTTTTTGGTGTTAGGAGTTATATTTATACAGATTTTATGACATCAATACTGAATATAATGTATGAAAATTATTATAAAGATAAATTAACAAGTTAATGTTTAGTGTATTAGGATGGACTTATATGGATCTACAAGAGGTAAATGAATTGCATGAGCAAGTAAACTAATGTTTTTGATATTTATATTTTGACAGCTGATATACACTATTTGCACTTCCCTTGAAGGCTATTTGCATAGCTATTTAGCTGGTAACCATTCAAATTTTACTTCTTCCTTCACATATGTGCCTGAGATTTCTTCCTCTATCCAATAATTTTGCCCCATTAAAATCGAAAAACTTTAAACAAAGATCAAATAATAAAGCACTAGGTATCTAATAACCTCCCATTAACGCCTGTTGAATCAACTGCTTACTTAGTCCTTTGTGTAATCATGTTAAAAGTGCCTGACAGTAACCTGTGATTATTGAGAAGCTGAAATGAACAAAGAGAAGCAAACAATAGTCATAGATATTTCTGACTGGACAGAAATACATGGTTAAAAGAAATTTTAGGATATTCAGAGGTAATGCACCCATTAAAGTTAACTCAAAGCAAGTTCTGGCTGCTCAAATTCTGAGGGTCTTCATACCTGTAGTTACTTCTAATAATTTCATGAGTCATGCCTAAATCCCTTCTTCCCTAGAAAGTGAACAAAAGACAGAGCATAATATTTAAAAAGTGAAAAAGAACAGAAACGAAATGTGATGTAAGTGGTTATTTCTATTCAAATTTAAATAATTTCCTGATTGCATAGTTATGTTTAGGTAGTGATGACAGCTTCTTTCCACAAGAGCAATACAGAGAATATTTTAAGTCATGGAACATGCTCTAATTTTGAGAGCCTAAGAGAGGATAAGTGGGTTTTGGGATTTATACAAATGAATTATTAATAATTTTATAGCATTCATTTGATATATACTCAATAACTGATGTCTAAGCTATCATTGAAGAAAATATTTTCAGATTTTTTTCAGTTCATTTGAAGTCGTTATTATCACTACAGATCATTTTGTCCATTCTTAAACATTTTGTAAGTCTTCCAATTACCTATCTTCATGACAAAATTAAAAGACGTTCAAATCAGTATTTTGAGTTTCTTGGAAATAGGAATTACCTAATTGTTCTTTCGCACACACTATGCAAAATTATAATTTGGAAGCGTAGTTTACATTAGCAGGAATTTATACTGTGTTCCCTATTGAGTAAACTATTTGATAAACTTTGTTTTGTCTTATACTCTCAGGAACAATCAGATTGACTTGATAACTGCAAAAGAACCTTTAATAATAGAAAAAGAGAGGGCAAGTAATAAGAAAAAAGCAGATATCATACATAGATAATTTTAATTCTCTGTTCATTAAAAATATTGAAGAATTAGCATATTACTTAGATGGCCAAATGTATAAATACTAATGGCTTATGACATCAGCCAGAAGGCAATTAGACTCACCATGGCCAGAACTGTGCTAAATAACTCACACATTACACATATAATACTTAAAACATTGGGTAATACACTATAATACCATTTTTGAATCAAGGTGATCAGTTGCCGTGAAATTTAACTAATTTAAATTACTCAACTTCCCAAATTTAAAAACGGCAGCATTTAAAAGCAAACCTAGAATTGCATAATCCCAAAGCCCATGCACTTAACTACTGTGCAATATCAGTAATCATATTTGGTAGGAAAGAATATTAAAGGAGAACTCATAACTTTATCAGATTTTATTAGGATAGAGTTAAGGGAAAAGAAAACGAGTTTTAAATGGTGTGAGTTAATGTACCAATGAAGGGTAGTCAACAGTACAGGAGTATAAAAAGCACATTATATTGTGATCAATAAACTAGCAGGGCACTATGTTTACAGGAGCAATTACATTAGGACAGAAATAGATTGAAAGTTAGTTTAGGAAATTTCAGCCTCTCTTTCATGTCAGATGTGAGTGTTAAAGGACATCATAAAATCTCATTATATATAGGAGAATAATCGATAATCACTTTTAATTACCCAGTTTATCTTGGCATGCATATGATTAAAAATATTTATGACAAATCTAAAATTAATTTTTGTAGAATCTCAATAAATATCCTAAAGAAGGTAAAAACAAGTCCAAGTTAATGGAATATGCAATATTCACACCAAACTAAATATAAATGTTTAGTTCGAGAAGGTTCTGCTCACCCAAGAAAGATAATTCATGTTAAATCACTGAATTGAGAATGTTATTGAACTGAATGTTCCCAGAAAATATTTCCTTCAGGTTTCAGCCTGATGATTTTCATCTAATACAGAAAATAATTATCATTTCCTTTTTCCTTTCTATTTGATGTTAAATCATGCAGAAATTTTATTGCATCTTCTTGACACATTTTGTTGCTTCTGCAAGCATAACAGATATCTTTCTATACCAAAATTGCATAACACATGAAAAGATTCATTAAACTGGCTAAAGAAATTAAGGGTTTTTTTTGTTGTTGCTTTTTATTTTTTGTGTTTTAGTAACCTAATAGGAACTGCCCATATGTTTGAAAACAAAAAATGGTTTAGTGTATTTTGAGCATAAGGAATGGTATCTAATTAAAAAAATGTTGGAAAGGAAACTTAAATAGGACTCACTGAGCAGATGCAAGCGAAGAGTATCAAAAAAGTAATTTAGATACAAAGAACTTCATGACTAAAATAATATTCCAGAACAATATCAAATATCCAGGAAGTTACTTGATGCTTTTATTGAAATTTATTAAAATCTAATGGAGTATAAAAGAGGGAAACTGGGTATCTTGGACATTCTGACCATACCTCGTAATGAATCTGCCAATGTCTATTTGCTGTCGATCAGTATTAGAAATCACACTTCCAGAGTCCCAGGGGCATATTGGTATCAGCTTCCCTCTCTGTTATTCTATTACTGTTCTATGAGGCAAATTCTAGAATTCTAACTGCCCCAATTGATCAACTTGTGCACTCAAAATATGTACTTACTCGTTTTCTTTATAGGTCACACTACATAATACAAATTATCTATTACTAGGTTCCATGAGAAAGGATGGTTATGTCTATTTTCTTCTATTACAATACCCTATGAACACAAGCAATCATTCTCCAAATGAAGAAAGTGGTATTCCTCAGAGACTGATGGAGTTTTAAGTCATAGCTCTTCTCCCCCATTCTAGGACTAAATTAGGCAATGTTAAAGGAAAGAAGTTTTCCTAATTATGGATGAAAGATATAGTGGAGAGGTGCTCTGGGTGCTCACAAGATACCACAGAGTATCTTAATCTCTAGTATCAACATATTGATCCTTCCCTGAACCAAATAATATCTCATGGCATGATCTTCACATTTACTATGCATATGAGTTATGTGTTATGCTGCAGAATTCTTGGGAAATGATATTACTTTATAGCATAAAAACTGGTTTCTAATATAAAGACAAAAGTAAATACAGGGCAATAACAATATGTATAACAGGCAAAGGCCATGAACATTTACTTGGACTGTCTCTAACTGCTTCTTAATCAAATAAAATACTTGTATGACAGCACTAGGGTGTGTGATTGCACTGATAGATCTTCTGGCGTCAAACTATTGTCTTTTGTAGGATAAAACCTATTTAGTCATGTTGTCACATGTTGAGAATTCATAGTTGGTTATAATTAGCTAATATTTCTCCTAAGTGCTTATTTTTATTGACCTTCATAAATGACATTGACTTACACTATTAACCTCTTCATTATCCAGTTTGGTACCAAATACCCATTAAATGAAGTGGGCATCTTATCTTCATTATGGTTTTATTTTCTAGGATGAAATAGATATTTAATGCTTTTAACTAATAAAAACATAGGTTGGACACACTTTATTTGTTTTGGGAGAGGATGTAATGATAGTGTTGTTAACATCTAATTTCTTTGCTGGTTATTGGTATTTGAATTTTCTATTTCTTCTTGGTCCAGTTTTATATGTTGTGATTTTGTTAAATTAACGTTGTTAAGTAGAGTCCCAAGTGGAGTGCCAGAGTGTGGTTCAACAAAGATGGCAAGGCAAAATGAAAAAGAGAATTTTATTCCTTATGGGTCCTGGAAGAGGTACATGGCATACCTCGAGGGGCTACAGGGTACAGGCAAAATTGTAGCAGCAAGGTCAGGGCTCATGGCTTTATTAGGGTCTATGGATGGCTGGAGTGTTTCTGGGGTTCCCTGGCTAAGGCCAGATTGGTAATTCAAAGCAAAAAGATTCAAAGGCAAAATTAAGAAGAAATAAAAAAGAAAGTAGAAAGAACCACCATCATCATGGAAGATTTTGACATCTATTCTCAACTGGTAATGGAAGCCAACCAAAAATTAAATAAGTTAAGGGTATATAAGATTCAAACAATAATATTAACAAAATTGATTGAATCGACATATATAGATAATACTAAGAAATGCAGAATATTTATTCAGTTACATCCTCAAATTTGTAAATATTGACCTTGTAAGAGGTCATTAAGTCTCAAAAATTTCAAAAGAATAAAGACATACAGAGTATGCTTTTTGAACACAATGGAATTAAATTAAAAATTAATAAAAAGAAATAGTTATGAAGACAAGCCATATCCTAGACCATAAACAAAAATTCAACAAACTTAAAATAATTCAAAGCATGAAAGGTATATTCTCTGATGACAATAAAATTGAAGTGAAAAATAATAACAAAGTTAGCAGAAAATTTCCCTCATATTTTGAAAATATTTAATATTTAAAAGCAAATAAAACACAAATATATAATAAGAAATCAAATGTAGTCTTAGTAGATGCAGGAAAATTATTTAACAAATCCTACATCAAATCATGATGAAACTCTCAGGATATTAAAATTAGAAAGGACATTTTCAAATAGAAAAATAGCATTTCAAGAGAACACAGCACTAAAATTATATTTTGTGGGGAAAGAGTAAATGTATTTTTCATAAAATCAGGAACAAAGTAGAGATATCTGTTCTCATCACTTATAGTCAACAACTCACTCTAGATATTAGCCAAAGAAATAAATCAAGAAAAAAATAAATTTTTAGAAAGTGTCCAGATTAGAAAGGAAGAAGTAAACCTGTCTTTTTTCACACACAATATGATTGCGCCTGTTGTAAAACTTAAGCATTCTACAAAAAAAAGTTATAAAATCTAATAAATGAGTTTAGCGATGTTACATGATATATGATGGATATACATAAAATAATTGTTATTATTAGGTAACAGTGAAGTTCACACATGGAAATAAAAAACAATGTATTTTATAATAATATAAAGTATGTAACATGCAGGGATATATTTACAAAAGACATGGGTGATCTGCAAAACAAAAACTATAAAATATTGCTCAGAGAAAATAAAGACCTAAATAAATTTAGAGATATACTATGTTCATGCATCAGAAAACTCTTTTATCATTAAGATATCAATTCTCTTTCTAACTGTTCAATAGATTTAAGGCAATCCTCATCAGATCCCTACAGACTTTTAGGTAGAAATTTGCAAAATGAGTCTAGAATTTAAATGCAAATTCTAAGGAGCTTGGAAAGGCATCTTTGAAAAATAAGAAAAAAAAGAAGGGGGACTTACATTACCTGACAGACTATAAATGCACAATAATTAAAACAGTCTGGTATTGACATAAAGATAAATCAATGTGACATAAAAGAATTAAGAGTCCAGAAATAGACCCACACCTATATGGTCAATTGATTTCTTTTTTTGACAAAAATGTCAAAGCAATTTATTGGGGAAAAGACAATCTTGTCAACAAATAGAACTGGAACATATGCATATATATATATAT
>NW_022589708.1:22665291-22761949 GCF_004348235.1 Phoca vitulina | reverse complement strand
TGATCTCTCTATCTCATTCTCTCTCTCAAATAAATAAATAAAATCTTTAAAAAAAAAAAAAAGAATATGACATAGGGGAAAACCTCAGTACAATAAGTTCAACAATGTTTTATTAAGTACAACACAGAGGGCATGAATGATAGAATGAATATTTATTCAATTTTATTTTATCAGCATTTTTAAAATTTTGCTCTTCAAAGTTAAAAGTAAAGCACATACAATGTGTACTTATAAAACACATATCTCCCAAAGTAGTTTACTTAACATAAAGAACTCTTACATTTTAATAATAAGAAGACAACAACCTCATACAAACTGGGCAAAATGTTTGAATAAACTCTGGAACAAATAACATACAAATGGCAAAGAAGTAAGTACATGAAATGATGTTTTACATCATTAGTCATTTGGAAATAAAGAATAAACCACCTTGCCATACCACTAAGGTATTAATCGTGCTTTTGATTTTTTGCTGTACTTTATGATGCTTCAACACTTTGGTATTTGGAGACCCAGGGTAGGAACGCACCTCCCAGGTTTAGCTGATTCCTAGAGATAGAGAATATCTTTCCTATAAGCAAAACTATGATATGAAAATCAACCAATCCAGATTCCATATCTTCACTCACTTTCTTTTATCAGTATCCTGCAGTCTAGGACACTATCCTTCTGCACCTGCTGAGGTCAGGTAAAAGACAAGTAGAGACCACTCTATACCCCAGAGCTACTAAAATTATTCAAACAATCCAATCCTATGCCTATTCAGCTGCTTACCCTGCCTCAGTATTCCTTCCCATGAAAACCACAATAAATGCTTTTGCCCACGCCTTCCCCTCATTCTTTTTGCCTTTAGACCAACTCTGATGCTTTCCTGTTTGGCAATGCAAGTGGTGATGTGCTCCCTACTCTTCAAACTCTGAGTAAAGAACTATCTTTTCAATGGCAATCATTTCCTTATCTCTTGACCTCACCATACCTGAATAAAAACAAAATCCCAGGTACATTTTAGAACAATTACACTCACAACAGAAATGGATAAAATGAAAAAAAATAAATAAAAAAAACCTAATCATATCAAGTGTTTGCAAGGGTGTGCAGCAACCTGATCTCTCCAATACCACTGGTAGGAATATAAAATGGTACCATCATTTCTGAAAACATTTTGAGTTTTACAATATTTAAAAATATACTTAACTATATTCCACTTATTTATGTGTAGCCAAGAGAAATGAAAGCATATAATCTTAATAAGACTTGAATGCAAATATTTATTTGTAACAGGCACATGAAGGTTTAACAACCCAGATGTTTCTTCACAAGGGGATAAATAAACAAATTTTGGTATGTTCATACAGAGAAACACTATTCAGTAATATGAATATTTCAGCACTGATTCACACAACAGTAATGTTTTTCAAAAAAGGAAACACTGCTTGATTCAACGTACATAGAATTCTACAACATGAAAACTAACCTACAGTGAGCACAGTAGATCAGTGGTTGTTGGTCAGAGACAGGAAGGAGAATGAGAATGGTTTGCAGGAAGGGATTGCAAAAGGGCATGAAAATACTTTTTGGAGATGTTTTATTACCTTGATTTGGTAATAGTTTCAAACTTGTAACCGTATGTCAAGATACATCAAATTGCACTTTAAAAATGTGCACTTCACTGTATGTAGTTAGACATAATAGAGCCCTTAAATGAATGAGAAAGAGGAGGTGAAAAGATTTGGCTTCCTCACATCTCACCCAAAACACCACGGAAGTCACTCTCATATTCTATCTGTAACGTTGATTTATATTGAATATAAATATGACCCCATATTAACATAGTTAATATGAACTTACAATAATTCTTAAACCACAGTACTATGGGCTATTAGTCACATTAAAAGCAAGTCTGTATAGGTTCATTTGCTAATGCAACACTTCATTAATATTAATTGAAGGTAATGCTATGTCAATCACATTGAGACTTCCTTTCACTTGATCAACAGCAATTAAAATATTATTCAGTAGAGCAATCAACATTCCACTTAAGATTGTCTTCATGCTATTTTTTTATCATTTAATCAACTGTAACTGTTCTATTGTCTGTTTTGTGACTTTACATGTTAATAGCTCATTTGAAAAGAGCAATAAAACAAAGTCTCCAAATGTCTAATTACTTATTAAATTTTATTGCAAACAACTAGTTTCTTTTAAAGAAAAGTACTCATCAATCACATGAAAAGTCATTTAAAGCTCATATATTTTATAAAGAAAGTAACTTCGTATTTGTTTTAAATTTTTCTTTTTCCTTTCCTTCTTTCTTCCTTCTTTCCTCCCTCCCTCCCTCCCTTCCTTTCTTCTTTCCTTCCTTCCTTCCTTTCTAAACAGTGTATTAGAAACACAGTAAATAGAAAAATTAAAGTGTGCTCAAAATTATCTGAAGTTTACATTTAATTAAAACAATTGTCCTACAAATATACTAGTTAATTTAAAGTATAAATTAATCTTCTAGTTAGATGCTAGTCTAATCCATCTAATCTGGAAAACAGAATCAAGGTTGTGTTCTTGGTCAGTATTAGAGGCTGGTAATTTCTGGATTATAGTAGAATAAATATATTTTATATTTCATAGGAAGAAAGTGATGTAAAACTGATGTAAAACAAACTAAGTAAATATTTTATACACTACAAATCAAGTGATGGAATTTCAGAATTAAGTATTATTGATACCTTCAGATGCAAATATAGCATTCTTTGTTAATGACTAGGTTCTCCTATCAAGAGAGTGAAATTTCATGATTTAAAAAATAAATGTATTTTATAAACTTTATTTTTAAAGTCCAAAGACTTCTGTTTTGTTTTAAAGAGACTAAGTAGTAAAATACAAAAATATATTTCTTTTAAACTCTGTGATATTGATAAACAGAACAGTTATTGTCATTATACTGCTATACTATTGATTTTGATAAAATATCTTTAGTAGTCAATCAGTTGTTTAACCAAGATATCTTCAGTTGTCATCCTAGCAATGGAAAATAGTAAATTTACTGGGAAATTATTCCTATTACACTGAGATTTTTGGTTTTGTTTTCATACTGCATGACATTGCAATATTCACATACAACAGGGTTTATCTGATTGTATATTTTTTTAACAAACTTAAAACAAACACACATATATATGGTAAGATGGTCAAAAAGAATTCAACATGTGGATTTATTTGTTGTCCTAATTTCCATTAACTAATTTTTTAAGGATATCAAAATTTATTCTCTGAAATGTAGAGTTTCTTTAAAACAGTCACCTTTATTTAGAAAGTCATGTTTAGATATACACATACACTTTGGTACAATTTCTGCATTAGACAATGTTTGAATGTTCATTATCATCATTAAAATAATGCATTAAAAACCTTTTCAACTGGTACCAACATTTCCTAAGTTAAATAGGTCACAGGCATCATGTTGCTTTGACAATATTAAGAAAATAAGCCTAAAAATCCAAGGTGATAAATATCTATTACTTTGATAGAGCTTCTTAGCTTCAAGACAGTTTACAAATTAGAAAAATCAACTATGTTAGACCTTTCTGAAGTAGAATCACTAGAACCGCAGTAATGAGTTTAAAAGGTTGGAGAGGTTGTGGAGAAAGGGGAACCCTCTTACACTGTTGGTGGGAATGCAAGTTGGTACAGCCACTTTGGAAAACAGCGTGGAGGTTCCTCAAAAATTTTAAAATAGAACTACCCTATGACCCAGCAATTACAGTACTGGGTATTTACCCCAAAGACACAGATGTAGTGAAAAGAAGGGCCATAAGCACCCCAATGTTCATAGCAGCAATGTCCGCAATAGCCAAACTGTGGAAAGAGCCGAGATGCCCTTCAACAGATGAATGGATAAAGAAGATGTGGTCCATATATACAATGGAATATTACTCAGCCATCAGAAAGGATGAATACTCAACTTTTACATCAACATGGATGGGACTGGACGAGATTATGCTAAGTGAAATAAGTCAAGCAGAGAAAGTCCATTATCATATGGTTTCACTTATTTGTGGAACATAAGGAATAGCATGGAAGACATTAGGAGAAGGAAGGGAAAAATGGGGGGTGCGGAATTGGAGGGAGAGATGAACCATGAGAGACTATGGACTCTGAGAAACAAACAGGGTTTTAGAGGGGAAGGGGGAGGGGGGATTGGTTAGCCCCGTGATGGGTATTAAGGAGGGCACGTACTGCATGGAGCACTGGGTGTTACACGAAAACAATGGATCGTGGATCACCACATCAAAAACCAATGATGTATGGTGACTAACATAACGTAATAAAATTAAAACACACAAACAAGGGGCGCCTGGGTGGCTCAGTCGTTAGGCGTCTGCCTTCGGCTCGGGTCATGATCCCAGGGTCCTGGGATCGAGTCCCACATCGGGCTCCCCGCTCTGCGGGAAGCCTGCTTCTCCCTCTCCCACTCCCCCTGCTTGTGTTCCTGCTCTCGCTGTGTCTCTCTCTGTCAAGAAAATAAATAAAATCTTTAAAAAAAAAAAATAAATAAATAAATAAATAAATAAAACACACAAACACACACACAATAAATAAATAAATAAATAAATAAATAAATAAAAGGTATTAGAAATTGCTTAATTTTAACCTTAAGACTTTTTTCCACATTCTCTGACTTAATAGCAGTGACTTAACTTTTTAAATGCTGGGGCGGGGGGAGGGTAAAAAAGAAAAGAAAAGAATCATAGAGGTTTAGAACTCTGATGGGTTATCTGGTCCAGTTGCATTCTTTTAGACACTCAAGTAACTAGCATACACTTTGCCCAAGGGTATACAATAAGCTAATGGAGAAGCGGATCTAAAGCCAAGCAGAACATCTTCAGCTTCAGCATAATCAGTATGTGTTCATACACCTCAGCTAGCATGGGGGCAGTGTTAATTTAAAGAAGATAGCAACTTTGGCCAGTGTATGTTTATCCCACTTTTCTACTTTCTGAAGTCGAATGAACAATGTCATAGAGAAAAATGGTGAATTGTGTAAGTATTTTGGATACTGTTAGATATATATTTGCCTCTCTTCAATCATTCACTTATTTCTGAGGAAATTTGGTGAAAAAATAATTATCTTATTTTCAAAATATTAAAATCAAGTAGAAAATAATGATTTAGCAGTAACTACTTTCACATAATCCTTCATTTCTACCCCTTCGTTCTTTTGTTTTCTTCTGCAAAATCACTGCTTTTTTATTTAAATTTAAGTTTTTATTTAAATTCCAGTTAGTTAACATATGGTGTGATATTAGTTTCAGGTGTACAATTTAACAATTCAACACTTCCGGGAAACAGCCTGTGCTGATCACAACAAGTGCACTCCTTAATCTACCCCTCCTTCTGAGTCTCCTTTTCTTATAATTTTTCATGTATCTCTCTCTCTTCTTCCTATTATTTTTTTCTGCTACAATCTCTTTCTATTTTTCTGACTTGTCTCTTCCTTTATTTTCAGTGTTTTTTCATACGGTGAAGGTGTGGGAATGGGAAAGCTGAAACTACTTATTTTTTACAAGAGTAAGCTGTAGAAAGAGAAATAAAGAGGAGGGAAAATTTAAGTTCAGTTGCTGTTTTTGTAATCTGATCGAGTGGCACAACTTTTAATGATAATTTATTTTATTGAAAAACACTTTTTAATGTGTTTCTTAGTAAACTGTCCCCTATCAATATTCATTCTTCAATTTGTAAAAATGAATTAAAAGACTGTGGAGCGTAGAATGTGTATAAAATACTGACTCTTACATCTTGGATGCTAGAGATCATCTCATTTCTGGAAATTAGTCAAAATCAGAAGAAATATTAGGACTCTTCTTCAAGTATAAGCATATATATATGTTTTTTTTTATTTGGATCTCACAACTCCCATCTCTGTTCTGTATCTCATTAATTTTCTTCCCTTTTATTCACACACTAATAAAAACAAATTCTTGGTCTTGGCCTCTCAATATTGGCTGTCTGATATGTTTGCTAGTAAATCTGAAGTCTGATTTTGACCAATATTATCTACATTTTAGGACTCAGAGAAGTTTACCAGAGGATTTGAAGTAAAAGCTGTTAACTGAGGGGAAATTTCCAGTACTTAGTTAACATAAACAGAATTAGAAATATAGGAAGAAAGGCAAGTATGTGGGGAAAAAAGACAGTTGATGACATAGGACATAGGACCAAACCAGAAAAGAGAGTGTGAAATATGAATTGGAAAAAAGCAAAAGAATCATTCTGGCCATAAAAATGTTGGATGCTACATTAAGTAGATTAAATTTATTTTTAGAACAAGGAAGCATTGCTGAAGGTTTTTAAGCATGGGAGTCAAAAAAATATTTCTTTAGAATGGTGTTGGGAAAATTGGACAGCCACATGCAGAAGAATGAAACTGGACCATTTCCTTACACCACACACAAAATTAGACTCAGGATGGATGGAAGGCCTAAATGTGAGACAGGAAATCATCAAAATCCTAGAGGAGAACACAGGCAGCAACCCCTTCAACCTCAGCTGCATCAACTTCTTGCTAGACACATCTCCAAAGGCAAGGGAACCAAGGGCAAAAATGAACTATTGGGACTTCATCAAGATAAAAAGCTTTTGCACAGCAAAGGAAACAGTCAACAAGTCAACGGTTTCCAAGTCAGGAAACAACAGATGTTGGCGAGGATGCAGAGAAAGGGGAACCCTTCTACACTGTTGGTAGGAATGCAAGCTGGTGCAGCCACTCTGGATAACAGTATGGAGGTTCCTCAAAAAGTTGAAAATAGAGCTACCCTATGACCCAGCAATTGCACTGCTAGGTATTTACCCCAAAGATACAAATGTAGTGACCCGAGGGGGCACCTGCACCCCAATGTTTATAGCAGCAATGTCCACAATAGCCAAACTATGGAAGGAGCCCAGATGTCCGTTAACAGATGAATGGATAAAGGAGATGTAGTATATATACACGATGGAATATTATGCAACCACCAAAAAAATGAAATCTTGCTATTTACAATGACGTGGATGGAAATAGAGGGTATTATGCTAAGCGAAAGAAGTCAATCAGAGAAAGACAATTATAATATGATCTCACTGATATGTGGAATTTAAGAAACAAAACAGAGGATCACAGGGGAAGAGAGGAAAAAATAAAACAAGAAAAAACCAGAGAGGGAGACAAACAATAAGAGACTCAATCATAGGAAACAAACTGAAGATTGCTGGAAGAGAGGAGGGTTGAGGGATGGGCTATAACTGGATGATGGACATTAAGGAGGGCATGTGATGTTATGAGCACGGGATATTATATAAGAGTGGTGAATCACAGACCCATACCTCTGAAACCAATAATATATTATATGTTAATTAATTGAATTAAAATAAAAATTAAAAAAAATATATATAACTCTAGTTGCATTCCATAGGAGTTAAGGATGCCAGCAACATGGAGAACTCAGAAAAGTAATAAAGCTGATGAACTTAGTGGAAAAGGTCAGGAGATATAAACTGCATAGATTGGGCAAGTGATTGATTCCAAGGGTTAATGATGAAAATGGGATGACCCATGGCCAACCCAAAGATTTCTAGCTGATAACAGTATCTAGATAGTGTCTTGCTTTACCAACAGAAATAAGGCAAAAGAAGGAGCTAATATCATGAGGGAAAAATTTGGAGGCAGTTTAGATTTTTTTTCGAAGTTACCTTATAGAGGATAGCCCCTTTTTAAATCTATTTCAAGGACAAAATTAAGAAAAATGATGTTATTGTCGTTCTTGTTGGTTTGGTTCTTTATCCCAGCTTTATTTATATTCAAGTTAAGTGTATATGCTATCTTATAAGATAGTAGGTGTGTAAAAGAACATATCAAATATACATAATTATAAGAAACTATTTATAAACCATAATTAACTAATTGGAACATTTTTATCCATTTTTACTATTTGACTCTTTTACATTTGACTATTTGACTTCTATACTATTTGGTATATATCTACAGGAAATAATATTGCTTTCATTTTAATAAAATGTTAACTGCAATAAAATATGAGATTGTACTCATCAAATTTGAAGTTACACATTTAATTTTTATTTCATATTTCAAATTGAGATAGAAAAAAACGGATAGCTTAAAATAGCAAAGACTTCTAATGTCATAGATGGAATTAAAATGCAAATGATCATCCCTATATACCATTGTTTAAATTTCAACTTATTAAAATCATCATTATATTTTCCATTGAGTACTTTAAAGGAAGTTTTAAACTAGTGGCAGTAATTAAAGAAGACAGACTAAATTTATAAAGAGAAAAACCTGCATTTGTTTTAGTTTCAAAAAGTAACCAATGATTATTTTAAACATTTAAAAAATATTTATATATGTATTATAAATAATGATATTCATAAAGTTACTTTTATATATGGGCACTGAGGAGAAGATCAAGGTGAGCGTTAAGGCCTGTAACAACAAGAGCATAATAACTTTGTACAAAAGAGCCTTGATAATGCAGAGCCTGGTTTATCAGAAAAATAATCTTTCTTTTAAATATGTATGAAGCTGTAAGCAGACAATTTTCTATAATTTATCTCCCTACTGCATGCTATCATTACATCTTCCTGGATAAAGAGATCATAATGAATTATGTAAATTTTTGATTGTGTTATCAAGCACTCTTGTACCTTGATAATCATTGCTAGATTCTTTGCAATTTGGAAATAATGACCTCCAGAATGCTCACAGCACATTTGTAATCTGTTCCAGGAATCAATACAAAGATTGCTTTATATGATTAAGAGTATCCTCTAATTAAAAGCATGACAACAATACGTTGGGAAGCAAAAATAACTCATTGTGTTTTGTACAAATTACTTTTTGAAAGAATGAACATTTTTTGAAATAAATTTGAATATAACAAACTGCCTAACATTATCTGAATTAGCCATGCAATTATTTTTATTGATCTTGGTAAAGAACAAGCATTATTTAAATATATATGCAATGAAATTTTAGAACGTGTAAACTTCTATCAACTAAAAATCAATCTATACAAAATATACTACATGAGAGCACTATAAGTGAAACTTCATAAATTACAAATTTACCTGAAAACATACACTTTCTCTTGTTTATGTTTATGTTTGGCTATTACAATCATACTTTGACAGTTGTGACTTCCATTCTTTCACTTTTTTTGTAATAAACACATCACTAAAGCCATTAATATTCTGTCCACATTTCTTTAAATACTACATTTCTGAAAACCTGTAAAGTTTCTTAAGTGCTACCCCCACATTGTACTTAAATTAATTAATACTCTTGGTAGCTACTTTAAAATAAAAAAGAAAAAAAATAAAATAAAAAATAAAATAACAAACCAAACTCCAAATGAAACAAAAACCTCAATTTTCTCCTAAGCCTGCACTGTATCACCTGTCATTTTATTTTATTTTTTTTCACCCGTCATTTTAAACTAATGTAATGAAAGTATTACTCTCTAAACGTTCTTGAATTGAAAAGCAAATCGTAGTTTTCCAAATAGGCAAATATAATATTGCAAAGCTTATACAAAATATAGTAAGTCCCTACAGTTAAAATCCTCAAATTGTTATATATGTTTTCCTTATAAATAAAATTAAAGTTGATCTTAAAGTAATTTGAAAAAATTTAAAAAAGATTGAAGACTGTAAGCCTTTATGATGTAAAAGCCATTGGAACTAGGGAAACAAAAGCAAAAATGAACTATTAGACTTCATCAAGATAAAAACCTTCTGCACAGTAAAGGAAACAATCAACAAAACTAAAAGGCAACCTTTGGAATGGGAGAAATATTTACAAATGTCATATCTGATAAAGGGTTAGTATCCAAAATTCATAAAGAACTTATCAAACTCAACACCCCCAAAACAAATAATCCAGTTAAGAAATGGACAGAAGACATGAATAGACATTTTTCCAAAGAAAACATCCAGATGGCATTTGAGAAGATACTCAACATCTCTCATTATCAGGGAAATGTAGATCAAAACCACGATGAGATACCACCTCACACCTGTCAGAATGGCTAAAATCAAAAACACAGTAAACAACAGAAGTTGACGAGGATGTGGAGAAAGGGGAATCCTTTTGCACTGTTGGTGGGAATGTAAACTGGTGCAGCCACTCTGGAAAACAGTATGGAGGTTCCTCAAAAAGTTAAAAATAGAGCTACCCTATGACTCAGCAATTGCACTACTAGGTTTTTACCCAAAGGATACAAAAATATTGATTCAAAGGGGTATTGCACCCCGATGTTTATAGTAGCATTATCAATAATAGCCAAATTATGTAGAGAGCTTAAATGTCCATCAACTGATGAATGGATAAAGAAAAGTGGTATATATACAATGGATATTATACAGCCATTTGCAATGACGTGGATGGAGCTAGAGAGTATTATGCTAAGTGAAATAAGTTAGTCACAGAAAGACAAATACCATGTGATTTCAGTCATATTTGCAATTTAAGAAACAAAAAAAATGAACATGGGGGAAAAAAGAGAGGCAAACCATAAGAGACGTAACTATAGAGAACAAACAGGGTTGCTGGAGGGGAGGTGGACAGGGGGTTGGTTAAATGGGTGATCGGTATTAAGGAGGCCACTTGTGATGAGCACTGGGTGCTGTATGTAAGTGATGAATCACTAAATTCTACTCCTGAAACTAATATTATACTGTATGTTAACTAACTGGAATTTAAATAAAAACATGAAACTATATATATAAATAAAAAATAAGTACAGGGTGCCTGGGTGGCTCAGTTGGTTGGGCAACTGCCTTCGGCTCAGATCATGATCCTGGAGTCCCGGGATCGAGTCCCGCATCGGGCTCCCTGCTCAGCAGGGAGTCTGCTTCTCCCTCTGACTCTCCCCCGTCTCATGTGCTCTCTCTCTCATTCTCTCTCTCAAATAAATAAATAAAATCTTTAAAAAAAAAAAAAAGTACATAAATACATAAATAAAACAAAATAAAAGGCATTTGAACTATATAAGAAAAGGTTAAAACAAAACCTATTGAAACTTTTTAGATAATTTGTAATAAAGACCCAAACTTAACTTGTTCATTCACTTGAACTTGGTCTGTTACCTGAACTTCATTTTCATCTTAAAGGTCACAAAAGAAGGTTTATTAATAAGATAAATACAAAGAATATATGAAAAACAAAAAAATCAAAGTGAAAGAGAAAGAATGAGAGGTTGACAGAGAGAGAACACAGGCACTGGGAGAAAAGATTAAGTGAGGACAAGTGACAGCATTGTCATAGTGGTCTACTTTGTAAATAAGAAAATGTGTAAATGAAAGGGTAGGCTGTGTTTGACTGACATAACAGACAATACAAAAATATTTGTGTCTCTTACATTTGTTAAACTCACAAGTTCTAGTAGCATTTCTGTAGACTTAGTACAATTTTCTACATAAAAAATTTTTACTTTTACTTTTTTCCTGGTGACGTACTTATTTTTCTAGGTGTTTTACACTGGTTACAACCACCATGTAAGTAGTAAGAGTCAATATCCTTGGCTTGTTCCTCATCTTAGGGGGAAAGCATTCAGTCTTTCACCGTTAAGGAAGATGTTAGCTGTATGTAGGTTTTACATCGATGTCTTTTTTGAGATAGAGGAAATTCCCTTTTACTCAGAATTTGCCAAGAGATTTTAGGAAGAATGGATTTTTTTTATTTTAGCAAATGTTTTTTTCTACATCTATTGAGATGATCTTTTTTTTTTCATGATAGTAAAATAAATTGTATTCATTAATGTTCAAACATTAGACCAATTCTACATTTCTGTGATGAACTCACATGGTAGTGATAAATTATTTTTATATACGGTCTGATTTAATTTATTACATTTAAAAATTAGTAAAATCTTGTATTATTTCGTATTAGTAAAAATACAATAGTTTTAGATTTACAAAACAGTTGCAAAGACTACAGAGTTCCTGTATACTCCTCAGCCAGTTTCCCTCTTGCTTTCTCAGTTAAATACCCCAGTCAGCAGACATGTACACATGTTTTCTGCTAAGAGCTCTTAAGCCAGAACTAGTCACATTGTTACACCCCACCAGAAGAAGAAAGAAAAAGCATCTTATGCACTACAATGCTGAAAGCCAGAAACTACACTAGGGTTTGTGAAACACAGGGCTAAAGATTGGCAATTATAAGAGTCTGAATTTTCGCCAAGAAATGTTTTCTTCCGATAGCACCATACTATAAAACTCATATTTATTTTATTTATTTTTTAAAAGATTTTACTTATTTATGTATTTGTCAGGGGAGGAGGAGCAGAGGGAGAGGGAAAGTATCTCAAGCTGATTCCGTGCTGAGTGGGGAGCCTGACAGGGGACTCAATCAGGACCCCGAGATCATGACTGAGCCAAAAGCAAGAGTTGGAAGCTTAACGACTGAGCTACCCAGATGTCCCATGCTATAAAACTTTTGAAAGACAGAGCAGAATATGTACTTTTGTATATACTAAAATTATCATCATTAGCTATTATATACCTGTACATTAACATAACTGTCTATTTATCCATGATAATTGAGTGTGTTACAGTGACACAAAAATAGATGTATTTTTGTACAGGACAACTCTAAAGAATTCATCCCCTTGTTATAACTTTCTTTCTTAATATTACATCAAAAATAACTGAGTACTCTACTATTCGACATCTCAAGTAATATCCCAATAAATCTTCCTTGGACTGTTCTCACAAAACTGATCTTGGACTCTCCCAAAACTCTTCCACCAATCATTTGAAAATTTTCATGTGGGACTTATTCTACACATTACTAATCTCTTTCACTAGGCAATAGTTCTTTCTCAGAGGAAAAACTAACGTCAGGATTTTGAGCTGTTGCACTCAATCTCATTAGAGATAAAACAGAATTTAAAAGGGAATGATGATAATTTCCTCATATTTGTATGTGATTTACATTTTGAAAATATTTTATGCATATTGGCCTTTCTCAAACAAGTAGGGTATTGAACATCTGATAGAAAAGAAAGTAGTTTTATTTTTTTTTAAAGATTTTATTTATTCATTCCAGACACAGAGATACAGAGACAGAGAGAGAGCACAAGCAGAGGGAGAAGCAGGATCCCTGCTGAGCCAGGGGCCGGACATGGGACTCGATCCCAGGACCCTGGGATCATGACCCGAGCTGAAGGCAGATGCTTAACCATCTGAGCCACCCAGGCACCCTGAGAAAGTAGTTTAATTGATTTCCTGAATCTAGTATTCCCATCGGCATAAGTTCATAAATTCTGAAAGGGTATCATTTAATTTTGTCTTAGTATTATTTCATTACTTACCTACATATTGTGTATTTGTGTCCATCCCATTTCCAAATTATATGTGGAAATTCTTTCATAGCTCACTGCTTTATAATAAGGAATAAATTTGATTTTAAGAAGCATCATTAATATATACTGGACTAAGTTGAAGCCATGTTTTCAGGAGAAAATACTTAATTTCATTATTTGCACTGCCATTTTAATTTCTGCCTATTGCATTCACCAGTCTATTAAATATAGATACTTCCCAGGAATTTAGTGATATGATGTAATTTCTTATTTATAACCAAGAAACAATTAATTGTACAAATTTGTGTGTGTGTCCTACAATTTAGTGATTGTAAAATCTTGATAATACTTATTTGCTTAATTATTTTTAAAACAGACATCTTGGAAAGATATTCTAAAGATGTAACTATTTGTCAAATTGCATTTTCAGTTTCTAGTTAATCTTTAGCTAAAATAGTCCCTGGGCAACCACTGGTCTGATTTCTCTCATTTTAATAAAAATGGACTTATATTTAGTTTAATGATTTAATAATATTGAATGAGAAGTATGAACTATTTCAATCTCTTTTTACACAGCACAGTTATTCTGAAATTCATTTATGATGTTAGATGAAACAATACTTTGTTCTTTTGAGGGAAACAATATTTTGTTCTTTGTTCATTGAGTGGTACTCAATGTTAGGCTATATTTGTTTGTGTAGTCACTCATTGGATATTTGTATTGTTTCCATTTTAAGGCTATTAAAGTCAAGCTACTGTGGACATTTGTGTTTGTGTCTTTATGTGATAATAGGTTTTTATTACTTTTGGTCATATATCTAGGACTGGAATAGATATGGTAAAGTCTTAACATTTCAAGAAACTGTCAAATTCTTATCCAATATGTCTGTACCTATTTAAATTCCCAATGGTAGTGCTGAGAATCCCAGATATTTCATTGATGTCCTCGATAATACTTGGTATGTTCAGTCTTTAATTGTCATCATTCGATCAGATATCTGGTTGTATTCCATTGTTAATTTATCTTGCATTTCTCTAATTAATACTGATTTTTCACATCTTTCATGAGTACATATTCATGCATATATCTCTGGGTCAGCTATTTGTTCAAATCATTTACTTCTATTTTAATTGTATTGTTTGTCTCATTTGTGAGTGACAATCATATATTCTCAATACAAGTACTTTGCCAGATACTTTTTTAAAAAATCTTGTCTCCTAAACTATGGTTGAGTCTCCCTTTGCATTTTGTTAACAATGAATATTGAAGACCAAAGCTTTTATGTTTTATGAAGTCCAAGTTATTTTTTTCTTGATTGTTTATGCCCATCATTATATTAAGACAGTGTTGCATAACACAAGGTAAAGAACACTTTTTCTTATGGTTTTCTTTTTTTAGAAGTTTAGTAATTAACTTTCTTACATCTTGGCCAGTGGTTGTCAACCTCAGCACTCAATATTTGGGTGGATAATGCTTTGTTATGTAGGCTGCCCTAGGGATGGTATGCTTAGTAGTTCTACCTTTATCTGCCACATTTTGTGAGCAACTCTTTCCAGTTGTAACAACCAAATATATGGTTGTAGTTGTTGAGTGCATCAATAATTTCATTTTTATTGCTGTGTAATATTCCATTACATAAAAATACCACAGTTATGGTGTATTATTTTAAACATTATCATTGGGACGCCTGGGTGGCACAGTCAGTTAAGTATCCAACTCTTGGTTTCAGAAGCCCAGGTTGTGATCTCAGGGTTGTGAGATTGAGCCCCACATCAGGTTCCATGCTCAGTGCGGAATCCACTTGAGATTTTCTCTCCCTTTCTCTCTGCCCCTCCTGCTCATGCTCTCTCTAAAATAAATAAATAAAATCTTTGAAAAAAAGTCATTATCACAATATTCTTGTAGGCATTGTTAAATACATAAAATGCAACTGTGCATTTTTCATATCTGGATAGTTCTTTCAGCTACATTTTTGCTATTTATTTTTAAGTTCAGAAAATAGGAAACAAATTTTCCTTCATTATTATTTTTTTTTAAGATTTTATTTATTTATTTGAGAGAGAGAGAATGAGAGAGACAGCACATGAGAGGGGGGAGGGTCAGAGGGAGAAGCAGACTCCCTGCCGAGCAGGGAGCCCGATGCGGGACTCGATCCCGGGACTCCAGGATCATGACCTGAGCCGAAGGCAGTCGCTTAACCAACTGAGCCACCCAGGCGCCCTTCCTTCATTATTAACATAAAAATATTTTACACTAATATTGAGTGATAGTATGGCATTTATTCTACCATTCATTTTTTAATATATTTTTTAAAGATTTTATTTATTTATCTAATAGAGAGAGTGCGAGCGTGAGCACAAGCAGTGGGGAGTGGGAGAGGGAGAAGCAGGCTTCCTGCAGAGCAGGGAGTCCGATGTGGGGCTCGATCCCAGGACCCTGGGATCATGACCTGAGCCGAAGGCAGATGCTTGATCGACTGAGCCACTCAGGCACCCCCCCATTCATTCATTTTACAAAGGTTTGCATGTGTTTAAAGTTTGCACAGAAATGGGAAGTTCATATTTTTCTAAAGACAAAACTTCACTTGTTTTAGCCTTTTGTTGTGCCTAAAGAGCCAACTTTTTATTAAATAAAATATATACATATATATTTGATCCCAACATTTGCATCTTAGAATTCCTGACTTCTATCACCTAAAAAAAAACCAAACAAAAACAAAACCTTTTAGTGACAGAAACAACAAAAATTACAAAAGCAACACTGGTAAGAACTGTATACAAGATTTGTGCAAACAGCAAATCACTGTCAGTTGCATCTATTATGGTTATGGAAGCTTTCATGTAGCTTGGCAGTGTGTGTACAATAACCTTACATATAAAACCTTACTCCAAGTTGGTTAGAAAAACAGACAGAGACTTGCACATGTCCAATGTTGTAAAAGCCACTAATCAAAAATGATTATTCATTATATTTCAAATGAATAAAGATATTTTTTTAATTGTCAATGATATTTTAAGAATATCTACAAGCAAAATCATGATTTTGTAGTTTGTGGATTTATTAAGATAGGCAGAATGAACTAATACTAAACATTTGTTACTGTATTTAATTGGAAAGAAGTTATGTAATTTTATTTATTTTTTATTTTTTTAAAGATTTTATTTATTTATTTTTAGAGAAAGAGAAAGGGAGAGAGCACAAAAGGAGAAAGGTAGAGGGAGAGAGAGAATCTCAAGCAGACTCCTTCCTGAGCTAAGAGCATCACCTGGGGCTCAATCCCACCACCCTGAGATCATGACCGGACCCAAAATCAAGACTAATTTTGACTAAGCCACCCAGGCACCCCAGAAGTTATGTAATTTTTAAAATGTATTTTAAAATTATATGGATTTTTGCAACATAAGCATCTCAAGGTAAAATATATGAGTCCAACTATTGTATTAAAATTTTCTATAAATACTGTGCTTTAGAAAGTTACTTTCAATAGAGAAATTTAGAAAAAGGTGTTTCTGATATTTATTACCATAATCTACAAATCATAATTGTTCTCAAGAAAGTTTAACTAGTTGACACCCAGATATCCATTTTTTTTTTTTTTTTTTTAGTTCATAATCTGAGACATATCATGAGAAAAAAGTAAAGGCCACGAAATATATTTTCTTACTAACTTTCTAGAGTTGTCCTGTCTAATACGGCACCTACTAGCATATTTGACTATTTAAATCTAAATTAATTAAATTAAATAGAATTAAATTTCAGATTTTCAATTAACGTACCCATACTTAAAGTCTTCAATCATTGAACGTAACTAGGGACTGTCATATTGGACAGCATGGCAGAGCATTTCCATCATTACTGAATGTTTATTAGGCAACACTGTTTGAGGGGTTATTTTTGAAAATTCATGCTGAAACTCCAAAGAGCCTGCATTAACATATTTTCTGTCCGATTAGTACTCTGTGACCTTGGACAATCAGTTGAATTTCTCTGCTCCAGTTTCCTCCTCTACAAAATAATCCAAATCACAGTACCTATCATCAAAGTTTCCAGTAAGAGTTAAGGGGGTAATGGAATAAGGTGATCTGGAAAGAGCCAGGTATATTTATGTGGTATATAACTGCTATTGTAACAATGAAATAATAATTATCCTTGTTGTATAAAGAACGATGGCATAATTTGTTTCTTGATTGTCACAGCTTCAAAATCTCTCTTATCTTCCTAGTATGGTGTTACTCCCTATGAGAATTTACTTCTTTCACTCTGCCTCCAAACTGAGCTACCATACTGACCATTTTGCTTTTCCTGAACACACACACTCACACATGCACGCACACACACAGTGGGAGTGAGGTCAACGCCCAATTTTATTAATTCATCCACCTACCACTTTACCGTACCCCTTTCTCCAAGTCCTGTGTTCACATGAGCCGCTATAAGTCCCATAGCTAGGCTGACCCTATATCTTCCAAACAAGATGTTTGCAAGAATTAAAGTAAGAATGATTTTGGGTTGTTTTAGAACATGACTTTGAAATGGAGACTATCCCAGGCAATGTGGTAAATTAGGATCATTCTACGAATAGACTTTCTAGCCCCAGAGGAGGGAGAAGAGAACCTGAAATCCGGGACCTGTAGCTTTCTCTGTTGTGCCCTACATGAAACTCCTGACTTATTATTGACACTGCATCCCTGGGCACTGACATTCCTCATATTTCACATGAGTGTGGAATTTACTCAAAAGCAGGGTGAGGGTAGAGGTGGGATTAGTGCAGTGATGTTATTATTCATTTTTTCTTCAGCTTTTTCTTGTCCCGTTAGGTTTTCTTTTTTCTCTTCTTCCACTTATAATTTCCCCAGCATTATAGTGAAGTGAAAAATGTACAGTCATTGACACTTTAATCATTATCAAAATATGCAGAAGGATTAAGTGACTTATTCTACATTATCCTCTAATTCTCTATTTATTCTGGGATCCTTAAGACTCCAATAAAGTGCCCCACAGGCTGTCTACAGAAATATCTACTTGCTTCACCTTGATTTAAAGGAAACATGACCTCAGGGTTTGCTGCCTGAAGCAGGGATGAAATGGCATCTCTCACTGTTACTTATCCTACTCTCTGTTTCCTATTTGCCAAAATGTCCGCACCTTATAATGCACGGTTTCACCCTTTTGGGGCATCTTCCACCACACTCTGGCCTCTGGCTGTTGTACATTTCAGCATTTCTTTGGGCTATATTAATCACCTACTAATAACATAGTTTGTGGTTTTCCTGTTGACTTAGCTGCATGCAGCTTTCTTAATCTTCACACCCATTTCTCATAGCCTATTTTTGTCAACCATGTATACTCGTTAATGTACATATTATGTACCAGAACATCCATAAATGAGAATTGGAATACTTAACTTTGTCCTGATTTACATCTCAGTTGAAAACTATTATTAATGTCAGATTACTTAAAACCTGTTAACATAATGTGATTGGGCATTAATCTTTCTTAAAGGAATATTTTTATAATAATTTCCCAAATCACTGATTCCTTAAGTGTTATACATGCACAGGTCTTTTCTTCCCCATGTACATAAAATAGAAATGTATCTTGATCACTCTCTTTACTGCCTCCAGCACTGAAAACTCTTATATTAAAGATTAGATTCACATATGCAATTTTATAAAAAGGTAGTATGATTTCACTTCTCTATTTTTATATGCCTTCATCCAAATTACCATGGATCAGCAGTCTGAGAAACTTTAAAGAGGCTAGATTTAATTTCGATTAATATCATCACTATCATAATGACAACTGGATAAAGATAGACAAAATATTTGGAACTAGGTTTGTTGTTTGTTTGTTTACAGTGTAGTAATTGAATATCTACTATGTGTTGACACTGTGCTTTGTTTGCTTAAAGTATTCCACATTTATCTAGCATATATACTAGAAATTAGTAAATCTTCATTCTTCATAGTTGTGTTAAGCAGATAACTAAACATCACTTTTAGAATATTTTATTTTCATAATCTTGAATGCACCTTGCTAGGTCATATCTATGTTACTTCTGACTGCTAATGTTTACATTGTACTACATCTACTTTCAACGTTTGTTTTACATCAATACCTATATTAAGAATTCTGAATGTGGTTTCAATGAGAAGGATTCTGCAGATACACAGTTGTCCTAAAATTAATTCCAATTTGGTGGTGTGTTGCACGTGACATTGTATATGGATGTATGTGTAACAAAACAAATGAAGTAAAACTATTTTAATGGAAATTAGGTCCTCCCTTAAATTAACTTTGGTGAGGATTGTGGGAAGAGGCCTCCCATGCAAAATTATTTGAGAATAGATATTACTGCCACTTCATAAAAATGAGCTTGATTTGTTTCTTCCATCACTGCCTTCTGCAAATTTTTTTTCCTAGTCCAACACCCCAGCAGGAACAGTTTCTTCTGCCTTTTGATGATTGCTTAGGAAGTTAACATGCAGAATTATAATCCGTTTTGCCTTTCCACACACTCATTTATCATCCTGCCATTTTCAGATTTTCGAATTATTCAGGTTTTAGAAAATCTTGAGTACAAAGTTCATGGGCTTTAAAGAATTATCTGTAATTTATATCAGGCTAATGCTCATTTTATTTTTTACTTACTTTTCACTTTTTTAAGGTAATGGTCATTTTAGAAGTGCAATCTCAAATTACCTAAAAATATTGTTGTCTGTGGCTTCCAGTATGGACTTCATTATTTGACCTACTGTCCATTTTTAGAGAATATGCTGGAATTTGGAGATTCCAAATGCCAGGGGATTATAAAAAAGCAACTGGGGAAAGGCTGGAGGTTGTGTTCAAGGCCACAACATTTGACTTAGGTGAGTCTTTATTAGATAAATAATTTTTGTTGTATTTTTGTAGGTTCAATAATATTTACACACTAATTTCTTTTTTTTTTTTTTTTATTTTATTTTATTTTTTTAAAGATTTTATTTATTTATTTGAGACAGAGAGAATGAGAGAGAGAGAGCACACGAGAGGGGGGAGGGTCAGAGGGAGAAGCAGGCTCCCCGCTGAGCAGGGAGCCCGATGCGGGACCCGATCCAGGGACTCCAGGATCATGACCTGAGCCGAAGGCAGTCGCTTAACCAACTGAGCCACCCAGGCGCCCCTACACACTAATTTCTAAAGTCCCTCAATGTTTGTCACTCAAATGCACCATAGTATCTCTTTTCTAGAATAGTTTATATAAATAACAAAGCAAACTGTATAATAAATATAATAAATATAATATAAATATAATAAATAATAAAATTTACTTTTCAATTCCTGCAATATTAAAAATTCCTTCTTGGGAATTTTATAGGAACAACAAATTATTTTCAATAATTTTAATTTTTTTAAGGATTATTTATTGAGAGAAAGAGAGCATGAGAGCAGGGGGAGGGACAGCAGGAAAGGGAAAGAAAATCTCAAGCAGACTCCCTGCTGAGCGCAGAGTGGATTCCGGGCTCCATCTCAGGACCCTGAGATCATGACCTGAACTGAAACCAAGAGTTGGACTCTCAACCAACTGAGCCACCCAGGTGCCCCAATAATTTCAATTTTTAGCTGAAACTATAAGGAGAGTGTCAAATATGTAGCTCATTCATGAGGACTCTAGCATGATACGAAGGCTGATTCCAAAAGAAAGTAAGAGTGTGAAGTGTTTATAGTGGTTAAAAAAAAGAATGCTTGAATAAGATTACTATTTAGCAAAAAATTAAGGTTCTATGGGACAACAAATTTTAAATTTCGAGATTTTCTTATGAACAGAACTTAATTGCAGCTCTATCATACATACTCTGTGTGCATCATTTGCATCTTCATTAGTTTTTTTCACTAGCTACCAGGACTATTACAGAAATGTAAATTACCCTAATCAATAGTAAAGAGCAAATATGTATTTTTAGAAGGTACACACTTTTCAACCAGAGTCTTAGGCAGAGATGGAGACTGTGGGTTGCTATACAATATCCAGCATGACACTGAAAAAGCACATGGTGATTCCTTTTACATTAACAATTATTGGATATTTTTTAAACACATACAGAACCCTAATTCTGACTATGCACTATTGTTCACTATTATTCACTATTGCACAATTAAGGGAAACTCAGCCACTGGTTTTTTGTTTGTTTGTTTTAGATTCACTGTTTTTGCCTTTTTTTTTTTTTTTTTCCTGACTGATCCCTTTCATAACTTCTTAAAGACTGATGTAATTCTACGCTGGGAATGGTGTAGTGATGGAAGGCTTCAGTTTCCTCCTGGCAAAAAGACAAACCATCTCTCTGCTTCTTGGTCATCTACCTCTCCTAAATGGTTTCTATTGAGCTGTATGTTGCCCACTGCCTTTTTTACACTTCCTTCTCAACATGCGCCTTTTTGGCATTCACTGTGTGCTTTTGTTTTAGAAGGAGTTTACTCTGTACCTTCAAATGTAAACACAGAGGTATGTCTCCCATTCTGCTCTCTGATTACCACATGATACATTCTTCATGTACAGAACTCACCCAAGTTTGCTCCTGATCTCCACACACAAACACAGCATGCCACTCTTGATATTTTAAGTCCACACACCATGATTTTAAATGGAAGATTGCTCTGTGAGGCTTGAAATATATTCAGCTTCACCAAAGAATCAAGATGCAATCCTATCTGTCCTGGAGTTCTGAAATGTTATGGAAATGTTATAATCCCAGTTAAATCTTCCACTGAGACTTAAATGAGAGTAATATAGCACTGTTTAGGTCTCATGTCTGTTTCTGAATTTTTTCCTTCCTCAGAAAATTGTAAATAATTTTCAGGGGTGGTCTGTTGTTTTATTTATTATCTTTCCAATCTGGTTTTGTGGCACAACTGTTAACATGCTTATTCTTTTGGCTTATAGCATTTTAAATTGCAAAATAGTTTTTACTCCTCAAAAGTATTGGCTTTAAAGAAACTATTTTAGAATATGGAGCTAGGAATCTCACTTCTTTGTTTTCTCTGATTTCTCTTTTAATATTGTCCTCTTACTGATCAATGATACCAAAGCACTGAATGCAGCTGGTTGATTCAATCTGGTCGTGGAAGTATGCAGGAGAAAGATGGAAGAAAGAGTGAAAATTTGGGGTGAAAATCATTTTGTACATTTAAACCACATTTGTCTTTTTATTCTCAATAATTATGTCTTTTTTGTGGGTTGTTTTTTTTTTTTTTTTTTTTTTTTGCTGTCATTCTCAACATACAGTACAATAAGTCACTCTTATATTTTTAACTGTTTAATATTATTGACTGAGGAACTTGGTAGAATGTATAAAGACATTAAGAAAGAAATGCAACTCTACTATATAACCCTGTGTTGCTCAAAGTGAGTATTTTAAGTGTAATGATATCTGTACCTACAATATGTCATCATTTTTCACAAAATCACAATATATTTTTTCTATTTTTCTATTGGGATTATGTATTCCTTATAAAGCTTTCTTTTTTCCCTCCAGGAAAGCCAAATTAAGTTACACATTTCTGGTTGCCAGTACACATCAAAATATTCAATAATCACTAATTCCCACTAAACTGTCTTAAAATTTTACACATAGAGTCACCTTTTTCTTTAAGTACTTTAGTAAGGTCAAATGTTCCTTAGATCATTATAAAGCTGTTATTTTTGATAGGCCCAACATTGTTTTATTGATAAGTCTTCATTTATCTTACTCTTTCCTTGTGATAATGCTCAAGAAATACACACATATATATATATATATATATATATATATATATATATATATAGCCATGTGTATTACAAGTTCTGAGTCCCTGCACATTTGAAAATAATTTTAACATTTGCTTAGAATTGGAAGGCAGTTCTGGTTGGGTCTGGAGTTCTAGGTTCAAATTTTTTTTTCTCAAACTTTACCAATTTATATATTTGTTTCTCTGTGAATATTACTTTTTTTAATGCTGAATTTTTTTTTCAGAATACATCATTATATTTGCCAAAAATCATTAGATTTGGCAGTTTGCCAGTGTTTCTCCACTTGAGGATACATAATTTTCTTAGGTTGATTTCAGTAACATATTTTAACATTTTGTTTTTTTTTCAACTCTTGCTCCAATCTTATTCTTTTTTTTTTTTTAAATAAAAATAATGGCATGTAGAATGTATAGTTTCTCACATTTTTATACTTTACATTTTTTATCGTGTACAAGACACCATTTGATTCTTTGGATATATCCTTTCTGTTCTTCAACAATTCTTAAATACAGATTACACCCTCTTAAAAACATTCAGTAACACATTTTTTTCTTTAGTTACTGTTCTTTTATAGAAGTTACTTTCATGTTTGGTTATGCAAAAATTTTCTGATAACTTTTAGGAGCTCACATTTTCAAAAGTTCTTTATTGTGCTTCAAATTATCTTTGTTTCTTCATTTTTTAATTATTTTTCCTGGTCCTCAATTTACTTTTATATACTATAGATGATAAAATGATAGATTATACTTTGACAGGAAAGGAACTCAAGTTTTTAATAAAGACTGTTCAGCAGTCAAAACCACGACTACGTTTACCAGCGTCTTCAGGAAATGTTAGGAAAATCATGAGTTAGTAAGTACTTTTGTATACTGCATAATTAAATATTCAAAAGCATGTATAATCATTACTTTTCTATATATCAAACAATATTAACAGTAGAAATTGTTAAGAAAGGATTGGTAGGTAATAAAATTCCTAACAAGTAACAGATAAGGTGAAAGAGTAACTGATTTTTGCCCTGGAGTTGTTTTGCTTAAGTATTATAGTTTGATATCTGATCAACTGACTGAAATATTGTATTCATATCAAAGTCTTGTCCATACACTGTTCCAATATCAAACTTTTTCCAGAAAGCATTACTTGTGCCACCAAACCTTATTTTGCCCAGTTTCATGATCTCATTTATCTATTTAAACCTGCCTTTCCTTAAACTTCAGTTATTCTGTTTGAAATGCTTCTCAAACTTAAAACAACCCATTTGCTAAATACTTTTTAGAAGAAGAAAATTGTTTGAGAATTATGTAATATTTGAGTCGCAGTTCCGCTATTGCTTCAAAAATCATTGTTTTCACATGGTATTACACTTTTCTTCTTTAAATAGATAAATAAAGGCCTAAAGGCAGTCCCAGTCTTAGTACTTGCAAGGTTGGGCACAAATGGCAACCCACATACCATATGTCCAAATACTTAAAAGTTACAAATCAAGTTAACAGATTGCGAAATGAAGTATATTCTATCTTTCCACTTTGACAAATATGCCTTTATAAAGTCTTGGAAAGCCAGGTTTGAATTTGGAATTATTAGACTCCTTCTACTGCCATAATGAAATATGGCACTCTGGAGAGGGCCAGCCCTGGATTCCAGCCTATATATATATATATATATATATATATATATATATATACTCTCTCCATCCATGGTTCCCTCCTGCACTATGATGGGCCTTGAACATATGGAGGTAGACCAGTTGCCCACATGACCAAGTTTTGTTCATGTGCTCTGAAATGAAATCTTCTTGGTCTCTTTGAGGATAGACCTGGGGTAAAGGCACATGCAGATTCTGATATTGGTCTGAGAATCATTTGAATTCAGAATTTTAGTCCCAAGTCCCCAATGCATAATCTTCAAAGACAGAGGCATATGCTCTAAGTGGGAACATTCCCTTGGCCTATGGGGAATGGTATGTGTAGAAATGGAATCTAGTAAGTCTCCAAAACAAGTGTGATGCGTTTGATCTTTTGCCAGGGTCAAAGGGCAGTAGTGCCTTGTCACATCATATCATTATCATGCCATTGTCAATTATCTTGATGAAGTAGTAGCTTCCAAATACAATACCAGGTAACAATCCCAGATGTCATGGAATAGAAATGCTCACAGACCAATTTAAGGTGATAACTTATCAAATTAAATTGAAATGCACAGAAAGAAGCAAGGAGAAGGATACTAGGGAGAAAAATATACTTAGAAAAGGGTACTCAAGGGTGGAAGAATACCACTATTTGAATCCTGAGTTATGCAATTTTTTAAAAAGATTTTATTTATTTATTTGAGAGAGAGAGAACACATGAGCAGGATGAGGGGAAGAGGGAGAAGCAGACTCCCCGCTGAGCAAGGAGCCCTACGCAGGGCTCAATCCTGGGACTTCAGGATCATGACCTGAGCCGAAGGCAGACACTTAACCAACTGAGCCACCCAGGCCCCCTGAGTTAATAAATGTTTATACATTGTCTTTCTCTCTCTCTTTTCTCTACCACCACCAGCTTCTCCACAAAAAGTCTGATTATAAGAACTAGAGTCAAGATTTGAGCAAAAAGTCCCCAACAGATGACGACTGAACCAATGATACACACACATCTTCTATTAGAATTATTCGTAAGAATAGGTGAAAATATGCCTTGCCAAGAGCTGTAGCTTACTAGTTGCCCTGCTGAATGGTTATGAGTTTTACCTGTTTTTCTTGGGCTGAGCACATATGGGCAGAATAGGACCATATGAGTGTCACCAATAGGTGGCCAATTTAGGGGAGACATAGCTGTTAGCCCAATTATGTCATAATCATGACTTATTTATGTCTTTCTATCTAAAAGTAGCACTTTTTTTTAATCAAATTCTTTATTTATTGCTACTATCTTTGCTCTTCCTTACATTTAATATACTATACACTTAACACACTAATTGTCTTTTATGCCACTAACTCACCCTAAATATAAAAAGCATCCTATAAGTGCATCTAGATATCATTAGCAAATAGATAACTTATGATCCATGTTTAACTTTTCTCATGAATTTCACCCTTCTAATTGTTTTTATTATTTATAGAAAAATTGAGTATTTTAAAATAGTACAACATCATATAGATGTCATACCATCTTTTAAAGTTTTTACTTCCTTTAATAGTCACATCGGTTTTTGAGGTAGTCTTGATAAAATCCTTCATTTTGTCATATGAGTAAATAATTAAGCTATGGTATTTTGAAAACATTTTATGGCAGACATCACAACTTCAGGTGGAATAGAATCTAAAAATGCCCCAAATTATGGGATTTTTTTCCCCTTACTTTCTTTTTACCAGTCCTTTGACTTTTTTCCCAACCTGCAAGTCTATTCACTTAAGAAAACACACCATCTTATTAAAGTAGACAGCAAAATAAACATACTCATCATTATCCTTGAGTTTTTTCCCCATGTATTCTAAAATGCTTCATTGGAGAAGTATAATTTTTTTTTTTTTTTTTTAAAGGAAGAAAAGAAAGGAAGATATCAGGCTTTCCTTATTCACTATGCACTAGCAGAGATCAATTCCAGCTAATGAGAAATTTTTCAAATCAAGAGTCAGGTAGGTTTTTTTTTTTGTTTTTTGTTTGTTTGTTTTTATATTCATGTTATCATTTATTTACTTATTCATTTAGGTGATATTTTTTAAATTTTATTTTATTATGTTATGTTAATCATCATACATTACATCATTAGTTTTTTTGGGGGGGTCAGTAGTTAGAGGTTTATTATCAGTCTATGTGAGACTAAACTTCAAAGCAAATTCAATTTTGCTTAAGGGAACATTGTAAAGTAACAATTCTTGATATTACATGCATCATATGATCCATTCAAATCATAGAGAATCACATCTTTACGTGTCACTGTTCCAAGAGACAAACAAATGTGAACAGTTAAAACATCTTAAGAATGCATCAAGCTTATGAAGTCTCAAAGAAAACTTGAATTTTCTGTACATACTCCTGTCAAATGAAGTTATTTCCTGTACACCACTACCTCTTGCAAACTGGTCTTCTATTTCCTTTCATTTGACCTACATCGGCTACGAGACCTAGAGAAGGATTGGGAAGGCTTGTGATTTCTCTCCCGAGACAGTGATCTCTCTCTCCTCCTATCTCTAGAAAGGGACCTGCTCCGGCTGCGGGAGAAGCTTCTCTGTCTTGGAGATCTGCGGCGAGGTGGAGGACTCCTTCTCCGATAATCATCTCGAGGGCGACGACCCCAAGACGGTGGTGGGCCACGATTTCGACTTCTCTTTTCACTATTCGAGAGTTCCACTCTTACTCAGCAGCCACATAATGTTCTCCCATCTGGTTCTCGAAAAGCATCGGCTGCATCTTGGGGATCTTAAATTCAACAAAAGCAACAAAACCCGGGAGGGTTTCTAGCAACCCACACACTTCGGAGTGGTCCATAATAGCCAAAAGCTGGTTCCGATTCAGTCTTGTTACCAGTGTTTCCAAGATTACCTACATAAACCTTACAGTCCAATGGATAGGAATCACCATGCATTTCGAGATCTTGGGTTGGAAAGCGGACGCTCAAATCCACACACCCCCAGATGGGTCTTCCCGCTTCCCGCTCTCCTCCCCGCCGGGCTCCCGCAGATGCTCTCACTGACCTGGCGTCCACGAAATGGTGGACATCATTAGTTTTTGATGTAGTGTTCCATGATTCATTGTTTGCATAGAGTCAGGTAGGTTTAAATAAAAGGTGTTTACTGTTCCTTTTATCAGTCAAAAGGAATAAAGAAAAATTTACATTTCTTTAGTGATAAGAATTTCATGGTTATAATGTAATGTAATTTTTAACATGTTTTTATTCTAAATACTTGTTGGAGTCCATTAAATATCTTTTCTTTCAACTTTACTTTTAAGCTAGAGGTGAACAAATAACTTTTGAATATGTAGCAGTTTCTGTTTCCAAAAGATCCTCATTAGTCCACATTTAGCTAAAGCTGTTCATGCAATGAATGTCTATAATTCAGAACTAGACACCCAGCAACAAATTGCTGTATTACCTTCTTCTATTTTTTACTGCAATAAACTAATTTTAAGGAAGTTTATAGAGTTTAGAAATTCTTCACAATAAAATCTTATATAATTAATTGGTCACAATAATTTACATTAAGTGATTCTTCATTTTCTTAATTGCATTAACTTACAGCCATATATATTCACATGCAAATAAGCTACTATATAATTATCTGTATGACAGAAAATGGCAATATCAAGATTCATTAGTATAATTAGAATCAATTCAATAGCAGATGTTAGTATACTATATCTTCATTTAGTTTACTTCTTTTCTATGATATTTTTGGAGTAGCGAATCAAACTAAATCCACTCCACATATTATAGCACACCATCATCTTTGGTCTATAAAAACTCAATCTTTTATTTTGTTGGAGGAGTATATATTATGGTTGCAGAGAATTATGGGAATTATGTAGGGAACAAAACCATCATATTCCCTGCTGTCATCCTAATGGAGACAGAAGAATGATGATAAGACTTCTTACCTATGACACCAGTAATAAGTGCTACAAAGAAAAAAAAACTAAGGGAGGTGATATGAAATGCTGGGGCAGGGCCAAAGTGGATTGTGGTCAGAAAATGACTCCCTGATAAGCTAACATATATAGAAAGAGAGTGGACAACAGTGAGGACATTAAGAAGGGTGAGCATAAAAATAATAGCAATAATAATAGCTTTAAAGGAGAGAAACTATTTGTTCTCTGCAAGGACTCTAGCATGGCTGGTGCATCAGATAGAGTGTTAGAAGATGAAACCCTAAAAATGCAGGTAGGAAAATCATATTAAAACTTTAGGCCATTTAAGTACTTAGGCTTTTACTCTCATTTAAAGGGTAAAATTTATACAAATTCAAGCAAAGAAGAGACATGATCTGACCTCAGAGTTTCAGTGGATCATTGTGGTTGCATTGCCAAGAACAGACATAGGCAAGGAAGGGCAATGATACCACTTTGATGCTTTTGCAAAAATCCAGATGAGGTGTTGTGGTATCTGTACCAGGATTATAACAGTAGAGGAGGCGTTTTAGAGTTAGTAAGTACATGGATCTTGGCCTCAGAGGATCTGGGTTCTAAACTCAATTTATAAACACTGAATTATGATATTGTAAAAGTCACATTTTTCCTCTAAGTTTTAGTATCCTCATCCATAAACAAAGTTTATATTTTATATAATTTATATAAATATATAATATATGAGGTAATATTTATAAAGTATAAGACACAATACCTTCTATAGAATTAAAGTTAAATAATTTATTAACTTTGCTTATGATTGGGTGTGAATAGGGGACAGGATGGAATGAATGGGAAAATGAAATATGGTAAATATATTCAAAACCACTGAGTTGTACACTTTAAAAAAAAGATGAATTTTATAGCATGTGGATTATACCTCATTAATAAAATGAAACAAAAGAAATGGAGACAATGATTTTCCAAATATGTCATTTTATATAGATCTGTTGGAGCCATATTTATGTTTCACATATTAAAGAATAAAATCAAAGAGGGAAAGAAAACTCAAAATGGAATAGAAATAGAACTAAATGAATCCCTCAATTTCAAATGAATAACATAACCAATACCACACAGAGGCAAGGAGGAAGGATGAACTTAGGTAACTCTTAAATGCAACATTTTGGCCATCTAATGTAAGGCTAAAGCCAAAAAGAACAGTAAGGAAATATTGTACTTCAGTCAGTAGATTTGTTACTCGGAGTGTGATTTAATAATTTTAAAATTGTTTTATGTGTATTCTAGGATTGAGCAAATAACTTAATATGTTGTGTCTAAGCATATATTAAATATATTAGAGATAATCAGTATGAACTCTTGTTTGTATAGCTTTATAAAGAGAGTGAGAGAGAGCGAGAGGTAGATGTATAAATGTATATTAAGATTTTAATATTAATATTTTAGGTAATAAATATCATTTTAACTCATTTTCATATCTTCAATCGTATTTAATTTTCTTGGTTTACATTCTTCCTATTTCTTTTAACATTCAGCTATATCGTTTATCACATAAAATCACTTAACAATGACATACATTTGATGACTGTTTTACCAGGTCTCTTTGTTTAATATTACTAAAATTTACATTTCTACTTATCAGACAGAACAAGAGGTTGAATTCCATACATCACTAAAATATATACTAGAGTATAATATAATGATAGCAAATATGAAATAAGATGTCAACTTTACATTACATAGTTCTATGATTTGCAACATCAAAAATGATCTAATCAGGTCATCTTTTCTATGGAATAGCATTTTTTTATGCATTTATATTCACTAAGTAATAAATATAAGAATATATTATGTTCTGAGATGTCAGGATAATATCATGAAGACAAAACAATCCACAAGACATGTAAAAATTGAATATCTAGAACATGAAGACAAATATCAATATTCAAGAGATAGAAAATCTGGTACTTCACAGGACTTCCTGTTTTATCTCGTTTCTCAATAAAAATATTACTTTGACATAAAAACATTTTCTGATCTGTTTTGATAACAGTCATTCTTAACCCAGTCGCTCTCTACTTTCTATCCTTTTTGAGAAATGCCACTTGTCAGTGCATTTTGTGTAAAAAAAAAGGAGGGGGGAAGGAAAACAGTAAAATATACATGTATTTGAATATTGCAAAAAGGAAACCACAAATGATATACCATAACACAGAGAGCTTGGTTACCTAGAGAAGATGGATAGGGACTGCATGAAGAGGGTAGCAATAATATGGAGTGAAATCACTTTTCTGTTTCTTTTTGCACATTTCTGACTTTTGGAACCATGATAATGTTTCACATACCCAAAGAAAGTAATTATAATAAACAACAGTGGGGAAATGATACTTAAAATGAAATACAAAAGGGAACAAAGGAACTAAAACATATTTTAATTGAATTATGTAACAACAGTGAAGGGTAGATAGGCAAGGGAAAGTAACAAACTAAAATTTGTGTTTGGTATTTAATCCATATACCCTCAGGCTGAAGAAAAAATATACAGTATAAGCTCTAATTCATAGGGTTTTGTTTTCTTTTTTACATAGCCATAGTCTAGCAATTTTGAAACCAGAATATACTACTTATGTATTGTGGACTGGCAAATAAGTAAAAATATTTTAGGTAATGGTATTTTCACTGACATGGAGGGGAAATATAAATACAGAAAAAAGGGAACTGGCTTGAAATCTGACTTTATGTATAGAAATATAGATATATATTTATGTGTATATGTGTCACACATACTTATGCATACATGTATGTATGATCTGAGAATTCATGCATCTCCTTCCTAATTTTTCCACTGAGAGGTTTGACAAGCACTGACACCCCAAAAGAAATGACCACAATTATCATTCCAGCTCTGGATTCAAATATTATTTTATGCAAATATTATTCTTCACAAAAAGGAACCAATGTTCCTTGGAGAAATGATTGCCTCCAGGTATGGACAATATAGGTACAAAGTGAGCCTGACACATTTTGTGGTGGCAGAAAATAAAGTAGTCATCAAACAACAATGGGGACATGTGTAAAGGACCAGTAGTAGAAAAAGGATATAAATAGTGAATAAAATAAGAAACCACTAACCACACTGCTATAAATAAAGAAATGCATATAGAATACATAAATTCCAAAATAAATGGTGTAGCAAGAAAAGAACTCCCTTACAATAGAAAAGCTAACTAATTGTATAAGAGATCATGGAATTAAGAAGTTGCCAAATTATTTAGGCAAGAATCATCAATAAAACTGAGTGAAAATATCAGATCATGTGTTACATTTAGTTGCATTTATTATTATTGGCTAATCTGGTAAACTGTCATTTTATACATTATTTGTGGTTTCTCATTTGTCACATATCAAGTCAGTAGATGTGTATAAGTGAATACCATGTACATACACACACATACTGTGTCTAACCTATCCTTATTAAACTATTTTTTCATGAACAACAGACATTATTTTATTACTTTAACTTTGATTATTTTAATGTTTGTAAGGCTGAATCTTCCTTTTTATCTTCCCTTTTCTTTCTCTCTTTGTCTCTGTCTCTCATTCTTTCTATCTTCAAACTTTATGATTAAAAAAACAAAAAATATATATATAGTATGTTAAATTTTTAAGAACTCTTTGCTTGCTTGTGCTATTTTTGTACAATTCTGTTATTATTTCACATAGGCACAACATTTGAGGAAGTTAATTATACATTCTTTAAATTTTTTAAACTTTTCTTTTCATCCCTGAATGTATTCTGTTCCCTTCTTTATTTCATTTTTACTGTATATTTTTTTAACTTTTTAATGTTAAACAATTTCATCATTCTGATGATTCCTTGTTTTCTACAATATGAATAAAGAAAAAATAGTATGTTTATACAGTCTCACAGTATCTTCCCATGATGCAATTATTAATTTAAAAGGAGAAAATAATTGTCTTACAATGAAGGAACCAGAGGGTTATCATCATACTAGGTGATTAAAGTACATAGCGATGGTTGCCATCATCTGCTTCTTAATACAATGGACTAAGAAGGCCACAACATTATTTCTGTGGTATACCTGCCATATTGAATAATGTGACAAAATGTTAGACAGATTCAAATTGAGATGTGTTCTACAAAATATCCATAGAGAAAATGATATAAAATGGAAGAGTAAATTCATACGCAATTTCCAAAAAAGCATAAAAAATAATGATGGAACTGATTATGGTGAGTTTAAATATTCTGATTAACAAACCAACCAACCAACAAACAAATAAATAAGAAATTCTGGTTAACAACAACAAAAAAAACTACCTTAGACAAAATTAGCTACTTTGTAACAGCTTAGAGATTATACTCAGATAATTCTAGATTTATAATATTTGAAATATTCAGCAAATTCTTGCCTATAACAATAAAAATACCAGAGCCTGTAGGGCAAATTGCTTAAGAATTAAGATAAAGTAGATTATAGACAGAAAAACCAATTCCTGACAAGTATATACAAAGATGTTCAAACTGATATTGAAAAATAATAATAAGATGCAAATCAAAATAGCAATTAAATCCATTCAACAGAATGGCAAATATTAGACATCTGTATGATACCAAGTGTTGACAAGAATGTGGGGATATAGAAACACTCATGGAAGGGAGTGCAAGCTAAAATAATAATTTGCTGATGTTGCATTGTCAAAACAGAAATGCATGTGCTTTATAACTCAGTATTCTTACTCCTGGACATACTTCCTAGTGTAATTCTTACACATTTCATTGGTAGGGTATCTGAAAAGATATTCATATTATTATTGCTTTTGGTTGAAGGTAGATGAGTACCCTGGAAACCTATCACTGGATGGGCACAATAACAAAACGTGGGTGATATATACTGTGAAAAATTATGCAACAATTGGAAACAACAAATTAGGTATAGTTAGAGCTACATAGACCGTTCTTATAAATGGCTAGCTGAGAATGATAAGATGTATAACCCAATGACTTTGTGTAAAATATAATTAAGTATCTGTGAAAAATACAAATTTTATCTAAAGTTCTTATGAAGGGAGAACAATAAGATTTGGAAAAGAATATAGAGCTTTTAACAACAACAACGAAGTAACAAGAGCCTCACACTGCCCGCTGCTGATAATCCCCATTGAATTGAGAGGATTGTGACTAAGTTAACATTATACACTAGATATTTAATTAAAGCATAGCCACCACCCAAAGAAACTATTATCAATAGTTTGGTGTTCTTATTAAAATAATTATTGTATAGATTTTTTTCTGAATGTTAAAAACAATTGCATTTGGGCGCGCCTAGGTGGCTCAGTCATTTAAGCGTCTGCCTTCGGCTCAGGTTATGATCCCAGGGTTATGGGATCGAGTCTCGCATGCTCCTCCCTGTCCTACTCCCCCTACTTGTGCTCCCTCTCTGAAATAAATAAATAAAATCTTAAAAAAACCCACACAATTGCATTTGATAATTGTGGGCATTTGATGGTTTCTCATGTTATTCATTGGGTAGTATCTAAAAATTAGAGAAGAGACAATAAACATATTTTTTCCAAGAATAATAATAAACATTAAGGCATTTGCAGCTTAAGACACAGTTTTGGTAAGAAAGATGTTTCCTAGCACTAGCACATTTTGAATTTAACTTAATTTTTTCATAATTTTGTTTAAGTTATGGGGAAAATATTAAATTACCATATGATTTCACTCATATGTGGCACTTAATAAACAAAACAAATGATCATAGGAAAAAAAAAAGAGCGAGAGGCAAGTCGAAAAAGAGACTCTTGACTATAGAAAAAAACTGATGATTACCAGAGGAAAGGTGGGCAGAGGGATGGGTGAAATAGGTGATGGGGATTAAAGAGTGCACTTGTTGTTATGAGCACTGGGTACTGTATGGAAGTGTTGAATCACTAAATTGTACACCTGAAACTAATATTACACTGTATGTTAATTAACTGGAATTTAAATAAAAACTTGAAAAAGGAAAAAAAATGACATTTTCAGCGTCTGAAATATAATTGTTAGTATTGGGGAAAAAATGTATCTTGTGTAGAATTTTGGTAACTTTTAACTGGATTGCAGTACCTTTCTCAACTCGTTAAAACTTCATAGAAAGTATGGCTAAGACCAGGTTTTATTTTATTAATTAAGTTTGAATAAATCAGAATTTCTTTTCTTTTTTTTTTTTAAAGATTTTATTTATTTGACAGAGAGAGACACAGCGAGGGAGGGAACACAAGCAGGGGGAGTGGGAGAGGGAGAAGCAGGCTTCCTGCGGAGCAGAGAGCCCAATACGGGGCTGGATCCCAGGACACCGGGATCACGACCGGAGCTGAAGGCAGAGGCTTAACGACTGAGCCACCCAGGCACCCCATAAATCAGAATTTCTAAAAATGTAATTCCATGGAACACAATTCCCTTCTAAATTTAAGTATCATATATTCAAATTCCTTTGGGAAAATCAAGTAATGCATCTATATTTTAGTATTCAAAGTTATTATTAATAATTATTAAAATATCTAAACCTATTTATACTTTTTTTTTTTTTTAAAGATTTTATTTATTTATTCATGAGAGACAGAGAGAGAGAGAGGCAGAGGGAGAAGCAGGCTCCCAAGGAGCAGGGAGCCTGATGCGGGACTCGATCCCAGGACCCTGGGATCATGACCTGAGCCGAAGGCAGACACTTAACCATCTGAGCCACCCAGGCGCCCTATTTATACTTTTATAATACATCATTATCCAAATGCATTTAAATATTGTTGCATTCATATTTACTCAAGCTTATTAATATTTTAATACCTCACTATTTATATATATGAAATGTTTTGAAATATAAAAATTCACTAACTAAAATTTTATTTTATTTTTTTAAAGATTTTATTTATTTATTTGACAGAGAGAGAGATAGCGAGAGCAGGAACACAAGCGGGGGAGTGGGAGAGGGAGAAGCAGGCTTCCCGCCGAACAGGGAGCCCGATGTGGGAGTCGATCCCAGGACTCTGGGATCATGACCTGAGCCGAAGGCAGACGCTTAACGACTGAGCCACCCAGGCGCCCCACTAACTAAAATTTTAAATATTGTCTGTAGCCCATAGAGAAATAGAGTGAAAAAATCACAGCTAGCTCAGAATACAGAACAAGAAACTAGATAATTTAAATCCTAACAATCTAATTTACAGAAAAAAAATCACTCAATGTTTCATGCACTTCAAAGAATGTCAGAAGTGTCGTCTTCATATATGAAGGTCATCATATTTTATTTGTAGCTGCTTGCCCCTAATGTAATTCTGACTTCTTTGCTTCAAAGAAAAATCCATATATGCTGTAAATCAGAGTGTTAGTAAATGACTAAATTTTACCTACGGATTTATGAGATGAATGTAACCATTAGTCACATGCACTCAAGATACAGATACTTTCCTCTGGATATTCCAACCAATTTACCTTAAAAGTTTATATCACTTTGGAAAATTTGTTGTATTTCATTGAAAAAAAAATTGAGTTAAAACCTTAAGAAGTATATATTTCAAATAATAAAAAAATTTGAACATACTTCAGTACACTTATTTTACATTGCAACTCTATTAAGGGAAATATTTCATAATTGATTAAAAATTCAGTCAGGAGAAATTTTTAAGACAGTTTTTTATTACTTACAAATATGTTTTGATTTCAAATGTACTCATGTAAAAGGTATATACTTTTACTACCCAGATATAGATATAGATATAGATACACTTAACTGCTTCCTGTCATTTTGATCACTTAATTTTAATAAAAGCATGGATTTCACAAAACGGATGAACATAGGGAAAGGGAGGGAAAAATAAAATAAGACGAAATCAGAGAGGGAGACAAACCGTCCGTGACTCTTAGCTATAGGAAACAAACAGGGCTACTGGAGGGGTGGTGGGTGGGGGGATGGGGTAACTGTGTGAAGGGCATTAAGGAGGGCACTTGATGGAATGAGCACTGGGTGTTATATGCAACTGATGAATCACTAAACTCTACCTCTGAAACTAATAATATAATATATGTTAATTATTTGATTTTAAGTAAATTTTTTAAAAAAACATGGATTTCAATTTTTAACTATTTAAAATTAATATTACAGAAATAATGATTTCAATTATACTCTATAATCTTAAACAACTATGTTAGTAGTTACAAGATATTCCATTTAATAAGTTAAAGTTGCTTTCATTAATACATGGAATAATTATGCTATTGAGAAGTCATGGACAAATTTAAAATATTTATAACAATTAGGTTTCTCTTATTGGATTTAAGAAAATTCAGTAAATATATTTCATTAAGCTTAGTTATAAATTATATATACCTAAATAAACAAACCAAAAAATAAAATAAAAATTTGTCTCTGATCATATGTGATGCCATAGTAGAAATTTTAGCTGACAGTCCTGGCTATGTTATTCTTCTACTCCTTCTATGCTAAGAATCTTGAGAAAAGGAATACTTTTTAATTTATTGTGGGTCTAGGTGTAGCATTTTCTTAAATCTTGATCATATTTTGCTGAGGTGATTTTGCTGTGCTTTCTCTTTATGCATGGAGAAGAAAATTCTTACCTTTTCTATACCTAGTATTGTTTTTCTTTTTTTAATATTTTATTTATTTATTTTAGAAAAGAGAGAGAGCATGAGTGGGGGCAGGGACAGAGGGAGAGAGAGAATCTCAAGCAGACTCAGTGCTGAGACCAGAGCCCGACATGTGGCTCAATCTCAGGACTCTGAAATCATGACCTGAGTTGAAATCAAGAGTTGTACACTTAACTGACTGAGCCACCCAGGCACCTCATATACCTAGTATTCTCACTGTAATACCTAGTATTAATCCCCAGTAATAACTCCATATTTATCAGATGATGGAAACCACTCTCTACTAAGTCATACAGGATCTAACTGCCATGTTAGGAGCCATTGTATAATGCTTATTTCTCCAAAATTTAAAATAGATTATACTTAGATATGTAGCTAGACAGACAGACAGATAGATAAAAATGTTTTTAAAAAATTATGGAAAACAACTGATTTCACTGAGTACATTAGCCACCCACACAAAATACAGAGAAAATATAAACCTGATTACTGGAATATTTATTAATTCTTTAAAACCTATTTTGAAATGGAGGTTTACATTTTTAAAAGTTTTTTAATCTTATTTCTATCCCTAAAAGTGCAAAAATTTCATGTCCTGTAAGTTGAGAATCTGGCATATTACCTATTGGTTTTACCCAGTTGTTTTTCTGTTTGCTTTCAGGTAAATAGCTTTTTAATGCTCTGCTCTGCTCTGAATCTTAGGGCAGGACCATTTCTCAGTCTACCTTGCCAGTTTACTTCTGGCCATGTTCTGGCAATTAAGTTCCTAAAAGGTGAGTGCAAAATTGGGAGGAGGAGAAACAAGGATGTATGTTTCAGGAATCTAGTTGCTTTCAGATAGCTCTGCCCTCCACGATTCCAGGCCATCCAGGGAAGCTCACGTCCTGGTTCTAGTTCTAAGTGGCACACCATGTAAAGTGTTCTATAGAAAGCAGACTTTAAGATATCGTTTACTATGCAGATTGTTATCGGTTAGTGTGTAAAGTACTCTTACAAATAATACCCATGAAAGACAGAGTAAGGAGGAGTAGCAGATGGAGAAGCTGAGCTGTGAGGTAGACCCAGAAACAGTTTGGACAGACCTCATGGGGAGATCTGGAGAAATAGCCACCCTTGATTATCCTCGTGTTATCCTAGTGAACTGGGAGGGCTATTCTTTATGCTCACTCAGTCAGTTGTTGGATGTTGATTTTGTAGGAAGAGGTGTGACTTTGGGAGCAAAAGTACCAGGTGGGTGACAAAATCATAGAAGGGCTTTCAGCTGAAGATTGTCCACCTACAGCATCCCCAGAAGTTGGGACAATGGGTTCTTCACTGAAGGGAGATCTAGGCAGTGCATCAATGTTCAATACAGATCACCTTTGGTGCCAGCTTCTTCAAGGTTCTGATAAACTTCTCGAAGAAATGTAGGAAATAATCATATTAAGTTGAACTACTAACCTAGATACTACATCTAGTCTCAGGACCAAATGTAAAACTCATTGTCTCCTTTCTCCTATACCCATCCTCTAGTCCCTCCATCCTCAGCTAGGACAACAGTTGGTGTCAGAGGTATAGTTAGATGTAACTAAAACCTTTGTCTTGGAGGGATTTGAGCCCCTAGCACATTCTTTTCTCAGGATACAGTTGCTAAACATTTGTATTTGCTATCAAACTTGGGCAAGGGAAATACAAGAGCTGCTCAAGAGAAACAACTGGGTACCTAACATCATCCTGATCCCTTCTTCTGTGTGACTGCAGCCTTATTTCCTTCTGATGATCAGGATCAATTCCCCAGTCTGGATGGTGATTCTTGTTCTTGTCTTCTGCTCCCTTAACACAAGGAATGTGACATGTCCCAGTGGCAATCACAGCTTATGATTCACTAACTTTCTTTCTCTATCCCCTGGCAGCAGTGTTCTCCTTTTCAGAACAAAAACCTCTAAATTTTCAGCGATCAAAGTTGTGGTGAGTGAAAGCACACCAGGAGTGTTGATAAGGAGAACTATTCCTGTTTCTAACTCTGTGGTTCTTGGACTTCATGTTCCTGATGAAGAAATGGCACTATATAAAGGTGCATATGTACATGCATCAGCATATGTATATGAGTAAATGTATTATAATAGTGTAGAGTCTGTCCTGAATGATGGTGCTTCATTTTACTAAATTATTGCCTTTAAGCTAGTACATCGCTCTCTACACAAGCTATCAGGCCAACAACTTCTGTATAGTATTTTGAATCCCAAGTCATGGAGCCACTCCCAACATTTGGGATAATGTGAGAAAGAACTCTGGACAGATATGATGATAAAATTGATCCCATGTTGACAGAGGAAACACTCAATAAGGTTCTAGACAGTTGCACTAGCTAGGGCCCTTTGGGCAGGAAAAGAAAACTCATACCTGCATTATGGGTCTACCTTATAAGAATGAATCACTGAATCAATTTGACAGAGTCTACTATAATCAAGTATGGGGTATTCTGAAGGATGGTGGCATATCAGGGACTTAGCATTAGTTCCCATTGCTGGAAAGTTGGACATTCAGCCATAAGATACCAGAGCTCTTTCTGTTTTCTGCCATATGAAAATACACAGCAAGAGGATGGCTGTCCACAGGCCAGGAAAGCACCCTTATCGAGAAATGAAGCTGTCTAGGGCACCTTGATCTTGAACTTTCCACCCTCCAAAACTGTGACAACTAAATGTTTGCTGAATAAGCCACCCAATCCATGGTAATTTGTTATAGTAACCCAAATAGTCCAAGATATGCGAGTCACTTGAAAATTATTTAAGATTTCTTCTTAATTTATTTATAGTGTTTTATGGTATGTAGCTTTGTATAGTTTTCTTAGTGATTGGTCTAGATATTATAGTGTATATAAAAACATATCACAGTCAACTGGCATTAATGCTTTTTTCAAATTAAACTAAAATTTTACTTCTATTTAGGTCCCTTTACCCTCCCCAGGTTATATATAATTATTTTAAGAATTTCCTTGGTGTACATTGTACACAACATCAGATGTGTTATGATTTTTACTTCAGCATCAAATGTGATTTTAAGAAAATCATGAGATTAATGGTCTGTTTATCCTTATTTGTACTGATTCCATGTTTTAATTTCCTTTCTGGAATTCCAAGCCTTTTTCTATTATCATTTCCTTTCTGTATATAGAAAGGATAGGCTTCCTAGTAACAAATTTTCTTAGTTTCCCTTTATCTGAGAATGTCTTATTATGTCTTTACTCCTGAAGGATAGTTTTGTCAGCTCTAGATCTCATAGTTGATGATTCTTTTCTTTTAGTATTTAAAGTGTGCTTATTTCCTTCTGACCTGCAAATTTTCAGATGAAAAATGTTTTTCCCCTATAAATAATTTGTCCTTTTTCTCTGACTTCTTCCAAGATTATTTGTTGATCATCAGCTTTTAGACATTTAATTAGGGTATGTCTTGGCATGAGTTTCTTTAGGTTTATCCTATTTGAGGTCCAGGGTCTTAAATCTGTAGATTTATGCCTTTCACCAAATTTGGAGACTTTAAAATCACTATTTCTTTGAGTTCTTTTTTGGCCCCACATTCCTTCTCTTTCCTCCCTTGGAGTTGAATGATAGGAATTTGTTAGTGTTGCTCTTGTCCCTAAGACTCTATTCATTACCTTTTTTTTTTTTACTCTTTTCTTCCTATTTTCTCTGATTGAGTAAATTCTGTTGATTTGACTTGAAGTTCGCTGAGTTCACAGAATCTATTCTCTGTCATCTCCACTATACTATTAAGCCCGTACAGTTTTCATTGTTGTTGTTATTGTTGTCACTGTATTTTTCAGTTATAATTTGCATTTTGGCCTCTTTTCTATAACTTGTTTTTGTCAATACATTCTCTTTTTTATTTGATTCAAGAGAACTAATAATTTCTTGCTATAAAGTGAATGAGTAGTCAGGGCCTTGCAATCCTGACATATCCAACAATATGTGTAGAAGTCCAGGAGGCCCATCCTGGGCTGCTTCCAAATAATCAGTAAATATGGCAAGGCTGCAAAGCAACAGAATTCGGTGTGTGCAATTACCTTAGTAAGTGATTAGTGGCAAGGTCAGACCATCAAGCAAGGGCCTGAACCTCATAGATTTATAATGATAAGCGCTAGCCAAGATGGAGAAGTCTAATTCCTACTAGGTCCTTCTACTTACTACTACTACTAAAAAAATAAATAAATAAATAAAAATAAAGGCAAAAACAAGTATAAAAAAATCTTGAAAATTGGAAAGACAAAGGAATACTAAGGGACCTTGTGATTTGAGGAATTTCTCTACTATGGGTCCTTTCTTTGTTGCCTCCCATATATCTTAGACAGGGCATGGTAGATGCTACCAAACAAGAAACTTCAATAATGACAAATAAAAATTTCATCAAAAGCCCTTCTCTCTAGCTCAGAGACTGGGAAAATAATGGCCCAGTAGTACAGAAGACCTTTTTGACAAATATCCTGCTACAGTTCAAACAAACGAAAGTAGAAAAACATTCCCCTCTTATCCTCATGGTTTTAATAAAGCTGTGTGGATCTGGTCTTCCATCCTACTCTTTCATTCCATGGATGACTCAGCTGTTAGAATTATCTGACTAGGATTTTAAAGCTGCCACACAATATTTCATTAAGTTTAAAATGTTTATACCAATTTGGTTTTTCTTGTTAGACTTAAGAAAATTCAGTAAATATACTCCGGAGGGATTAGTTATGTTATATATGCCTGAAATAAACAAAAACTTAACTCTGATCATACTAAATTCTGCAATAGTAGTAAGTAAGAATAAGTATCTTTTCAAGATTTTGATTTTATTTTTTTTATTTTTTTATTTTTTTAAAAGATTTTATTTATTTATTTGACAGAGAGAGAGATAGCGAGAGCAGGAACACAAGCAGGGGGAGTGAGAGAGGGAGAAGCAGGCTTCCTGCCGAGCAGGGAGCCCGATGCGGGGCTCGATCCCAGGACCCTGGGATCATGACCTGAGCCGAAGGCAGACGCTTAACGACTGAGCCACCCAGGCGCCCAAGATTTTGATTTTAATTCTACAGAAAGACAAATCCTGCATGATTCCACTTATATGAAGCATCTAAAATAGTCAAATTAATAGAATCAAAGAGTAGAATGGTGATTGCCAGAGGTTAGGGGAGGGAGGAAACAAGAAGTTACTAACAAAGAGGCACAAAGTATCATTTATGCAAGAGAATAAGTTCTGGAGATCTACTGTACAACATTATATCTATAGTCAAAAATAATATCACATACTTAGAATCTGCTAAAAGGGTAGATTTCGTATGTTTTTACCACAATAAAATTTTTTTTTAAAAAGGTATGCTCAGAGATGTATCACTTGCTCCTCATTTCTTCTACCTTGTTCTTATTCTCAGATTCATTTCTCCCTTTCTCTACCCACTGCCTGTAACTACCCAATTTTATTATTTTCTGGTTTCCCCTTCTTATATTTCTTTAAACAAAAGAGGAGATATGAGCATAATTTCTTTTTTTTATTTTTTTAAACCACTCTATTGAGCTATGATTGACATACAAAAAACTGTACATATTTAATGTATACAATTTGATGAGTTTGGAAATAAATATGCATCCAATGACCCATCACCACAGTCTATGCCATAAACATATTCATTACCTCCAAAAATTTCCTCCATCTTTATTTAAAATAATGATGATATAATATTATAACAATTATTTATAATAAAAATATTATTATTTGCAATAAGAACATTTAACATAAGATTTATTCTCAGCAAATTTTCAAGTAAAAAATACAATTGGTATTATTAACTATAGGCACTATGTTTTGTAGGGATCTCTAGAACTTACTCATCTTTCATGACTGAAATGTTGGACCCTTTGACTAAAACCTCACCATTTTCCTCCCTTGCCCCCCAGTCCCGGGCAACTACCATTCTATTTCCTGCATTTTTGTATAGAGTATAGCATACTGCATATAATTTGTGACAACTTGCCTTTTTGCAACTAACAACATATCTTACAATATGTCTTGGAAACCACTCCATATCAATTCATAGAGTCCGTTTTCATTCTTCCTTCCTCCATTGATTGTATAAAACATGCTTTATTTAACTACTTTTTTATGATGGACATTTAGGTTGTTTCCGCCTTCTTTTTTTTTAAGATTTTATTTATTTATTTGACACAGAGAGATAGCGCGAGCAGGAACATAAGCAGGGGGAGTAGGAGAGAGAGAAGCAGGTCTCCTGCAGAGCCGGGAGCCCAATGTGGGGCTCGATCCCAAGACTCTGGGATCATGACCTGAGCCGAAGGCAGACGGTTAACAACTGAGCCACCCAGGCGCCCCAGTTTCCAACTTTTTTATATTTGATTTCCTTCCTCAATTTTTAAAGCTCTTTTATATTAAGGATATTATTAGCTCCTTATGATATATGTTGCAAATATGTTCTCAGTTTGTCAGTTTATTGTTTGCCAGTTATTATTATTTCATTTAATGATTATTTTTTAAACTTATACAGTTGAATTTAGAATATTTTCCTTCTGGATTTTTATTCACTTATTAAGCATTTCCATACATGAAGCTTAAAATAGAGTCACTTGTTTGTTTCCCTCTCAGGCATGTATAGTTTCATTTTCATAGTGGATATTTAGACCTAATACTATTAAAAATTCTAATTTCATTCCATTTAAAGATGGGATATTGAGCTAATGGCAGGAAACAGCATAGAAAGAGAAATTGTAAACATATGAGATCTATAACTGAGAGGTAAAGGTAATGTAGATATTGTGAGAACAGATGAGGAAAAGTTATGAGGAAATGGTTAACGTGCCAAGAACTTATATGAATTGTTTTTTGTTTTGTTTTTTTTGTTTTGTTTTGTTTTGTTTTGACGTTAAGAAGTTTATTTAAAAGAGGGACACCTGGGGCACCTGGGTGGCTCAGATGGTTAAGCGTCTGCCTTCGGCTCAGGTCATGATCCCAGGGTCCTGGGATCGAGCCACACATCAGGCTCCTGGCTCAGCAGGGAGTCTGCTTCTCCCTCTTCCTCTGCTTCTCCCACTGCTCATGCTCTCTCTATATATATATCTCTGTGTCTCAAATGAATAAATAAAATCTTTAAAAAATAAATAAAAAATAAATAAATAAAAGAGGGACATCTGAAGGTAATTTTTGTACCTGTGTGACAAAGAAAACTCAGGAACTCCCTGGCACTCTCCGCTGCCCCTTCTGTAACAGGAGATCTGCTCTAGGACCCCCAACCTAAAGAGCTGACCTGGGGTCCTTCCCATGAGCAGCAACTGCAGCTCATCCAGTTAAACTCTCCCCAGACAGGACTTATAAAACAGAATCTCCAAGGCTACTTTTTTCCCCAAGGGATCCAAAACAAGAAATGAGCTGAAAGATGAAGACTATTCTTTCTCCTGACGCAGAAGCAAGAAAATAAACCAAGGCAAAATCCAACCCAGAGGCCACCATGTCCTCCCAGTCCAAAGCCATGTTCAGGTAACTCTCTTCTCTCATTCATGACGATAAAAAAAGAGAGAACAGGGCTGGTCTTTAAGAGCTGCAATTTCTCCAGATGGAACTTATATGAATTGTTAAGCTGAAACAGGATGGCAGGATCTAAAAATGATGCTGTTGGTGGTGGTGATGGTGGGTGATGGGTGATGATGCTTGTGATGATGGTGGGTGATGATGCTGGTGTTGATGGTATTTGCTTGAGTGTATGTGTGCATGAGTCAGTGTATGTCTGTGCAAGTAGGAAGAAAAAGCACAGAAAAAGAAAAGAAGGGGAGGAGGGACATAATTTGAAAAATGTCTTGTTTTCTATTTGAAGTAAGAAGACCAAGCTTTCTGAGGATGCTGGAAGTGATGAGACTTCTCTTCCTTCTTTGCTTGCTGTCTCTACCTCATATCTGTCCCTTCACCTTCATCTCTCAGGGCAATAGGACCAGCTGAGACCTGTAAAATCTACCTATGCCGTTACTCTCTTCTCTCATTTCTAGGGCTGTAATTATGACTCTAATTCAGATCGTTAGTTTTATCTCACCAGGTTGTTGCAGGAAGATTCTAGTCTCATTATCTTCTTTTTTCAAAAGACATACACATGCTGTGTTTTTATTTATTTTGGTTTCCCCAAAGTTTTAGGTTCCTAAATGAAAGGTGCTTCGAATTTGAGACATTGCAGAAAGTAGCATGTGCGGTTGCAATTTGTTACTCGTGGCTACACTGCATATGCTTTGTGTTACTCATCATTCTTGCCACAAACACTGGGATTTCCAGACTATGTGACATGACTTAGCTTTTTCATCTCTGCCTAGAAAACTCCTTCCTTTACCACCGTCTACTGAAAGTTGTTTCAATCACTCATATTCTCTATTTTTTCTCCATTCAGTCTGTGTGAATTCTATTTTATATCTCTTTCTTCCTCCAGAACTTTTTGTGTCATTAATAATAATCTGACCTACGTTATAGTTATAGGTGTACTTTTCATCACCTCTCCTAGCCTAGTAAATTATAAACTAAGAGCAAATAAATTTTAATTATTTAAAAAAACCGTTAACCTTTCTCTTGGTAAGGATCAATCATATATGTCACACTGACCAATTTTTACAGATTCACTAAATTTAAAAATATATATAATCTTGTGGATCCTAAAGAGATGTTAATCACTGCAGCTCCCAAATAAGTTTTAAGAACAAGATATTTTCCTCATTTCAGAATTTACATATAAATGTATATATATAATATTTATATATTATATATCATTTAAACATGTAATTTATATACATATATTTAACCTACAAATAGCAAAATATGGCATGTGTCCTGCTATTATGGTATATTATCATTGTGATGATTATAATTTTATTTTGAAAAATGAAACTACTGTTAGCACAGTGTAACAAAAAGAAGCTGATACAAATTTATTTAAAATCTATACATTAATCTAAGGAAATACTAGAAAATATTTAAACATAGCTCTTCTCTAGCTACATTTTTTTTATAAATTCCATAGGCTTAATGTTTCATAGGATTTGCATTTTCAAAGTTCAATAGTGCCAATTTAATTTTTTATTTTATCTAAATTTTAAGTGTAAATATATACTATTTGCATTTATGAGCAAAGCCTGTTTTGAAGGAAGTGGGAACTTTAAATATTAACTTTGATATTTTAGGTATTAGTAGCAACTAGTTTTAGAAGTCCTGGCTTTGGGAAACATATTTAGAAAGGCATATATATTAATTATTAAATCTTCTTTTATCTTTCAAGGTGTTCACAAAATACAATGTATTTTTAACTCACAATGTTAAAAGCAAAGTATTAAAAAACTTACTTGTTATAATCAAAACACAGCAGCTATTAGAAGTATTGCAAAACACTAGGACAATCAAAACTTTTCCAATTCCAGTATATCAACTTGATTTCTGATACTCAAATTACTTTGCCCTTTAAACATAGTGAGATAAAAGTTAAGCTCTTTAGTCGGAATTCCTTTTATATTTATTCCAGTATTGTGCTCCACACCTTTTCATGTTTTGTTTGCTTTTTGAAAATGTTCTTCCTTAAAATGTACTCAATTTTCTCTTAAAATAATCTGTGTTAATATTTCTTAAAATAGGGGCACCTCTGTGGCTCAGTTGGTTAAGCGCCTGCCTTCGGCTCAGGTCATGACCTCAAAGTCCTGGGATCGAGCCCCATGTCAGGGCTCCCTGCTCAGCGAGGAGTCTGCTTCTCCCTCTCCCTCTCCACTCATGTTCTCTCTCTCTGTCTCTCTCTCTCTCTTTCAAATAAATAAATAAAATCTTTAAAAAATATATTTCTTAAAATAAAATCCAGCCTAGGTTACAATGAAGTACACTTGGAAACTCCAACTGTTACATCCACTATTGCCAACTCCAAGTCAATGGGTGGGATCACTCTTTTTAGAACAGTTGTTTGCATGAGACTAAAATGAGGTATGGAGAAGAGAAGAGGACATATTTGCTTTATTTTTTAAGCATTTTTACAAAAACTTGGCTAATAGGAAAATTGTTTTGTTGTCACAAACCAGTGCTTGAGTAAGTGATATGTTTCTAATATCCATATTTATTCATTTTCATCATGAAACACACATTTTCTGGAAGAGATTTCAGACATATTATCACATACAGCAATAACCACATTAGATCCCTACGCCCCATTCTCTCCCAAGCAGATGCTATGAAGGTAAGATACTACTGGGCATATGCAAAAAGAGGATTAAATTTACCACAAGAAAGGAGTCCCAAAATTATGAATCTGAACATTTATATAGGTTATAGGCTGCTCGGTTGCCAACCTCCTCTCCTCAGAAAGGGAAAGAAGAATCATCTTCCTAATGTGAACAAATATTTTGGAATGTAAAACATGCCTTAAGATTTCATCTCCCTTAGTAAAGTAATCACACCTTCCAAGGGAGGTAAATCTCTCTGGAAGTTATTTCTCTATACATGCAGTGATTTTTTTTTTTTTTCTGTTTTCATTTCAGAGGATGTGTTTTGAGTCATGTTCCAGTTGTCTTTGATTTCTTTTGCTTTGCATTAAAAAACAGTATTTTTTATGACAGTAGACAGGATGATTTCCTTCTCTCTACCAATGTTATCATTATTTTATCCTCATTCTATGAAGACAATTAGGAGCAAAGGTAAGATTTGGAGAAATTCTGCTTCAGTTATTTTTAGGTGCCATTTTTACCCTCTACTTAAATCTTTAAGAGTTACTTTTCCTATATGAGTTAATAATGACCAAACCATTAAAATGATAAGAAAAGATAATTTTAAGGAGTTGGAATTTATATATGATTATAAAAATATTTTTCCCAAATATTAAAATAACTTTTGCTGTAATTATTTAATATTTACATTATATACCTGATGGATGGACATAAAATTTTATTTCAGATTCTTTTTGTAACTAATTAACTCAAAAAATATATATTGAGTTCTATATGCTCTGTCATAGATGTTAAAAATAAAGTTATGAACTTCCTGGTGTTTGTACTATGGTTGGAAAGACACTCAAAATATAAAAAACAAATCGCATATTCTAAGTGGCTGTTCTGTTTTGCATTCTCAACAGCAATGTGTGAGAGTTCCTATTGCTCCATATCCTCACCAACATTTGGTGTCAGCCACTCTGGAAAAAAGTTTGATGGCTTCTTACAAAATTTAACTTGTACCATATGACCCAGCAATCAATTCCTTGATATTTACTCAAAGGAGATAAAAACTTATATCTACACAAAAACTGCATACAGATGTTTATAGCCACTTTACCATAATTGTGAAAACTTGAAAGTAACCAAGATGTCCTTTAGTGAGTGAATGGATAAAAAGAGCTAAAAAGAAATTAGCTATCAAGCCATGAAAAAGCATGAAGGAAACTTAAATGCCTATTACTAAGTAGAAGAAGCGGATCTGAGAAGGCTACATCATGTATTATTCCAACTACATGAACAGACAAAACTATGGAGACAGTAAAAAGATCAGTGGTTTCTAAAAACGAAGTGGGGAGAGATGAATAGGCAGAGCACAGGAGTTTTAGGGCAGTGGAAATACTCCATATGATATTGTAATGATGGATATGCCATCATACTTTTTCCAAACCCATAGAATATACAATACCAAGAGTAAACCTTAATGTATACTATGGACTTAGGTGATTATGATGTATCCATTTCCTTAGGGGTAAAAAACGTACCATTCTGATGAATGTTGATAACAGGAAAAGCTATGCATGTGTAGGGGTGGCGATATACGGGAAAACTCTACTTTTCTCTCAATTTTGTTGTACACCTAACACTGCTCTTATAAAGTCTTAAAATTATATTTTTTCAGGAAAAAAATGAAAGAAATAAAAAATATATACTATTTTCAAGTAAAATTGTATTCTATGTAGAAAATAAAGGATGATAAGTTATGAATAATTGAAATGGAGTGGAAGGCAGCATTTTAGGAGTTGTAGTCATGGGAGATAACAGTTTAGCCAAGACCTGAGTAAAGAGTTTTGAATGCCCCCCAAATAACCGAAGAAAGAATATTCCTGTTTAAAAAAGTAAATTGTGAACTATTGGCAAGGCCCTAAAGATGAGAACAAAATTGTTTTCTTCTTTTAAGAAAAAAGAAAGAATGATTATGTGCCTGGGCGCCTGGGTGGCTCAGTCGGTTGGGCGTCTGCCTTCAGCTCAGGTCATGATCCCAGGGTCCTGGGATTAAGCCCCACATCGGGCTCCCTGCTCCATGGGAAGCCTGCTTCTCCCTCTCCCTCTGCCCCTGCTTGTGTTCCCTCTCTCGCTGTATCTCTCTTCTGTCAAATAAATAAATAAAATCTTAAAAAAAAAAAGAAAAAAAAAGAATGATTATATGCCTGGACTCTGCTATGTATGTGGAAGAGAGTGCTATGAGGTGACACTGGGGAGCTAGGAAGTGGCCATATAATTTAGACCCATTTAGGCTATGCCTAGGCACACAAATTTTATTACAATGATTAGGAGGAAAACAATGAGAGCGAATTTGTCTTAATTATGTAGTAGACAGATCCATGTGATTGCAGAGCAAAAATTAGACTAGCAAAGGGCAGAAGTGGCCACAAGTTGAATTTGTCAATGCCAGTGATGCTACAATTACCAAAAAAAGAAAGCATCTATATTTAGGATCATAAAAGTTGAAGTAAGATGTGGTTAAATATGAGAAATATCTTGAGATACAATGAACTGACTTTACATTTGGGTAGAATTTTTGTGTGTTTCTGGGTAGCAGAATGAAGAAAGCAATAGAATTAAACCATAGAGGATTCCATTTAGTGAGATGGGCATCTGGGAAAATGTGGAGCTGTTAACTGAGATTAGGAAACTGGGAGAAGATATGATACATGGGTGCACCAAGTTTAATACAATCTGTCGATGAGGAAGAAAAGTGGTAGATCTACCATGTATTTTATGCTGACCATTGTGTTTCGACTAATTTCACATGAAGATCAAATAAAGATTTTTGATCACAAAATACTTCACAAGATCACATGAAGTATTTTGGTGGTCACATCAAAATATTAACTCATTGAAATGTGTGTCAACTGAAGTTCCTAATAATTTTTTTTAAGATTTATTTGTTTTAGAAAGAGAGAGAGAATGAGAGAGAGCAAGAGCATAGGTGAGGGGAGGGGCAGAGGGAGAGGGAAAGAGAGAATCTCAAGCAGACTCCCTGCTGAGTGCAGAGCCTGAGGCAGGATTCCATCCCAGGACCCTGGGATCCTGACCTGAGCCGGAAACCAAGAGTTGGCCACTTAATTAGCTGAGTCACCCAGGTATCCCCTCTAGGAACTTTTAGTACAATCTGTTGTTATGGGCATTGGTAGTATGAAAGTAAATTCATAGATTTTGCTTGCAGTTATTAGCTGTCACTTATCAGATGTGTTCTATTGTTCTAATCTGTCAAAAGCATTTTTTTAAAGATTTTATTTTTCTGAGAGAGAAAAAGCACAAGGGGGTGGTCAGAGGGAGAAGCAGGCTCCTCGATGAGTGGGGACCTTGATGCAGGACTCGATCCTGGGACTCCATCCTGGGACTCCGGGATCATGACCTGAGCCGAAGGCAGACACTTAACCAACTAACCCACCCGGGTGCCCTGTAAAAAAGCATTTTTTGTATTATAGCTTTGCTTTCCAATACTTCATGTTAACAACAACATAAACAGTTTTCTGACTTATAGTATATCACCTGGATGCACCAGTTCTGGCATATGATCTTTTTCTGAGTTTCTTGGCAATCTATATCACATTGGTTTTGTGGTACTGTACTGCAATTAGATCCTATAAAATTTCAAAAAACAAGGAAAACTTAAAAGGGTCAAATAACCAAGCTTACTGATTCCCCTGCATTCACTATTCTTATCACCAAAACAGCAAATAAAGACACAGAGATTGTCATTCATACATGTCAAATCACAAACTGGGGTTGAAATTTAAAAAGAAAGGAAAGAAATGGAAAAAAAAAAAGATAAAAGTCAAAGAAAGGAGTAGGATGGGTTGGGGCAAATAAGGAAATTTGAGAATTCTAGTTCTGAAATCAGATTACCTGAGGTCCAATGCCAGCCTCACTGCTTTCTAGCTATGTGGCCTTCAGCAATTTGGTGTTCTCAGTGTTCTCATCTGTCAAATGGTGATAACAGAATTTACTTCATTGGTTAAAAAAAAAAAGACAGTATCAGGGCGCCTGGGTGGCTCAGTCGTTAAGCGTCTGCCTTTGGCTCAGTTCCTGATCCCAGGGTCCTGGGATTGAGCCCCACATCAGGCTCCCTGCTCTGTCGGAAGCCTGCTTCTCCCTCTCCCACTCCCCCTGCTTGTGTTCCCTCTCTCGCAGCGTCTCTCTCTGTCAAATAAATAAATAAAATCTTAAAAAAAAAAAAGACAGTATCTAATATGCTATTGATATGTTTGCTAAAATTAAGCCCATGACTAAAATATTCAATAAGCCCAGATCAATTTTTTACTGCCTTTACAGTTCAGTAATCATCATCACACTTTTTGATTGAATTGTGCAGAGAAAACACTATGATTAATTAGGCAACATATCTTCGATTTCTCATAAAATTCAATATTCAGAAAAATATGTTCATAAATCATATATGTATAATTCTTACTCTATTATCATTTATTGAGATAGTTTTAGTACTGTCCAAATATATGAACAAAATATTGTTGGTTTTATTCCATTATTTTCATCATAAAATATTTTATTAGTACAATAATTTAGAATGTATCCACATGTTAACATTGGCATGTTACTAAAACCATTATTATAGTTATTTAAAACTGCTTGAAGGTGTATAAAAAGAGAGGAAAATTCTCCCTAATTAAAATTAAAAATAAGACACAAACTAAAAAGGAAACAGAAAAAAATGACCTATAAAAAAGTTGATGCTGAAAATATCCAAATATGTATCCACGTGTCTCCAATCAGAAATTAGAACATATAGTAACTGTGACTCTGGACTCTTTTTCTACATTATATACGATGTATTAATTCACTGATGTTGAAAGAATGACTTTTCCAAAATTAGTAGACAAGTGATTTTTCAAAAATAGTAAAATCAACTGAAAAATATAACATTTTGTTCATTCTTTTAATTTTTAAACAATACCTTAAGCATCAATTCCTTAAAGCTAGCAGATGATATATACAACATAAGTCCATTTTACAAATGGTGTAAATCATACTCAAATCAATTTATATGTAATTTAATATACTGAAGAATATGGCACTATCATAGTTAATGAAAAGTATAAATAGTAGGATTAAATAATAAACCACCAAAAATTGACAAAGATTTTTAAATAATGAAAATAAAATCAAAATATGTTGTACATTTTTATTTGTGGAAAAATTAATACAATAAACAAAAAGATAATTCAAGGAAGCAGATTTAAATGGAATCATAAGGGTTACAATAAAGGTCATAATTTACAATAAATTTAAGAATTAGAGCTTTTATAAATTTGAACAGATGGTTTAAAATACATTCAAAAAAACATAAATTCTAGGAATAAACAAATACAACAGTCTTTACTAGATCAATTAATAGAGACCATGATAAAATTTGAATAATACAAATTATACCTACATATGGCACTTGACATTTAAAAATAATTTTGTATTTGGTTCAACAGGTAGAAATATTATAACCATATCATCTGATCACAATGCAATACAATTTACTTATTAATAAAATGTTAAATCATCTCCCTGAAATATGTAAACATATAGGTAATTCCCTAAATACCTCTTGCATCAGTCAAGAGCTCATATATTGTAAAAATGAATAAAGGATACCTGATTTCAGATGAAGTCTGGATGCCATGAAGAGAGAGGTCTCACACATGGACCATTCATCTCTCCTTACATGACGAGAGAGGAAAGAGTTCCAAATACCTCAGTAACTTCCCACCACTTGCAGCCAATGTGAAACCACTACAACAACCTCAAATTCTCATTCTCTCCCAATGAATTTCTGTTCAAAACAACTCTTCCCAATTTCCTCCCCAAACCTAATAAAAGCTGGTCTTCCCTTCGGCTCTTTGGATTTGCCTATGGTTTGTTATAATTTGCTTGTCCCATATTTCAATTCCACGGCTATTCCTGAATAAACTCATCTTCATTTAATTAAATGCCCCTAATTTTTTTTGTTATTTAAGATTGACAGATATTTGAAAAGCAAAGAGAAAGCTAACAGAACATTACTCAGAGGCAACTGTTTAAAGTCATAAAATATTATCCTTAATAATAAAAAAAATAAAGTTAAGTAAAATAATCATTGAACAACTGAAGTTATTTATATAAAATGAGTATTAGTTCCATAGGAAGGAGGTAATACATATATAAAGGACAAATTAGGCAAGAATTAGAAAGATAAAAATACATTTTAAAATCTAAGAATTTTTTTTTTTTAAGATTTATTTATTTGACAGAGACAGTGTGGGAGCACAAGCAGGGGGAGCTGCAGAGGGAGAGGGAGAGGCAGGCTCTCCGCTGAGCAGGGAGCCCTGATGTGGGGCTCGATCCCAGGACTCTGGGATCATGACCTAAATGGAAGGCAGATGCTTTTTTTTTTTTTTTTTAAGATTTTATTTATTTATTTGACACAGAGAGAGAGAGCACAAGCAGGGGGAGCGGCAGGCAGAGGGAGAGGGAGAAGCAGTCTCCCCAAGGAGCAAGGAGCCCGATGTGGGGCTCGATCCCAGGACCCCGGGATCATGACCTGAGCCGAAGGCAGTCACTTAACCAACTGAGCCACCCAGGTGCCCCTGGAAGGCAGATGCTTAACTGACTGAGCCATCCAGGCACCCTTCTAAGAAATTATTTTTTTAAAATATTTTAATAAAAAAAAACTTCCAGTAAGATTGAACATGAAACCAGAGAAATGATGGAACTATCAAGGTTAGAAATGGAAAAATAATATAGTCACAAATATCAAGTATATTCAAACATTTAGTAAAATACTGTGTATAATAATATGCTAATACATAGTATATCTTTATAACTAGACATGTTTTTTGAATAAATAAATATGAAAGATAAAAATAACTGTGCCCCAGAGACATTAAAATCTAAAGTTATTATTTCTCAAAATATCACCCTCTTTTTATTACTTATTTGTCTTCTAATACAAGTTCTATGCCTGAGAGTTAATACTTCCAGGGCAATTTTATTTGCCTTTGGTTTTCTTACTTTCTCTCATTTTATGTAACAATCTGTATAAATGTTAAGCTTCCTCTTCTTTATTATTATTATTTCTCTTAGAATTAAGCATATTCTTCTTAAATCTTTTATTATCTATTCAGTACATTTTACCTATTTCTACAATGTCTCAGATGTTAGGATCAGTACTTTAAGCATTTTATAACCTCTACCGTTATTTTTAAATCTGATGGATTATTCATTATGTATACCAGCATATCTTATGAATTTCATGTATCTGATATTTTACTTTTATTCTTCTACAGTATCACTAAACATCCTCAAATATTAACTAAAGTACACAGTACACCGATACAGATTAAAAGGAGTCATGATGGGTAAGAATAGAAAGCCAGATGATAGATACAAATATACTTAAAAATGTACATTTAATAAATATTGTAGTCTTTATGAATAAAAATCAGTATCCAAAATCTAGGCATTTTTTTGTGTGTGTGTGAAAGAAGGGGTAAACTATCATTTTTAACTAGTATTTTAGTACAAAAATTCCTCATGTATTCAAGATCGGATTATAAATAAAAGAAAAAAGTCCCACCAAACTCTATATGACTTTATGTCTTTGTGGTTGGGAAAATTAAAATTACTAAAATCATTTTATCATGTCATTTAGAAAATGTTTTGCTAAGACAGTTTGATGATATGTTAACTAAAATTTGAGATTTTATCTACAAAAGCTGAATTTAGTTATATGCATTCATTTTAGTATTTATAATTCTACTCAGGATACTGAAGAATGTTTGACTGATACGAATTATAAAATATGACCTCAGCTAAAGTCACTCATCCAATTGAGACATTTTCATGAAATATATACATACTATTTTATGGTCATTACATAAGCAGGCTGTTTTATCTTCTATTACAGTTTCATTTTGCCCTAGGGAATCCAGCTGCCAGAAAACGTGTTATCATTACATGCATGCCAAAGAAGATACTACACACTTCACTAAAATACACTCATTCAACACATTCATTTGGCAACCCCCAGCTGCTACATATTTAACACAACATTGAAATTATCTGCTGTACTGGGAATTGAGAGCAAGATTTATTTCAGTGGAAATATAAAACTAACTGGATAATGTAATTTGTAGTTTATTCCTTTAAATTCCTGTTAAAACAAACCTCATATAGATAGATATTTTCTTTAACAAAATGAATTCACTACCCTCAATCAGAATATTGTAATATAGCCATCATGATTTAAAGGCATGAGTAAGTGGATTAGGAAAAAATAAGAAAAACATTGATTCTTTTCAGGTATATTTTAGGCATGGATTTAGGGGAATTTTTTACACATGTATAACCAATTGCCTTTTTATTCATTCTCCTGGCATTTGTGATTCACTCATTTTGACCAAATACATTTTTGTGAGTCAACTCCAGAAAGCTTTTCCTTTTGTCAAGACATATTCAATTAATTCCAGAAATCATTATCTAACCATGAAAAATTTAAGTCTAATATATTAACAATAAAATATATCTATACTTACTTCAAAGCTCTTTTTGATGGCCCTGCTTCAAGATAACAATACACAAAGCTAAAAATTTGCATGCATTTCCACTTTGTCATCAATTGTTCACTTCACAAATATGAGTGCCTTTTTAATCAATATTTTACATAAAAAAATCAAGACTTCACATATATAATATGAACATGTATATATGTATATTATGCATACATGTATGCTAACAGGTCTTTTATTTTAAAGACGTTAAACAATATGCATATTTGTTATAACAATATTTTTCTAAAATATAGTTTTAATTTCTAAAAATATAATTTCCAACACTGTTTTACTTATAAATCATCTGAACTCTATTCAGATCAACTATGCAAATAGCTCCAAATATCCAAATGCATGGTCCTATACCTTAAAATATAAAACAAACTTTTCATCATTAGGGTTTTAACCTTCAGAAATATGAGTTAGAGAAACCAGACAAAACCACAAACATTCGCAAACACACAGAAGAGACAGAAAGAGAGAGAGATTGAATCTTCCTCCAAAAGTATAGCTCCCTGGAAACTAAAGAAAATATAATCTGGATTTTTTTATCCACAATGAATATATGTACGCAATGCTTCAAATTGCAAATGACCTTATCTTTTGGTTGTTAAGGACTCTGTGAGTCACCTTGTTAAATCAGTATCTATATTCAGAGCAAATCATGGTGTTATTTACAAAGTCTATGAGAGCAAATGAGATTATTTATACCCAAAGGACCTACATACCTCACCTATTGCTTTTATGGATTTAAAGGCGTTAGTTCTTATCTTTTGCTCTGTATCAATATCCACTGATGGTACCTCTAAAAAGAATTGGGCTAAGGAGATAAATATAATTTGCAATATTTCTGGTGAATGCAAAAAGGAATGCTATGTGTGGTCCTTAGCAATTTGACTGCTTAGCACAGGTAATAAAAATCTGCCTCACTACTCTGTAGTGGATGACTAACATTGAAATACCTTTATGCTACCCAAACTTGAGAAAGCAGAAACAAATTTGAACTTTGGCAGAACTTACAACTGAAATAATTTTGGAAGTGCCTTTTTCTGTAGGACAGGATGATTCTATAGAGAACTGTCACACACAAAGTGGTCTCCCCAGCATACTGATGTTCAAAGAAATGTCATAATTGACATCAGTCTCCAAGGCCATCATTATCCAGCTATATGTAAAAGCAAGGTAAGTTTCACTTGTCAGCAAGGATTTAAGTGGTGCACATGTATATTTTAAAATGAAACAAAGAAATTTGGAGTATAAAAATCATATTGATAGGTATGTTTGATAATCCAAAATCTGTGTCTCCTCAGTAAATAGGAAATATTTTCAAGCAATGCATAATTTTCTTGTTCATAAAATAATTTCATAGAATTAATTTCTCAATGCAACACTTTTTATTGTCTGTGTTTCTTCATTTATTTCTGTTTTAACATTAGAAAATAACAACCCTGGGAAGATGATCAATCTTATCATTTCTTAGATGAGGTAACCAAGGTATTTATTTCTTACAAGGGCTGAAGAACTTTTAGAAAAGCTTCTGATAAACTTCCTTCCTGGATTATATCAATTGTCATTAGATCATCTCCTTCCACTTTTTCTCTTTCACAGCAAATTCTCCTCAAAACAGATTAGAGCAATCCCTTTAAAACATAGATCATATCATTCTACTACTCAATTACTCACATAATCATCACATTTGGGGAAAAAAAAATGTCAAATCCTACCACATCTCTTCATCAGCTAGCTGCTGGTTCTTCTGTGTCATCTGCTCTGGCCACCTTGTCCTTCATTTGGAGTTATTGTCTTATGGGTGGGTATGAGGTGTATTGTCTCCATGCACTCAAGTCTGTGCTAAGATGCTAGATATTGGTCAGCTGCTCCCCAAGCCTGCTTTTCCTTACCAGGACAGAGCTAGCAACAGCTACATTGCAGTTCCACTGGAACTGAGGCCCACAAAACTCTCTGGTTGGTAGATGTGGTATGGGTAGGGGTTTGTGCTGGTCTTTGGGGGAGGGGCCCCTCATGCTGGGACAAGACATGCATGACTGAGAAGGGCAGTTCCACACTGGAGTGCAGGGGGTTGTTGCATGGTGTAAGCAAGTTAGACAGTAAGTGTTGGTATTGTACTGCTTACTTCAGGTGGCTCTGTGCTTATGCTGAGGGAAGAGGGACAGAAATGGACCGGCCAGCTTCTTAGTTCCTAGAGAGTTATCTCTGTGAATGCTGCCGCTCAGGGACATGCTCCAAGAAGTGAGAATAATCTTCCCACTGTGTGCTTCAGGTGTTCTTAAGATTGCTGTTTCCATACTGTCTGTCCCTGGGTTGTTTTTTTGCCTTCTCTCCAGGAGCAGTGCAGTACCATTTGGGTTCTCTAGGCCAAGCCCACTGACTTTTAATACTCCAACCCCACCCACTGGTTGCAAGAACTCACAAAATTGAGCCCCTCTTGTTTTCCAGCCAGTGGTTTTGAGGAGATGTTCTCCTTGTGAGTTCCCCTGTGTGTTCCTCTCTGTCTTGCCCTTCTCTGTAGCCACGGCTCCCTCCCCTCTGCAGCAGCCTTAACCCCTTTCTCTCCTAAACCATGTCCCCACACTTCCTTACCTTCTTCAGTATGGCATCTTCCCTCCCTTTAGTTGTGAAGTTTCTTCTGTCAGTCTTCAGGTTGATTTCTGAGGTATTTAGGATGATTTGATAGTTACCAAGTTGTGTTTGTGGGATGAAGCAAGCCTAGGGTCTTCTTACTCCACCCACCAGCATCTTCCTGCTCCCCACTAAAGTAAAATAAATTTTGTAAAACTTCAGAAAATAAAAATACTTATAAGAACCTTCTAGAGGTGAGAAGAAAATGTCTTTGGTGCATGAAGAAATCACAATAGCACCTCCCTTCTCTATAGCAACATTGACTACTACAATATAATGAAACTTGTCTTAAAATTTCTGCAGGAAATCTTTTTCCAACCTACAATAATATCCAGTCAAACCACCAAATATAAGGATATAATAAGGCATATTCAGATATGCCAACTACATTTTCTTAAGAAGCAGTTGAAGGTTATTCTTTAACAAATGAGAGAATAAACCAAGAAGAAAGCCCTGATATCGGGGAAATAGTGTAGCTAATAGAAGGGAATGGTTTTGAGAAATGACAAGATGAGAGCTCTGTTTCAGCGTGAGTAAGAAAACGTACAGGTTAGAAAAGAAATATGGCTGTCCTAGAAAGGAGTCTTCAGAAGAAAAAAATTAGGAACCAATTTCATGAGGACATTACCAATATGTCTGTGACAAGGATGTCAGGGTGTGTGGTATATAATACATGATATTTACTCTGCTCATCATTTGCCTACAACTCTATAATTTGGTCCCCATCATTCCTCTGTCCCACAAGAGGCTGACTCCTGCCGACTAAATGTTCCAGGCTTCTTTGTTAAATGGATTCCAGTTAGGTTAGGCAATGGAAGATGATGGCAGGCAATTGAGAAGTAGGGGAAGGGAGAAGTCAGTGTGTATGTACCTCCCTACCTTCACCACCCCCACACACACTGCTACCATTGGCTTTTCCATCTTTGGCTGAATTTCTTCCATGTTCTAATTCTTACCAGCTAGCTCCTGTCTTGTGGCCCAAGTTTCTGCTGATCAGGCCTTATAGTAGTTACAGTGTCCCTCAAAGTGACCCTGATTTTTAGGTTCCAGTAATTGTTCACTTGCACAATATTTTTATAAACAATACAATATAAACAATGACTTCTGGTTATATCAAAATATGGTGATAACTGAGGAAGAAGAGAGTGAGATGGGGTAAATATGAGGAAACCTACCCTTACTAGTCAGGAAAAGGATGAAAGTAATGCATAAGATTGAAAAGAATCCAGAAAAATGCTTATTAAATTATGTCTGTATTGAATATAAATGAAATTATTTTGATAAATAGTGAAGTATAAAAAACCAAGAATACTTGAGTTGTAGACTTGCAAAATAATCTTGTTTATTATAAGTCCTTTAGTACCGTTTGATTTTTAAAACTATGTTTAGGAATTACTTTGATATCAACAAAATTATTTTGTTTTAAAATGAAGTACATTGCTATAAAGTGTTGTAGTATAAATCAAGTCATACTTTCTTTTACTTAATCTATGATTGCAATAATTAAATATCTTGCTAATACTAAATATGGTAATTTATAATACTATAGTGCAATTTGAACTGTCAACTATCACATTCTAAAATCCCATCAAGTCACAAAAATATCCCACTCATTAGACACTAGTAGTAGATGAAATTGAACATTATTTTATATAAATCAAGTTTAAGACTACCTTGTCAGAAATTGCCCAAATACCATTATTCCTACATAAATAACAATTATACATAGTGTTGATTTTTTTCTGGTTTTTAACTTTCAAATTATCAACAAGTTTAAGACTATCTTTGTCAGAAATTGCCCAAATACCATTATTCCTATATAAATAACAATTATATATAGTGTTAATTTTTTCTGGTTTTTAACTTTCAAATTATCAAATGCCCAAATAAATATGATATTCTATTGAGAATATTACACTTCAATAAATGTTAGGATGTCAATTACATTTAGTCTATAATGACTCTTAATAAACTATAAATATTCAGTATTGTTTATTGCTGCCTTAGAATGCGTACTTAAAATACTACTTGCCATTAACATGATGTTACTTATTTTGACTTACAACCACTTATACCTTATGATACTAAATTTAAAAAAACAGAATACAAACCTCATTTATTACACACTGATTTAGAAATTTGTGATTTTATTTTAATTCTCTGGCAAGTTTTGCATAATTTCTTTACATATTTTAAAAAGATCACTTCATAGAAGTTTTGTATTTGTTTTCACTATTGCAGAGATGATTTGTCCTTCTTCTTCAAAGCTTGGGCATGTTGTGTCAAATGCCAGCATTCCGCACATCAATTTAGGCAATTCTAATTCATGTGTGCAAAAGAAAGGGAAATACATTTGATGTAAGTATTAAATATTCTTCCACCATTTGATAAAAAAATATACAGAAGTAGGAAATTGTTTTATTTTTCTTCCATCTGGGAAAATAATGAAAGATATAGATTAAAAATTCAAGAGTTATTCTCCTTGTAAGTTAATCAATTAGCCAAGGAAAGACACTATGTTGATTTAGCTGGGACTTTCATTTCTTTCTCAACAACTTTAAATTATCTTTAGCTTATCATTTAATTCAGGTTTTCCGATTCTTTCCACCAACTTGATAACACTTTATCCTGATTTATTCTAGTAATAGTGGTTCATTCAGGACGATTTTATGAATTATCTTCATTTTGTCATTTAACTCTCAGGTTTTCCAATACTGTTCAGTGATCACATGTCACTCCGCCCTGATTTGTTCTAATAGTCTCTAAGATAATTTTGGAACAAATCTGATGTTATGCCTGGAATTAAATTCTAGTCTCCTTATTAGCAAAAACCCTCACATGATTCTACCCATAAATTCAAAAACATATTTGGAAAAAAAAAAACCCTATTATTTTAATTGGATGTAATCCTAGTATTGTTGTGCATTCCCAAGTTATTTCAAAAATAGAAAATTTGAGAAGTGGCATGGAAATAAATTGAAGCAGAATATAAATGACATAAAATACGCATATAATTATTGTAATATAACCTAGGTTTGGTATAGATTGACCTTTATTTGACTTTGTAAATCATCAAAATGTCTGCTTTTTGTTAGATATTTCATTAAGGGTACATATTGCCGTAAATAATATTTATTGAAAACATATGCTATGTATAACCTTGAATAAAGACTTAGGGAGAATATGATGGCTTTTGTATTACCTGAGCAGTCAATCTAAAACAATTATTATACATACACAGAAACAACAATTACAAAAAAGTCATTACCAAAATAAAGAATTTAATGAATTATTACATGGATTCCTAAAAGAAATGTCTTTAGATGGAGAAAGACCTATAAAGAAATATGTAGAAGTGGGCTGTTTATCATAGCCATGACAAATTATATAAAAAATCATATTATGTTCTTACTTTGAGGAGATTTGGAGGTCAATCTGGTTCAAAAGGCCATTTTCTTTGACTCTATTCTACCACATGTCCACAAAGTTTCCTTCCTGGTATATCTTTGAATACCTCCAATCATAAGTAACTTTATATTTTCCAAGGTAGCTAATTTTAACTGTATTGTGTTTAATAGAACAGTTTCAATGGAATATATCTCCTTACAGATTGTAGATATATCATTAAAAGTTCCAACCCCATAATACATACAGAAAAATTTAATAAGATTTATTAAATGCTCCAAAGAGATTGGTTCATGAAGGGATAGGGGTTATACGTAAACAAACCCACAAACACATTTACACACTTATACAATGAAGATGTGTTGTTAAAATCACTTATACATTCCCATTCTGCTTGAGATAAAATTTTTCAGGAACATATTTACAGGTCACATAAACCTAATATTTTTAAAATTCATTACAAGATTATAAACATAATCTGTTCTGAATGTATTTAGAAGATATCAAGATTTTAATCTATTCTACGCCAAAAGAGAAACTGTATTTGAGAGCATCTCTCTATTATTATCATTTATGTATCCCTTGATTATTGTTGTTTGTGATAGTGGGAATATCCAAATAGTTGGTATTTAAGTAGATTTATTACTATGATTTTATCCATGAATATTTTAAACAAAGAGGATCTGACATTTTGGTAAGATCTCATCACTAAGAATCCCTTAGATGGTACGGAAAAAGTCAGTGATCTACTACAAATTTCTAAGTTGCTCTGATTTTATGAGAGAGTCACATGTGCCTAAGAGATCTTCCTCTTAGGAGACAAAACTGATAATATATTTATACTTAGTCTCTTTGTTTATTTAGAAAAGAACTGGGGGGAGGGGGGAGGGTTGGCACCTGGGTGCTCAGTGGGTTAAATATCAGACTCTTGGTTTCAGCTCTGGTCATGATCTCAAGGTCCTGGGATGGAGCCCTCGAAGCTTCCCACTTAACAGGGAGTCTACTTCTCCCCCTCTCCCTCTGCCCCTCTCCCAGCTCACGCATTCTCTGTCTCTGTCTCTCGCTCTCTAAAATAAATAAATCTTAAAAGAAAAGAAAGGAAAAGAACAGGGGTGTCTGAGTGGCTCCGTCAGTAGAGCGTGCGACTCTTGATCTCAGAGTCATGAGTTTGAAACCCACATGGGTGTAGAGATCACTTAAAAAAATTTTTTTAATTAAGAAAGAAGAATAATTTTAATGTAATGTATCCTAGAGGCTATTACTTTCCAAATTTATTTGTTCTGATTTACAATACAATATATGAATGATGGACAAGTAATTTCATTTTTACTGAAACATATTTATTAAGCACCTACTCTATAAATGCCATCCTGTTAAGTTAAATGGGCTATAAAAAGTGACTACAGCATAATTCCTACCTTGGAAACATAAACAAAATGAGATCAGAAGTATTAAAATGATAGCGTGTATTACAAACTACATAAATATTTTGTATAGTTGAAAAGACTGAATTTAATATAAATTTAGTATTACAAAAAGATCTTAGGATATAGCATTCACTGTTGGCTAAAATAATAAGAAAGATAATTTCCTATAAGGATATCAAATTCAATTGCTTTTAAAATTCAGTGAATTTTTGATATTAGAGATGACTATTTTTCCTTCACCTCAAATTCAAGAAACATAAGGACAGTAGCTTTTGGTAAAGTCCTCTGTTGCACAGTAGGAGCTCAATAATTCTTTGCTTTATGATTAATTGAATACATCCCTTTAGGATATTTGGACATCTTCATACAGAAACAAATAAATTAATAATAATAATTGAATAAAAGGTGGTCATAAATGTACACATATTTGTAAAAAATGTACATTGCACACATTTTTAAATGAAAGACTGAATGAATTAACTTAGCATTACTAATATAGGTTAATGAAATAGCTATAGGCTTTCTAATTTTAAGATTTTTGTGAGTTTTTTTGTCATTTTTATTTTTATTTTTTAAATTTTATTTTATTATGTTATGTTAGTCACCATACAATACATCATTAGTTTTTTATTGTCTTCCAGTAAGCCACATCTACGAAATATATAAGATTATATTGAGAAATCTGTCAGATACCCTACTTTTCACCAAGTGCTAGACACATTATATTCATGCAGCAAAGCACTTAGAAGAAAGAAAACACAGTTTTGAATCTTGGTCTAGAAAACCAAACCAAAGACTGAATAGAGATTACATCTTCAATAAATGCTTACAACTAGAGCTTTCAAAATAAATGTTTTTAGTTAAGTTTTATTTTTTTATTGTGTTCCTTCTTAGAGTTTAAAAAAAGAAAATCACAAAAAAATTTTTTAAAGAAAATGGAATGATAACTTATTAACACTGCAAAATAATGATGTTCTCAGATGAAAAGTGAAACATGCTTCTCAATTTAGTTGCACAGAGCATGCCTATATTTGTCATGTCATGGAAAATATTACATTAATATTAGGAAGTAGATTATTGCATGGGAGATAGAGTTCTGTCTGGGTGCTGACTGATATGTAAAGGATGTGGCCCTGCTTAAATGCTTAAACACAAGAAGAAACCCATATTTTAAGCATTCCCACAAAAAAGACTCCATAAATCTTTGGTAGACATTTATCCGGATTGGTGATACAAGCCTGAGCGCTAAAAGAATGCTAGTATAGAATACTTATTTCAGTTATGAAAAAAATTGATACATACATTATCTAGTGACTCTGTTTGCAGTTCCTACTCTATAGTGTGACACTTCATTCTTGATTGACTGTGTCTCGAGACCTTGCATAGGTCAATCACATGCTGCCCTTTCCCACCTCAGGGACTGCTCAAGCAATTCTCTTTTCTGTGAACATTCTTCCTTCCACTTTTGTTTTGGTTTGTCATTCAGATTATAGTCATTTTTTAAAATGCCTTATCCTCAAAGTTCCTACTTTAAAATCCTGTTTAAATATATCACCACATATTTTAATTCAGCACCTGGTAAATGTATTTAAATGTTATATATTTTTCACACACACACACACACGCACACACACACATATATATTTAGTGAGAACATTTAAGTTCCATTTTCTTAGCAAATTTCAATTATACAATATAATGTTATCAACTATGATGAGGGATACGGGCAGAAAAATATTTACCTTTAGCCCAGAAGGCTGACCTATAGGTGGCGTAGTTTTGATAGATCAAATTTGTACTGTTTGCTACATTTTTAAAGGGTCTCATGACTGCCTGTAGATCTTATCGGATAGTTAATATCGAACTGAATGATAAGCACCAGGGAAATCTTGGGAAAGCAGTTTTACAACTAAAAATTAGAAAAAAAAAAAAAGCATTTATGATCTAATGCTCCGTGCACATCCACTCCCCCTTGAGCACTAAGCATATAACCACCAGCTTCATACAGCATAAGTGCCGCTCTTTCTGCCCACTGGTCCTGTTCCTGTGCTACTTAAACGCACTTAGTAAGTTGCACCACACAACCTCTCAAGAATTCTCTCTTGATGGACGACCCCTCACCCAACTATAGTAACCATGTTTCACATTAGATGCTCAGACTTTATTCATCTCATCTTTGACTGTACCCTTTTTATCAACCTCTCCTTATTCCCTCCACTGCCTAACCCCAATCCCTGGTAACTAATTTTCTACTCTATTTCTATGAGCTTGTTTTTTTTTTTTTTAATTTTATCTTATTATGTTATGTTAATAACCATACATTACATCATTAGTTTTTTTTAATTATGTTATGTTAATCACCATACATTACACCATTAGTTTTTGATTTAGTGTTCCATGATTCATCGTTTGCGTATAACACCCAGTGCTCCATGCAGTACGTGCCCTCTTTAATACCCATCACCAGGCTAACCCAACCCCACGCCCCCCTCCCCTCTAGAACCCTCAGTTTGTTTTTATTTCAGATTCCGCATATAAGTGACATGTAATATTTGTCTTTCTCTGTTGCTTTTTTCACTTATATGTTGCCTTCAAGATCCATCCCTGTTGTCACAAAAGGCAGTTTCTTTCTTTCTCATGGCCGAATAATATTGTATTCTGCATATATACCACATCTTTGCTATTTATTCATCTGTTGAGAGATACTTAGGTTGTTTCTCTATCTTAGCTATTGTGAACATATATATTATAAAGTGGATTCTTGTTCACAGCAGTTATGTTCTAAAAATCATCACAAACACTGAATTAGACAATAATGAGACTGAGGGACTTCTTAGGTCTTTTCTAGATGTGCACACAATCCTGCACGTGTACATGGTCCTCTAGATTTCCAGGAATATTTTGGAGTTTTCAAAGCCCACTATGGACACCTAATTCCTTCGTTTTTCCTTTTCCTTTTTATTTACGCAGCTTCTGTTCCTCCCGTGATGATGCTTTGCTGCCTCGGGTACCTGCACTATTAAACGGCTGCTGCTAATTCTGTTTTCCCCACAAATGCTCTAGCAATAGGGTTCTTGGCACATAATAGCGCTGAGTCAGTTCAAATGCAGACAAGCTCTGGAAGTGGCTGTTTTAAGGAGGTTCCAGACATGTCAACCGGTGGCAATTACGTGGGAAGGAAGCTTTGTGGGAGCTATTCCTCCCCCTTCAAATGGCTTCAAAGCTGCTGATTTCATAGCTACTGCACTTGTAGGGATGCTGGTTTTCAAAACTACTCTGAATTTGCGGACTGAGATGGCAATCAGACAAGTGAAAATGTCAAAAGCCTCCTGCTCTAACACCCTTTAGATCGTTGCAAGCCTTTGCTAATTTCCACAGATGTGAAAAAGCTGACTTCGATAATTTTGGCTAATATTCTCATCACTTTTATAGTGGAACAGATTTCTAGGCTTCCTTACATTGCCATTCCCGAAATTTCTCTTGCGTTCATATACATTTCCAATGAACACCTGTGAAAGATTGTATTTAATTTGTTAATTAAGAATGAAAATAGCAATGCGGTAAATTTGTTCCAAGAACATTTGAGGGTATTATATTGTTCATCAGAAAAGTTTCTCTTTTAAAAATGTATATTTGGATAAGATTTCTGAATCTTGTTAATATCCTAAAAGGAAATAAAACAAACATGGTCACTGACATTGGGGTTATGTAATTCTTTTTGCAAGTATGTTTATAGGTTAACCTGTAACTTCACTGTGTCCAGGCTTTAAATAAATAAATGGCATAGTCAAACACAGATAGAGTCTTCTGGAAAAAAAATGCATAAATTAGCCTGTTAAACATGTGTATTTTAGCCTACCCTCCAACACATTTCCTCTACCTCCTCCATCTGTTTCCTCTTTCTACCAGAAATTAATTTTTCGGTGTTACTAATACATCTTTAGGGGATTCATATATACATTATGCAACCTAAATTCATTTTAAAGGAAGCAATATATGCAGAAAATATTGTCATGCATAAAATAAGATTATGTCTTGCTTAATTAAAATTAAAATTAAAATTCTTAATGTATTTTGATAAGTAAAATCCATAACTCTGTAATGTATGTTAACATTTTTTCATTACTTATAATTCACTTATAATGTCAGTATTCTATAAGCAGTTGCTTAAGACATGACGAGTAATTCTCAATATATGTCACTAAGTGATTTAAATAAGTCCTAATGAACTAAAATCACCGTGAAATACTCTGCATTTCTATTTTTCATGAAATCTGTAGTATAAAAGTGAACTTTATTATTTTAAACAGTTTGACTTGAATGTGAAAAATTTAATACTTGCAAACATTTTATTAAATCCAGTTTTAAACGACAATTTGTAATAGAAGGTACTAACTAGAATATAATCATTTTTGCATTAAAATTTCTTCAGGCTATAAAGTATCATGCACCAAAAAATAATATATAAAATAAGATTACTTTACATAGAAATAGTAATTTAAAAATAAATTAGTAATAATTGAGACACTCAAAAATGTTTTCCTTTTTTTTTTTTTTCCCAAAAGGATAATTTTGCTTATTCTCCCTATCCAGATATAACTGCATCCTCATATAGGTATGGTCCTGTATACTAATTAGTTGCCCCAAGGTCTCTACTAGACTTTTGCCTCTATCTCTAGAGCTGTCAGATGAATTAACAACTGGGATTGCATTTTATATACAAAGGACTATAACCTACTTTTAAAAACTTAGGCATTCTGCTATTTGCGCTAATGGACTACTTTTTAAATAACTTGTAGAAGTGTTATCAACTGAAGCAATGTTTAATGAACTACTGTGTAAAGCTTTAAACAACAAGCACACTGATATGCATTTTGTTTATAAAGACAGTGCATTTGGTGAATCTGTATATTTTTCGTGTTTAATCTTTAAATACATCTGAGATTAAATAGTATGTTTTACATTGATGAATTAGCAGATATAGATATCTCAGAGAATTTCCCGGAAAACCTTTATGAAGTGACATACTCCGCTGGACGGAACCAGTCTCATGTGGATATTTTCCCTGTCCTGTGACGTTATTAATCCAAACTCCAAAAATAAGACATTATATGTAACATTACATGATCCCCCATTGGCATTTTAATGTATCCTCAGGGTGTATTTATAGTATCTACAACAAAATTTGATTGTGAAACTTCAAAAAATTAATGCCTTAGGATTTCTTATATTTAAATATGTACACTAAATAATTTGAAAAGCATAAACTGTCTCAGAGATGAGAATTGGTAATTCTTTGTGAAAATAAATTTGGTGAAAATACAAGTACTATGGAAGGGAAAGCAGGTTTGTATTGCATATTAGGCACTATATGTCTCTTTAATAAAAAATTTGCTTTAGCAGAAATAGTGTTGGAGAAAAAACAGAATGGTAAAAATCACCTAGGAATAAATCATATAACATTGAATTAGAGTTGGATTCATTAATACGAACTTATGTTTAGATATATTTGCACATATATTTGCACATATACCAGCAAATATATGGTATGTGTAAAATTATGTATTATATATTATATAATTATATTTATAGAGGGCCTAGAAGCAGTGAAATACCAGTTGCAACAATCACATCCTGTACCTCGATCTTGTTTTCTAAATACCAATCTCTAATAAAAATACTATTCTCTGATTTTCAGGGATCCCTGGAAAGTGGCTTATTCTAACACTAGGGCTGTATAAATACAAAATGAGCCTGGAGCATCTTACATTGCCAGAAATAAAGTGTCCCCCTTACCCCCAAAAAGATGGGGGTTAATAAAACAAACAAGAAAAATAACAGGAGCCAACCCACAACAGTTTCTAATGTGAAAATCTGGGACAATTTTGTAAATAAAATTAATCTCTTAGTATTGGATTATAAGAGATAAAGAACAAAATAAATATCTATGAGTCCATAGTGATATAAATAAGGGATTGAATAATAAATAAATGCCAAAGAGGGGACAATTATTCTGTATAGAAAATTCCAACTTATTTATAATTTACACAGATATTGCCCCATCCATTCCCTTGAGCATGTACTGGGCTTACTGACTAGTCTGAAAGAGTAGTGTACAAAAGGGGAATGAAGAATCTCTCCAGTGGACAAACCTGGAAGATTCTACCTCGATGAGGTGATCAAGGTTAACAATTACGGTGATAAGTCATAATGAGAGTATGTATCCCCTGCATTGATATAAAGAGAAATTTACTTATTTTTTTGGTATTTCTTTCCCAAATTCCATACCTTTGTATAAACATGAGGACAATATCAACAAAACTCAGAGACAGCCTACAAATGTCCGAGAGATAATTCTTAAAGCTTTCAAGGTAATGAAAGATGATGCAAAAGTATTACAGACCAGAGTAGACTAAGAAGGCATCATGACTAAATACAGCGTGGTATACTAGACAACATCCTGGAACAGAAAAAGGGCACTAATAAGAAAACTAGTGAGCTTTCGGTCGGAACCGCCATCTTCCAGTAATTCGCCAAAATGACCGACACAAAGGGAAAGAGGAGAGGCACCCGCTATATGTTCTCTAGACCTTTTAGAAAACATGGAGTTGTTCCTTTGGCCACATACATGCGAATCTATAAAAAAGGTGATATTGTGGACATCAAGGGAATGGGCACTGTTCAAAAAGGAATGCCCCACAAATGTTACCATGGCAAAACTGGAAGAGTCTACAATGTTACTCAGCATGCTGTTGGCATTGTTGTAAACAAACAAGTTAAGGGCAAGATTCTTGCCAAGAGAATTAATGTACGCATTGAGCATATTAAACACTCAAAGAGCCGAGACAGCTTCCTGAAGCGTGTGAAGGAAAATGATCAGAAAAAGAAGGAAGCCAAAGAGAAAGGTACTTGGGTTCAACTGAAGCGCCAGCCTGCCCCACCCAGAGAAGCACACTTTGTGAGAACTAATGGAAAGGAGCCCGAACTGCTGGAACCCATTCCCTATGAATTCATGGCATGATAAATGTAAAGAAAATAAAAGACCTCAAGACTGAAAAAAAAAAAAAAAAAAAAAAGAAAACTAGTGAAATGTGAATAAATTTTGGAATTTAGCTAATACTGGTGTACAGTTTTTTTGAACAACATCAGTAACAACAACAAGTCTCTTGCAACAATATAGGTGGTTATTGATGAAAACTATGAACAGGGTGTTAAATTAGGAAAGAAAGGAGTGCAAGAGACATAACAAAAGGCAAATGATTAAGCTTGAATTTGATATGACATAGGTACAAAATATAAGAATTAAAAAATTTAACCAGGAATCCTGGGAGAAATTTCAATTTTTTAAATAGAATTAGCATAAATCTGAAAAATTTGAATGACTGTAAAATATTTGTGGGCAGTAAAGTTGAGGGGTGAGTTAATTATACATTTGTCAAACCCATAGAATGTACAACACCAAGAGTGAACCTTGGGATAATGGAAATTATGAACTTTGGGATAATGATGTACCATGCATTTGAACACCTAAAAAATATCAGTGATAACTAACCATCCTTCAGTTTCCTTGTTCTTCAAGTCAGGTAAAATTAAAATATTTAAGGTTTTTTTTTTATTGTTATGTTAATCCCCATACATTACATCATTAGTTTTAGATATAGTGTTCCATGATTCATTGTATGTGCATAACACCCAGTGCTCCATGCAGAACGTGCCCTCCTCAATACCCATCACCAGGCTAACCCATCCTCCCAACCCCCTCCCCTCTAGAACCCTCAGTTTGTTTTTAGGAGTCCATTGTCTCTCATGGTTCTTCCCCCCTCCGATTTCCCCCCTTTCATTCTTCCCCTCCTGCTACATTCTTCTTCTTTTTTTCTTTCTTAACATATATTGCATTATTTGTTTCAGAGGTACAGATCTGAGATTCAACAGTCTTGCACAATTCACAGCGCTCACCAGAACACATACCCTCCCCAGTGTCCATCACCCAGTCACCCCATCCCTCCCACCCCACCCCCCACTCCAGCAACCCTCAGTTTGTTTCCTGAGATTAAGAATTCCTCATATCAGTGAGGTCATATGATACATGTCTTTCTCTGTTTGACTTATTTCGCTCAGCATAATACCCTCCAGTTCCATCCACGTCGTTGCAAATGGCAAGATCTTATTCCTTTTGATGGCTTCATAATATTCCATTGTATATATATACCACGTCTTCTTTATCCATTCATCTGTTGATGGACATCTTGGCTCTTTCCACAGTTTGGCTATTGTGGACATTGCTGCTATAAACATCGGGGTGCACGTAGCCTTTCGGGTCCCTACTTTTGTATCTTTGGGGTAAATACCCAGGAGTGCAATTGCTGGATCATATGATAGCTCTATTTTCAACTTTTTGAGGAACCTCCACACTGTTTTCCAGAGTGGCTGCACCAGCTTGCATTCCCACCAACAGTGTAGGAGGGTTCCCCTTTCTCCACATCCTCGCCAACATCTGTCATTTCCTGACTTGTTAATTTTAGCCATTCTGACTGGTGTGAGGTGGTATCTCATTGAGGTTTTGATTTGGATTTCCCTGATGCCGAGCGATATTGAACACTTTTTCATGTGTCTGTTGGCCATTTGGATGTCTTCTTTGGAAAAATGTCTGTTCATGTCTTCTGCCCATTTCTTGATTGGATTCTTTGTTCTTTTGGTGTTGAGTTTGATGAGTTCTTTATAGATTTTGGATACTAGCCCTTTATCTGATATGTCATTTGCAAATATCTTCTCCCATTCTGTCAGTTGTCTTTTGGTTTTGTTGACTGTTTCCTTTGCTTTGCAAAAGCTTTTTATCTTGATGAAGTCCCAATAGTTCATTTTTGCCCTTGCTTCCCTTGCCTTTGGCGATGTGTCTAGGAAGAAGTTGCTGCCGCTGAGGTCGAAGAGGTTGCTGCCTGTGTTCTCCTTTAGGATTTTGATGGACTCCTGTCTCACATTGAGGTCTTTCAACCATTTGGAGTCTATTTTTGTGTGTGGTGTAAGGAAATGGTCCAGTTTCATTCTTCTGCATGTGGCTGTCCAATTTTCCCAACACCATTTGTTGAAGAGACTGTCTTTTTTCCATTGGACATTCTTTCCTGCTTTGTCAAAGATTAGTTGACCATAGAGTTGAGGGTCCATTTCTGGGCTCTCTATTCTGTTCCATTGATCTATGTGTTTTTGTGCCAGTACCATACTGTCTTGATGATGACAGCTTTGTAGTAGAGCTGGAAGTCTGGAATTGTGATGCCGCCAGCTTTGCTTTTCTTTTTCAACATTCCTCTGGCTATGCGGGGTCTTTTCTGGTTCCATACAAATTTTAGGATTATTTGTTCCATTTCTTTGAAGAAAGTGGACGGTATTTTGATGGGGATTGCATTGAATGTGTAGATTGCTCTAGGTAGGATTGACATCTTCACAATATTTGTTCTTCCAATCCATGAGCATGGAACGTTTTTCCATTTCTTTGTGTCTTCCTCAATTTCTTTCATGAGTATTTTATAGTTTTCTGAGTACAGATCCTTTGCCTCTTTGGTTAGATTTATTCCTAGGTATCTTATGGTTTTGGGTGCAATTGTAAATGGGATCGACTCCTTAATTTCTCTTTCTTCTGACTTGTTGTTGGTGTATAGGAATGCCACTGACTTCTGTGCATTGATTTTAAATCCTGCCACTTGACTGAATTCCTGTATGAGTTCTAGCAGTTTTGGGGTGGAGTCTTTTGGGTTTTCCACATAAAGTATCATATCATCTGCAAAGAGTGAGAGTTTGACTTCTTCTTTGCCAATTTGGATGCCTTTGATTTCTTTTTGTTGTCTGATTGCTGTGGCTAGGACTTCCAATACTATCTTGAATAGCAGTGGTGATAGTGGACATCCCTGTCGCGTTCCTGACCTTAGGGGGAAAGCTCTCAGTTTTTCCCCATTGAGAATGATATTCGCTGTAGGTTTTTCATAGATGGCTTTTATGATATTGAGGTATGTACCCTCTATCCCTATACTCTGAAGAGTTTTGATCAAGAAAGGATGCTGTACTTTGTCAAATGCTTTTTCTGCATCTATTGAGAGGATCATATGGTTCTTGTTCTTTCTTTTGTTAATGTATTGTATCACGTTGATTGATTTGCGGATGTTGAACCAACCTTGCAGCCCAGGGATAAATCCGACTTGGTCGTGGTGAATGATCCTTTTAATGTACTGTTGGATCCTATTGGCTAGTATTTTGGTGAGAATTTTTGCATCCATGTTCATCAGGGATATTGGTCTGTAATTCTCCTTTTGGATGGGGTCTTTGTCTGGTTTTGGGATCAAGGTAATGCTGGCCTCATAAAATGAGTTTGGAAGTTTTCCTTCCATTTCTATTTTTTGGAACAGTTTCAGAAGGATAGGTATTAATTCTTCTTTAAATGTTTGGTAGAATTCCCCTGGGAAGCCATCTGGCCCTGGGCTTTTGTGTTTTGGGAGATTTTTGATGACTGCTTCTATTTCCTTAGTGGTTATAGGTCTGTTCAGGTTTTCTATTTCTTCCTGGTTCAGTTTTGGTAGTTGATACATCTCTAGGAATGCATCCATTACTTCCAGGTTATCTAATTTGCTGGCATAGAGTTGCTCATAATATGTTCTTATAATTGTTTGTATTTCTTTGGTGTTGGTTGTGATTTCTCCTCTTTCATTCATGATTTTGTTGATTTGGGTCATTTCTCTTTTCTTTTTGATAAGTCTGGCCAGGGGCTTATCAATCTTGTTAATTCTTTCAAAGAAACAGCTCCTAGTTTCGTTGATCTGTTCTACTGTTCTTTTGGTTTCTATTTCATTGATTTCTGCTCTGATCTTTATTATTTCTCTTCTCCTGCTGGGTTTAGGCTTTATTTGCTGTTCTTTCTCCAGCTCCTTTAGGTGTAGGGTTAGGTTGTATACTTGAGACCTTTCTTGTTTCTTGAGAAAGGCTTGTATTGCTATATACTTTCCTCTTAGGACTGCCTTTGCTGTATCCCAAAGATTTTGAATAGTTGTGTTTTCATTTTCATTGGTTTCCATGAATTTTTTTAATTCTTCTTTAATTTCCTGGTTGACCCATTCATTCTTTTTTTTTTTTTAAGATTTTATTTATTTATTTGACAGAGAGATACAGTGAGAGAGGGAACACAAGCAGGCAGAGTGGGAGAGGGAGAAGCAGGTTCCCCGCTGAGCAGAGAGCCCGATGCGGGGCTCGATCCCAGGACCCTGGGATCATGACCTGAGCCGAAGGCAGACGCTTAACGACTGAGCCACCCAGGTGCCCCTGACCCATTCATTCTTCAGTAGGATGCTCTTTAGCCTCCATGTATTTGAGTTCTTTCCGACTTTCCTCTTGTGATTGAGTTCTAGTTTCAAAGCATTGTGGTCTGAAAATAGGCAGGGGATGATCCCAATCTTCTGGTACCGGTTGAGACCTGATTTATGACCTAGGATGTGATCTATTCTGGAGAATGTTCCATGGGCACTAGAGAAGAATGTGTATTCCGTTGCTTTGGGATGGAATGTTCTGAATATGTCTGTGAAGTTCATTTGGTCCAGTGTGTCATTTAAAGTCTTTATTTCCTTGTTGATCTTTTGCTTAGACGATCTGTCCATTTCAGTGAGGGGGGTGTTAAAGTCCCCCACTATTATTGTATTGTTGTCGATGTGTTTCTTTGCTTTTGTTATTAATTGCCTTATATAATTGGTTGCTCCCATGTTAGGGGCATAGATATTTACAATTGTTAGATCTTCTTGTTGGATAGACCCTTTAAGTAGGATATAGTGTCCTTCCTCATCTCTTATTACAGTCTTTGGTTTAAAATCTAATTTGTCTGATATAAGGATTGCCACCCCAGCTTTCTTTTGGTGTCCATTAGCATGGTAAATGGTTTTCCACCCCCTCACTTTCAATCTCGGGGTGTCTTTGGGTCTAAAATGAGTCTCTTGCAGACAGCATATCGATGGGTCTTGTTTTTTAATCCAATCTGATAGCCTGTGTCTTTTGATTGGGGCATTTAGCCCATTTACATTCAGGGTAACTATTGAAAGATAGGAATTCAGTGCCATTGTATTGCCTGTAAAGTGACTGTTACTGTATATTGTTTGTGTTCCTTTCTGGTCTATGTTGCTTTTAGGCTCTCTCTTTGCTTAGAGGACCCCTTTCAATATTTCTTGTAGGGCTGGTTTCGTGTTTGCAAATTCCTTTAGTTTTTGTTTGTCCTGGAAGCTTTTTATCTCTCCTTCAATTTTCAATGACAGCCTAGCTGGATATAGTATTCTTGGCTGCATATTTTTCTCATTTAGTGCTCTGAATATGTCCTGCCAGTCCTTTCTGGCCTGCCAGGTCTCTGTGGATGTCTGTTGCCAATCTAATGTTTCTACCATTGTAGGTTACATATCTCTTCTCCCGAGCTGCTTTCAAGATTTTCTCTTTGTCTCTGAGACTCGTAAGTTTTACTATTAGATGTCGGGGTGTTGACCTATTTTTATTGATTTTGAGAGGGGTTCTCTGTGCTTCCTGGATTTTGATGCCTGTTTCCTTCCCCAAATTAGGGAAGTTCTCTGCTATAATTTGCTCCATTATACCTTCTGCCCCTCTCTCTCTTTCTTCTTCTTCTGGGATCCCAATTATTCTAATGTTGTTTTGTCTTATGGTATCGTTTATCTCTCGAATTCTGCCCTCGTGATCCAGTAGTTGTTTATCTCTCTTTTTCTCAGCTTCTTTATTTTCCATCATTTGGTCTTCTATCTCACTGATTCTTTCTTCTGCCTCATTTATCCTAGCAGTTAGCGCCCCCATATTTGATTGCACCTCATTGATAGCCGTTTTGATTTCTACTTGGTTAGATTTTAGTTCTTTTACTTCTCCAGAAAGGGTTTCTCTAATAACTTCCATGTTTTTTTCAAGCCCAGCTAGTATCTTTAAAGTGATGATTCTGAACTCTAGATCTGACATCGTACTAATGTCCGTATTGAGTAGGTCCCTGGCAGTCGGTACTACCTCTTGTTCTTTTTGTTGAGGTGATTTTTTCCGTCTTGTCATTTTGTGCAGAGGAGAATAGATTAATGAGAGAACAAAATGCTAGCAGGGTAACAACGTCCCCAGAAAATATACTCTAAACAAATCAGAAAAGACCTGAAGCAGTGGGAAAAGAAAGGGAAAGAGAGAAAAAAGAAAAGGAAAGAAAAAAAGAAAAAAGAAACAGATAAAGATAAAAACAAACAAAAGCAGAACAAAACAAAACAAAACAAAAACAGAATGTGATCAAATATGATCAGGCTGGATTATAGATCAGTGCCACACACTAGATTTTGGGTGTATTTTGGTCTGTTAAAAGAAAGTGCCTCCCAAAATTTTAAAGAAAGAAAAACTTATATATGTACAAAAATAAGGGTTGATATGATGAAGGGATGGAATATGACTGTAAAGATGGAAATTATAAAAAATTTTAAAAAAGGATTTGATAAGTTGTTTGAAAAAAGAAAGAAGAGGATAAAAAAAAAAAGAAAGAAAAAAGGGAGAGAATGTGATCAGGCAGGGGAGTAGAAAAAAACCATACACTAGAGATTTAGAGTATATTTTGATCTGTTAGAAGAAACTATCTCAAGATTTTAAAGAGAGAACAACTTATATATATATGCCAAAAATATGGGTAACTACTATGAAGGGATAGAATATGACTTTAAAAATGAAAAATAAAAATGTTTTTTTTTTTAAAAAGGGATTGATAAGATGTTGGTTGAAAAAGGGAAAAAGAAAAATTCAAAAAAAAAAGAAAAAAGGAAAAAAGAAAAAAAGACAGTTAAAAAAAATAACTTTGAAAGACTAAAGAATCATGGTAAAAAAGCCATGAATTCTATGTGCAGTATTCCCCTAGCGCTGGAGTTCTGCCGTTCTCATTGATCGGTAAACTTGGTCTTCGCTGGCTGTTCTCGCTGATCTTCTGGGGGAGGGGCCTGTTGCCGTGGTTCCCAAATGTCTTTGCCGGAGGCAAAATTGCCCCGCCCTTGCCGTCCGGGCTAAGTAATCTGCTCGGGTTTGCTCTCCGGAGCTTTTGTTCTCTGCAAGCTTTCCGTACAGCTTTGGAGGCGGAGAGTGAAAATGGCGGCCTCCCAGTCTCTGCCCCGGCGGAGCCGAGAACTCGGGGTCCCGCTCCTCAGCGAGCCCCCAGAGAAAAGCACTCAGTCACTCCCGTCTCCCCGGTCTCCGGCCACACTCCGCGCTCACCCGGCCTGTGACCGCGCCTTTCTATCTGGCACCCGACCCCGGGTGGAGTCTCCAAACCCAGCAGATCCCCGCGGTGCGCTCCTGCACCTCTCCTCCCGGGGGAAGAAGGTGAGTCTCCCCGGATCTGCCGCTTGTTGGGTCCCTGCTGGAGGAGCAGTGGCCCGACTGTGCCGCGGATCACGATTTATGGCAACCCCGAGCTGAGAGCCCGCGCCTGGGCTCCGTCTCTGCAGCCGGCTTCCCTGCTCTGATACCTCGGAGCTCTGCCGCACTCAGGCACCCCCGGTCTTTCTGTGACCCCGAGGGTCCTGAGACCACACTGTCCCGCGAGGGTTCCATCCCCCACTTCGCCACCAGAGTGACGTCCCTCAGCGGAGCAGACTTCTAAAAGTTCTGATTTTGTGCTCCGCAGCTCTATCACTTGCCAGAAGCGGCCGACGGAGGCCCCTCCCCCGCCGTCTATCCTCCCGAATATCGCCTCGGATTCACTTCTCCGCACGTCCTACCTTCCAGAAAGTGGTCGCTTTTCTGTTCAGAGAGTTGTTGCTATTCTTTTCTTCGATCTCCTGTTGAGTTTGTAGGTGTTCAGAATGGTTTGATCCCTATCCAGCTGAATTCCTGAGAGGAGACGAAATCCAGGTCTCCCACTCCTCCGCCATCTTGCTCCGCGCCCCCCAAATATTTAAGGTTTTAATATGCCATGTCAACAGGGGCAGCTAGTCAATTACATGCATATTTATAAATAACAAGAGTATTACTAAAGGGGATGGAAATTTTAAGCTCCTTTCTCCACAAGTGACTCAAATCTGACTACTCTTGTAGTGCTACGTTCCCAGTAAAGAGAGGGTTATTAATTTGATTGATCAAAAATCAGTGATTGGACCACAGTGAGTACTGGACATTCCTTATTTTGTCTTAATAGGAGTGAAACAGAAAATGGCTATTTAGAAAGTTCTGAATCACACTTATACTGAAACTTTGTGTGTTTAATTGCACTGTTTTGTTTCTTATTTTAAAGAGTATGTGACCCTAAAGTATGCGGGTCTTTAGATCAATTACTTTTACAATACCACCCAAGTCTTTTTGTAGCACATAATTTTCATCTTCAATCATTTTGAAAGCTCTCAGAAAAACAATTTGAGGTAAATGTAACAAATTATAAGATAGAAATTTTCAATGTCAAGGTATGCTATTATTTTAGTATTATAGTAATATATTTTTAATCATAAATAACCCTTTTTCCTGGGTAGAAATCATGCATTTCTCATAAAAGTTACTTATCTTTATAACTTACATAATTACAATGTCTTTATGTCCACATGCTTTGTAAAGAATTTGATGTGACTTTGGGGTGAATATTTAAAGTTGCACCATTAAAATACAGAGCAGTGGAAAATGATTATACAACTAATCTCGGCTTTTGTTATATAATGTTTAAGTACCTCATTCAATTCTGAGCTTCCTATAAGCCAAGGACAAAATGAAATATACAAAGTGTAAGCATCTCATTTTCTGAAAATTATAGCAACATTATTTTTTCAAGAGGTAACACTGTCTAAGAAATATATGTTTGTGTGTGTTTCACACATTCCAACAAATTAAATACAATTGATTGAGTTTTCAAAATGGGTATTATAGAATATGCAGAAATATCCAATTTAAGAGTATTTCTTAGACTTTCCAGAAAATGGCGAAGCATTTAAAAAAAAATAGTCATCACTTCTTAACATATCTATACTGACATTTGTGAATATTATCTTCATAGTGTTAGGGAAAAAGATAGTAATGTTAAAAGAAATTAGTGATTAATATTTTGCAGTATGGCTATGTCTAGAGTTATTTATAAGATTTGATTTTAAACACCACATATTTATTTTGTGATGACAGCATTAAACGCAGCAGCAGAATGTTTGAGCCTACTTTCTATTCCTCTTGAACATGGATCTGTGAAAAAGCTGTAGCAGCAATGTTAATCAATGCATAAAGGTAGGACTACCATTCCATAATTCACCAGGATAGAGACAAGAAATGGTGGACGCAGTGTTAATATGTGGCTGCACTCGTCTGGATTGCAGTCAGTTTAATTTTAGCAGAAGCTGAGTAGATCATTTATCAGGACTGAATGTATTACTGTAATTCATTGCAGTGATTGTAGGGAAACAGTGGTATTATAGATGTGCGGCTGTAACTCATAATGACAAACCCCCCCTGGTGGCTTTCTATCGTGCTATTTTCAGCCAGACCAGACTTTCTCCCAGAAATTTTAGTATACTGTTGACTTATTCAAAAAATAAGGTCAGATAAACAAAGCAACATCTTCTAGAATATACTGAGAAAGATTAAAAGTCTGTCAACTCATTTCACGATAAAAGAAGCTCTGGTAAGGCAATTAGGCAATAATTATGATCCCTGATCCTCCCCCTTCTCCTAAAACCACTATGTTCTCTGTTTCAGGATGAAAAAACTCTGGCCTCATGCATTCCTGGATATTTTTATAGCTTCTTGCAGAATTTAAATATTTGATCCAGGTGTGCCCATAGTACTTAATATTGAAATCCTAAACCCTAGGAGTTACTTTTTTTTCCCGTCTAACATCGAGTCCCTCCCATCAGTTAAGTGGAAGTGATACGAAGTTATGCATGTTTTCTTTCCTAATCTTATTTGCTTAAAATATAATTAAAACAATGATGTGATTCTAAATTATGTAAGCTCATTTTAGAAACTCTTTAGTGTTTCTAAACAAACCCATGGAGGGCATTACTTTTTTAATCACCTTGGTAATCAAATAAATAATAAATACAGGTACTTTGCTAGGTTTTTCTTTTTTTTTTTTCATATTCTGACTCACATATCCATAAAAAGCCTTATTGACAAGTTGCCCTTTGTAAGCAATTTTAAAAATAATTTTTTAAAGATTTTATTTATTGGGCGCCTGGGTGGCTCAGTTGGTTAAGCGACTGCCTTCGGCTCAGGTCATGATCCTGGAGTCTCTGGATCGAGTCCCGCATCGGGCTCCCTGCTCGGCAGGGAGCCTGCTTCTCCCTCTGACCCTCCCCCCCTCTCATGTGCTCTCTCTCTCTCATTCTCTCTGTCTCAAATAAATAAGTAAGATTTTATTTATTTATTTGAGACAGAGAGAGAGAGCACAAGTAGGCAGATCAGTGGACAGAATTAGAGGGAGAAGAAGGCTCCCTGCCGAGCAGAGAACCAGATGCGGGGCTCAATCCTAGGACCCTGGGATCATGACCTGAGCCTAAGGCAGATGCTTAACCGATTGAGCCACCTAGGCACCCCAAAATAATTTTAAAATTATATCTAAACACCTAATATAAAAAATTAGTATACATTTTTAAGTATCCAGTCCAGTGCCATTAAGTGCATTCACATTGCTGTGCAACTGAAAGCACATTTGAAATGATTAAATTAATCAATTTCAAATCCATTTTATTTTTGTCTGATCTTTTATTTTTTTTTTTAAAGATTGTATTTATTTGTCATAGGGAGAGAGAGAGAGAGACAGAGAGCACAAGCAGGGGGAGCGGCAGGCAGAAGGAGGATGTAGGTTCCCCACTGAGCAAGGATCCTGATGCAGGACTCGATCCCAGGACTCCATCCGAGGACCCTGAGATGATGACTTGAGCTGAAGGCAGGTGTTCCTCTGTCTGACCTTTTAATCATTATCTTCCATAGGAATCCATAACCTTCCTTTTGTCTCACTAGTCTAGGTCACTTGTCGCCTTTCATTTGAATGTTTATAACAGGTTTCTTGCTCTTTCCCCTGACTACAGCTTCACTACTCTTCAGATATTCCTATCAACAGATACAAAAAAGCAAATCCAAACACATAGCAATTCTATTTTAAACTCTTCATAAGTAGATTCACTCTCTAAAACCTCAAATTTACGTCTGAATTCCAGGCTGCCATCCATCGCTAGACTCCTGAATGATTTTTTAGTTCACTGTCCATCCCTCTCCCACTCACATCTCACTTTTCACCACACGGACTCCCTGAGCGCCTTCCTGTTTTAGTGGTGCTTGCTTGCACAGGCTGTTCATTCTGCTGCAAGTGTCGCTCACCTTCATCAAACCTCTGCTAATCCTCAAATGCTTCACCTCTCACCTGTGATTTGAGCACTTCTCCGAATTAAATCCTCCTCCAACTCAAGTGCAATTTTAAGTTATGTATACACATACCAGCATGTCTGCTATGCAGTGTATTTGCAATTGTGTACATCCAAGGCTATCCTACTAACTGAACTCAATTTACTTAATTTCTACCTATTTATGTACTTACTCATAATTCTTTCCTTCTTTGTCATGACTTTTTATCAAGTTATAAGGATAATGTTGCAGCAACAAAGATAAAAAGCATGCCCTTTACTTTCAAGAAGTTGCAAGTTTATTGTTACATGCATGCACATCTAGCATATGATATATATGAATCCTACGGGAATATGAACTGAACAAATACATGAAGAATTGTAGTCTTCTACACACCTGTTTTCAATGATATTATCAAACTTCTTAGTTGAGACACTTGTAGGCTTATAAGGATTAAATGAAATCCAATATATATGTGGCCCTATTTTATATATCTATATAGATAGAACATAATTAATTCTATAATCAATACATAGATCTACACAGATATAACATAATGAATTATATATAATTTCTTATATTTAATATAATTTAAATGGATTAATATTTTCACAAATAAGTAATATATGCAAATTACATGTAATATATCAATTTTCTGAGTATTCTTTATATAAAATGTTTTTTCAACTAATTAATTAGCATAATAAAGGGGTTCAAATTTGAAAGAATGACGAAGATATCAATTTTGAGATTTCACCTATATCTGCTGAAAATATTTAATTTATAAACTCAAATAGTATATAAATCCTCAGAAGGAAATGATGAACATGTAAGTGGAAACTGGAGAAAGTGCTATCTTTGTTATTTGTAGCAGAAAGCTTAGAAAAATTTTGTCCTGCAGTTATGTGAAAAGCAGAACCTGCAAGTGATAAATTACATATTTAGCCAAGGAAATTTCTAAGGAAAGTATTGATGGATATATCTTAGATTCTTCCGACTTTGGTAGAGAACCTTGCTCTTTCGAAAATAACAAAATGAGAGCAAACATTTTAACTGAGATTCAGAGTTGGAATAAGAATTTGAAGAAAGTTATGACACAGATGTAGTTGCATGGAGGTATCATCAAAAATGATCACAGGTTGATTTCAAGAGGTCAACTTGGCTAGCTATATAGTATCAGTTATTTGGTCAAACCAAGTCTAGATGTTGCTGTCAAGATGTTTTTAAGATGTGATTGATATTTAAATCAATATAGTTTGAGTAAAGCAGAGTATTCTCTATAATGTTGGTGGGCCTCATCTAATCAGTTGAAGTCCTTAACAGTGAAAACTTTGGACTCAAGACTGAAACATAAAAACTCTGCTTAAATTTCCAGCCTGTCTATTCTGCACTGTGAATTGTGGATCAAGACTGTAACATCAACTCTTACCTTAATATTCAGCCTGCTGGTTTGCCCTACAGATTTCAGACTTGCCAACATCCATAATTACATGAACAAGCTCTTTAAAAAATCTCTTTCTCTCTCTCCATATATATAGAGTTTTTAATAGAATACATTTAGATCTAGGGTAGCCTGGGTGGCTCAGTCGGTTAAGCATCTGCCTTCAGCTCAGGTCATGATCTTGGGGTCTTGGTTGGATGGAGCCCTGCATCGAGCTCCCTGCTTGGCAGGGAGTCTGGTTCTCCCTCTGCCCTTCACGCCACTCGTGCTCTCTCTCTCCCACTCTCTCTCTCTCAAATAAATAAATAAAATCTTTTTTTTTTTTTTTAAAGAGAATATATTTAGATCTACATATATCTGTCTCTCTGGATAACCCTGACTGATGTAGACTAAATTTACAAAATATATTAAATGAACAACTTTTTTTTTAGAGAGAGAGAGAGCACAACAAATGGGGGGAGGGGCAGAGGGAGAGGGAGTGCAGAGCCCAATTTGGGGCTTGATCCTAGGACCCTGAGATCATAACCTGAGCTGAAATCAAGAGTTGGATGCTTAACTAACTGAGCCACCCATGTGCCCCATGAATTACATTTTTTTAAAAAATATTTCATCTAAAGAAGATGTCATTCTCAAAGAATGTGTCTTTAAACTTCCACTGTTTGAAATGTAATGGTGGATTTCCATAAGCATTCACAATCTGTAACAAATTTTATTAATTGTAATTTTTAACAGTGACCCTATGTACAAATCCTACTGTGTCTGTCTCCCATGTAATAAATAATACGAAATTTCAATTCAGTGAAATTATATAAATGTATATGTGTAGTGAACTTAAATGGGTAGATAAAATAAATAATTTGGCCAGATTGGAGGGTTTATAGAAGACCTATAAATTAGTACTGAATGAGAAGAAAAGAGAAATAAACTAAACATAAAATATATATAAACTAAATATAAAAGTGAAAGATAAAAATCAATGTTACATTGAAATGAAAACAAAATTAATGCTGAAATTTACTAACAGGAATGGAGTGAACTGTGTAGATTTAAGGAAGTGACTTCCCATTAATTGTTCCTTCAGAAATTAATGCTGGGTGATCAGCAAAGATAGGTTGAATTTTTGCTTATGACAGAACATAATAAATAAAATAAGTAAGTAAATAAATAAAATAAGATAAATAACCTTTTTTAAAAAAAACTATTAAAATCTGTCTTGTATATTATTAAAATGTATAACAAAAAGAAAGGAAAGTGACATCAATTTAGTGCATACTATGTGCCTAAAATGTATTATTTGAAAGCAAATACTGCAGTGCATTTGTGTGGTTGTAGAAAATAATCAGTGCCTTGAAAGAAAATTCTTAGTATCTATAAAAATTATTTATAATATTAAGTCCCTAAGTGAAATAATGCATGGAACAATAATGAAAGATACACTAAATCTGCCACTTTTAAATTTATCACTCTCAAATCTGATCATATACAAATTAATATTTTTAATTGCTTCCATACCCAGTTGCATTTGAAATATGCTTTAACAGATTTATTAATCTTTTGGGACCAACTACAGCTTTTTATTGTTTTTACTTCTCAGGCAAATTTATCTCTTTGCTGTGAAATTAACAAATAGCCTACATCAAAAAGGGGACTTTTACACTGATATAGTTATGATATAAATTAATAATGATGAATCATCACACTAGTAGTTATTATTATTATTATTTTTTAGCACCTGAAGCCAAAGTGTTAACAAGTGGAGCAGAACTGATAAACTTGGGGGAAGAAAGGTCCTTAATTACAGGCTGCTCCCAGCAAGTCGGTATGGGCTGCAGATATTTTCAAATCACCAACAATACGGCTAGTATCAGAAAAGAATCCAAATGGCTACTAAATTTCCTTACTGGGGTTTATTTAAATAAAAAAAAAGCAGAAAAAGACCAAGTGTTCTAAGTAAAAATTTCCAGAAAAAATATATCCTGGGATAACAACTCTAGGGGGAAATGGTAGAGGAAGAATCTAGATATCCATAAACTAAAACTTTTAGAAATGTCAAGGCATTCACATTATTAAATACTTCAAACTTTCACATAGCAGACCCAATAATCTAGAACCAAAATCTGCAATAAGACAGAACATACACATTTAAGACTTTTAAAGTACAGATAATGTGTAAAGTTGGTATAGCAAGAAGAAATCTTTTATGGCGGTGGGCATCACCCATGCTTCTCCAAAAATACAGCTCTAGGTGGAATAGTAATATCCCTGGACTAAGGAAAGAATTTTTCTCCAGCAAAATTAAAGTAATAACTCATCCAATCCATACCATGCCATTTATAGCCATTCTTTTTTTTTTTTTTTTTAATTATAAAGAATCAAGTGACACTTCTCCTTTTGAGTTGAAACTTGTTAAAAATCAAATCAGAGGACCTGAATCTCTAAATAAATATACTGCCTTCTAAGTCCATATGGATATCAGCTTCCAAGTCAGCCTAATTCCTGTCAGGCTCCTTAAGAGGTGACCATTTTATAAGAGTTGTTTTCCAGCAACCACCTTTGTCCCCCACCAGCCAATAAGGGAAAGATGAAGAGATAGATTCCTGACTACAAGGAGTAAGGCGCTGAGTGGCCACACCAAACAACTGGTAAGGTTAGGTTTCTGAGGGAGTGGGTGTCTTCCCCCCAGGTGCTGGTGGAATTTTCTAGAGAAATGAAGAGTCACTGAAACCCTCAGAAAACATCATGCTGCTGAGATGAAGAGAAAAAAGACAACTGAGAGATCTGAGGCTGTCTTCTCAAGTCTTCTCATGCCATATGTAGAAAATGGGTGTCTTGGAATGTAGTAAAGATTAAGAAAGTTTTCTATTCACTTCCCTCCTCAGGATATCTTCCTGCTCAGAAAGGGATAGAGGAGAGATTATCTGTGGCAGGAGGTGATTGGACCTAGAAAAGGTGGAGCAGGAATATATTATAAAAATGAGCAATGTGATGGTCACAGGGGTTCTAAATATGCCTCTATGTACCCCATGGGAGGCAGCACTTGAGTTTCCCAAGACTCAGGTCATTGTAGTCACTAGTCAGAGAAATAGCCACCACCACTAGACAACAGATTATTAGACTATTACCAACATCTTCTAGTCATTTGGGATCTTACATATTTTTTCCATCTCTTCTCTTAGTACTACCATTTTAAGAAAGCTTAATTTTCTGAGAGCCAGACCATAGCCACATCTTTCTGTCTCCTAGTTAGAACTCAAGTGTTTACTAGGCCAGGAGGAAAATTAATTTTGAATTAGATACAAAATAAAATTTTTTTAAAAGGCAAATGAATGTATACAAATGGCACAAAGAAACTGAAAAAATATGGAATCTGGGTAAGAGGTAGTTAACAGAACCACTAACCAGTGGTGAAGTAAACGTGGTTGAGGGACAGTTTTTGAAACATAGATTTTTTTCTTGTTTATACTATTGAAGTTGAGATGTCTCAATAAAATAAATGCATACAGTAATGGTGCTATGTATACTTCCATCAGTTTTGTGGTGGTGCATGATAACCCGTTTAAGGAGCCATTAGGCTTGACTTTTCATTCTAACCTGAAGAGAATGTAAACAAAAATAAATAACCACTAATTTATGCAACATTATTTTTGGGGCAAACAGGAAGTCTTTATTTTTAAAACGTCTAATTATTCAGATGAATAGTACAAATCAGTAAACCTTTTACTAATTTATAGCACTATTCTTAAAGCGTAGAAACAATGTGGCTGGGGCAGAGGGGTGGGGAAATTTACTTTTCATCCAGTGTTTTGGCCTTTCAAATTCACAGTAACTGTGTCACAAATTAATGAATCATCAGCTAAATGTTTCTGTACCTCCCATGTAATTGAATGATTCAGAAAATTCTCAGGGATCTTAGCATGATTCATTATTTCACTTTTAACCTTCTCGGATTTAAATATGGAGCTTAAGATAGCCACATCTATTTTATTTCTGTATTTATTACAATAACAATCAGTGGATAGGCAATTATATGATCTGCCATCCATGCTCCACAAATAGCAATTTTAATAACTTACAAAAACATGACAATGGTTTCTGCCATAATTATTTATGCTTAAATGACTTCTTTGATAAAAGATAAGAGCCAAATTAATCATAAGCCAGATCTTCCTTACTCTTTTTTAGTACTTCTGATGGTATAGAGTTTAGAGATGTTGATGAGAGGGATTTTTAGCCTGATTTTAAAGTGAGAAATTATAGAATCTAAAAGAAAAAAAAAAAGTGACTTCTGAAATAACAATCAACATTTGAATGAAGTATTTTGGTTTCATTCCTCTTTTTTCAGATCGTAGGACTAAACACACTGTAAGCTTACATTAGAGAGTATAATGTCTAAATATGATAGTTTGCTTTTCCCAGATAATTTGTCATTTTCATTTATATCAAAGGATATAAGCAAGGATTTGATTTTGAAATGATGTTAATAACATTCTTTAAAACCTGTCACTGCTCTCAAGCACTATTGTAAATAATCACACACATATTTCACATTTAGATTAGGAACATTTTTTAATCTTGGGGCACTTATTATTATTTGTGTTCATCACCAGGGAATTGTAATAGCTCCATGTGAATCTAGAAAATGAAGACTGGTATGTATAACTCAAGTTAGCACCATTGCATATTTATAATTTCATTTTTATAATTCCTATAAATAATTGGCTTTCTATGAAAGCAGTGAATATTGATGAACATAATTTATTGTCTCACTTGAGCAGATTATTGTTTTTGAATGATGACGGGGTACATTATTCTCTTTGCTTTCAGCAAATAGTAATAGAAGACCTAGTTAGGTACCATTCATTATTGCAGATGCACTACCTCTAGATTAGACATGCAAAATTATATAGTCTTACACTTTTTAGTCTCCTTTCCAATGTAATCAATATCCTGTATACACCAATGAGAACCAGCAAGCATGCAGTTTAAATACAGGCTCTGAACTGCAGTGACATCTGCTAGGTAGTTTTTCTTACAGAAATATGTCCCAAATAGATTCAGAAACAGATTGAGTATAGCTACTCTTAAGACAGGCATATGACTAACTAAATGAAAATACATAGCCTTCTCTCTCCCCTTTGAAAACTGATATTAGGCAAGAACTGCAAGATATTAGAACTCAAAATTCATTCAAAATAAAGACAGGCAAGCCTAGTATCAAAACTAAAATTATTTACACAATTTTACTAGTTTGAAATCAATAGTAATAATGTGGGTTTCTCTCTAACAACGGGAGAATTTTCTTTGTTGCAACACTTATTATATTAGCTAGAAAAATAACGCCAAAATGAAAGTAAGTATATACAAGATATACAAGCAAAATTAAGGAAATACTTGTTCAGAGTAAGTTAAAGTATGTTAATATTCCAACCCAGTAACCCAAATTAGTTCATATTTATAAATATCTGTATTGATTTTTCTCTTTTTCTGACTGATGCTTCCTTTTTTTTAAGATTTTATTTATTTGACAGAGAGAGACACAGTGAGAGAGGAAACACAAGCAGGGGGAGTGGGAGAGGGAGAAGCAGGCTTCCTGCTGAGCAGGGAGCCCTGATGTGGGGCTGGATCCCAGGTCTCTGGGATCATGACCTGAGGGAAAGCAGAGGCTTAATGACTGAGCTACCCAGGCACCCCCTGATGCTTCCTTTTATGAGTCAAATGTTTATCTTTTAGCAACTGTGCCAAGATTACTTAGGATAAATGGCTCAACACTTTATAATTTTAATTATTTGTGATCATTATAGCAAATATGTAATGCAATTGTATTTTGAAGTGAGTCTAATACTGTTATAATTTTGTGTTTATTATAAATAAAATTGGAGTAATCTATGTATCTGATGAATCATTAAGGAATATGTGAGGTAAATAGTTTCAGTGTACATATGGTATTAATTTTTACTTGATATTATAAGTACTTGAGTATATATATATATAGTATCATGACTTTTCTAAAACAGTGCTTTTTATGTAACCTCAAGAATAATTGCTTAAGATGAAGGAAAATGTTCTTAAAACAAATTGAAATTTGAATTTAAAGTGAAATTATCTTGTATAGTCGGTGATTTTCCTCTTTGGATTTCTTAGCCTTGTAATTCAAAGTTGTTTTTTCCCAGACATGCTAAAATGTATCTATAGAATTAACATGTCACATAACAAGAATTTATTGGACACCTACTGTATTGATTTTGCATTGTTTCTGCAACAAATTACCAGAAATGTAGTGTCTTGAAACAGCACAAATATATTATTTAAAAATTTTGGAAGTCAAGTGCCTGAAAAATGGATTTCATTAGGCTAAAATCAAGGAGTGGGCAGGGTTATGTTTCTGGAGTCTCCTGGAGAGAATCCATGGCTTGCCTTTGCTTCTAGAGGGTGGTCCCCTTCCAGCAATAGGAAATGACCCCTGCTTTCATTTTCAAATCTCCTTTTCTGACTCTGATAACCACCTGCCTCTTAAAAGGACCCTTGTGATTACATTTGATCCATCCACATATTCCAGAATACTTGGTCACTCCATCTCAAGATCCCAAATTTAATTAAAGTTCCTTTGCCATGTAAGGTAACATAGTAAAAAATCCTGATGATGACGATGTGGATATCTCTGCAGTCATCATGCTGCCTACCCTACCTACTGTAAAAAATCCTTGGCATGTCATCAAGAACAGAGTGCAGTGGTCTGTGTTTTCATGGAACTTGAAGGCCAGAGAAGAATGCAAATATTGAAAATGTGTTCACAGCTAAAATGAGGGCAATGAAATAGAAACTGGATAAAATGAGAGGTAAACCAAAGAAGACATTCCTCTGGAAGTTATATTTCAGTGAGATATTAGTAATGAGAGTAAGATATATGGGATAAATTTCCAAATGTGGGAAAAATTCAGATTGTGATTGTCCTTTAAGTCATTTATTTTTAATATATTTTATCTTCAGGGCTATTTATCATCTTGGAGAGAATCCATAAGTTGTATGAATATTGTCTGTTGCAATATACTTCCTCATTGCAAAGTGGAGAATGGAGTAACAACACGACAGAGCTAATACTGTTACAACAGCTGTAGATGGTTACATCAACTATAGTATGAACAAGTTTGCTATCAGTTAGATGATAGAGAAAAAGAAAACTCAAAAAATGTTGGAAGGAGAAGCAGAATGAATACACTGGGGGATACAGAGTGGATACACTGGGGGCAATGAGTGAGCAAAGTAACACAAATATTATATATTATAACAGTTGCCCTGTATTATTATTTGAATTATTATGTCCAGATGGTGTTGATAAACATGACCTTGTACTGACACTTTTTGCAAAGCTTTCTTCAGTGGTAGCTATCGATTTGGGTTTAAGCACAAGGCGAGGCATTGCCAGGCACATATACTAAAAAATAAACTTGCAAGGAAATTTAAAATATATGCATAAAAGTAGTTGAAGTAAATAGATTACGTGAGCTTAGCCAAGTACAAGGAAGTAAAGACAGAGGGGTTCTTTTGGAGACACAAAACAGTAGAGAAGGAAGAGCATTAGTTCCAGGGAGACTCGTGACAGTTACATTAGGAGTAATGACCAAGTAATCTGAATCAACAGGAAGCTGTCCTTAAGAAGACAAGTCTTTTCTTGTGAAAGTTATAACTTATCTTGTGAAATTTAACAAGTCCTATCTTGTGAAACTTATCTTGTAAAAGGTATAAAGTTGTCAAGTTAAACATTCTATTATGAGGCCAAAGAAAGGAATAGAAAAGAAGTCTAGAGATAAAAAAGGCATTAAACTGACAAGTCAGATGGTTAAATGTTCAATGTCTGGTGGAGAAATATGTTGCCATTTCTGTCATTCCCACTGGTTCTAGGACATAATACAAAAGGAGAAGCTATTTTTCATTACATCATCTTTTCTTGATAACCCTTTCTTCATTCTCCTTATGAATGCTCATTCAAAATCTCTCCTTGCCCCTACTGAAAAAATTATTTTATAATTTAAAATATTTGCATTTACATATCTAAGATTAAAAAAAAAAGTTTTTTTCTCTATTTTAGACTCCTCCTTTTCCCCATAGTAGTTAGTTTAAAATATCTTTATTAAAGCTTATTCAAGGAGGTAGATGACCTTTTAATAAGAAGTTTAAGGGGTGCCTGGGTGGCTCAGTCGATTAAGTGTCCCACTCTTGATTTTGGCTCAGGTCATGATCTCAGGGTCCTGGGATAGAGCACCGTGTCTGGCTTGTCCCTCAGAACTGAGTCGGCTTATCCCTCTCCCTCTGCTCCTTGCCGGGATCTTGCACGCATTCTTTCTCTCTCTCTCTCTCTCAAATAAATAAATAGAATCTTAAAAGAAAAAAGAAGAAGTCTGAGATAAAATTTAGCCTTTGAGGTTTTCCTGCTCTTTTCTGATCTTTACCCATGGATTTTCTGACATATTCCTTATCTTTAGAAAAATGGAAAACTAAAATAATATGTGGAGAAGTGGAAACTGTAAAAAAAGTGTCAGCAAGTCTCTTAGCTTTTGTAAAACTGACTAGGAATGCAGATAAGGAGAAAAAAGTTTTGTTCAGAAGATGGGACTATTGGGAAAGGGAGAAAAGTCATCGAGGTCAGTAAGAATAGGTATTAAATCCCAGCAGACAGAATTAAGGAGCTTTCATCAATAAGTACGTGTAAAATAAGTGACAAATGATTCATTAGCACAATAAAGACTATTGGGTCTTGGAGGAGGATTTTTTGTTGTTATTTTAGTCACAAAAATGTCACAGAGAAAATTGGAACTGAGTGCTGTATGGAAGAAGGGCAATGAATGGGTTGCTAGTGTGGTAAATGATATAATGTACTATGATTATGCATTGGTATCTGCTAAATTATTTGGAATTTTCACTAATCAATACATTATGGGAGTGTGAAAATGGAAGACGTCTCCATCATGATACACAAATCTAGATTTAAAATTTTTCCGTATGTTTCAGAATTTTCTGGCTAGTATCTTCTCAAATTAATATTAGTTATTAATATTTAAATATATATCATGCACTTTTAAAAATTTCCACAATTACCTAAGGAGTTATGAAGTCATATGTGACACTTTCATATAAAAAAAGTTTCCTTTATAGGAAATGCCTAATTAAATTAATAGAGATTCATAAAAGTTAACCAAACACACTTGAAAAACAAGTCCAACCATTAAATCCTAATTTAGGAAACTTGCAAAGGGTTATAAAAAAATAGTATGTTTCATTATAATGATTTAAACCTAAGAGCACATTGAGTACATAGATTCGCATGTCAGCTTGTCTATAAATTCTGAGGAGTTATTATCTGAAATATTTACTGAACTCATACAACTCAATAGCAAGAAACAAACAATCTAATTTAAAAAAAATAGGCAGAGGACTTGAATAGGCATTTTTTCCAAACAAGACATACAGATGGTCAACATGAAAATTAACATTTTTAGGTACATAACAGGTACATAAAATTAACATTATTAATCATCAGGGAAATGCAAATATTTTTGGTTCCTCAATGTTATGGTTGAGCTGCCTGGATATTTAAGAACCAACAACCTTCAAGCCCCAGATAGGCAGAAATCCAAGCCAGCTTCTCAGGACACAAAATAAGGAAAACAAGAAGGCGATAGCTGTTCCTGGGAGAGAAAAAAGATCAATAGCCAATAAGAGACAACATGGAATTTTACTTTCTCTCCCAACCAGTCAGAGATATTTAGGAGAGCAGACTCTGGTAAGAACTCTCACCCTTTGCCATCTGCTGCCAGTTTCCCAGGATCCCATATACGAGCTCCTGAGTGTGTGGGATTTAGAGTTTGTAGCCCTGTTATCTAATCAAATTTGGCAAGGCCTTCCATTCCTTTTAAATTTTAAATTCCCCTTGGTTATTTAAGGGAGTAACTGAGAACAGTTTACTAGAAAATCCCTTTAAATCCCATCAACTCTAGGAGGGGCCTTTCTTCGAGGGTTGATATGGGGACATACAAATTGATGTGGCAGGATTTGCATATAAACTTTAAGGACAATTTTTTTCCACTGTCTGTTTTTTTTTTTTTTTTTTTTTGCAAATAAGACACTGATTTCTGGCTAGTGTTTTGATGATGAACTCTTTTGGGGTTCAGTGGGGGGAGGCCCAGGTGTTTTAGGTTTCTGGTCTTAGAACTGTTCACAGTTGTAAGGTCACTACCTTGGTGGACTCCTGTTTATTGGCTTGTGGTCTCTTTGGATAGAGAATTAGTAGAATGAGTACTCCAGTAGAGTAGGATAAGAGGAAAGCAGTAGGAGTGATATTAGTCTTACAGTCTTTTAGGTGCCTCTGTGTCTTTAATTTTTCATTAACCTTTTGTGATGAATCTTTCAATGAAGCTATTTTGGAGTCTTGAAGCCTTTTGGAAGCTTCTGCATGCCAACTAAAATAGGTATAGCATTCTGTTTGTGTGACTTGGGAACCCTTGCTTTCAAGTGCACTTCTTAAATGAACAATCTTGTCTAAATGGAACATTCCCCATAATGGCCATGTACTCCTAAGTCATTTAAAATTTTGCCATTTTTTGTAGATATCTCCAGCTTCTGGGACCACAATTTTTAGACCTAAAATAAGCAGATGTGCCAGAGGGTAGAGTGTTCAATTCTTTGTAACTTGACAATCCTGTTTCTTTAGTTAAGCCTTGGATATCTTGGAGCCACATTAACACCCAAGAGGAATGTACCACTGGATTGGGGATTTGTTGGTGTTTAAAGTGTACTTCATTGCATGGAAATTGTCTTGAGGCTGGTAGATGACCTAGTGTCTATCTAACTTGTTCTATGACCAACTTAGTCTAGCTCAGGAGTCAGAGTTATGTGCACTAACAGCTTTTAAGTGCTTGAACCAAACCCAGCAATCTTTTTTCTTTGGCTTCCAATATTCCCATTACCAACAGATCTATAGTTCCTTTCACAAGATTTCTTTATAGTGACAGAGACCCTAATGGCTTTTAATAGTCTAATATGTTTGATTAGATTTCAATTTTAATGTTCAAAACAGTCTGAAGTTTTGTCCTAATTTATTTCCCCAAGTCCCCAGCAATTTATGCTGTGGACTTAGGCCTCTAAGCTTTGTGACTCCCCCAGTGGCTGCCACCAGTTATGGACACTGGAATTTCTTCTTGAGTCCCCCTAACTGCCACCCATGCAGACCCCAGTATCACTACAGGGACATCTCTGAAACCTCAGAACCTTTCTGGGGACTTTAAGAAACTCTGGAAGCTTTCTGGGGCCTCAGATCATTTTTGCTAACTTTAAGAAACCCAGAACTGGGTGCCTGGGTGGCTCAGTTGGTTAAGCGACTGCCTTCGGCTCAGGTCATGATCCTGGAGTCCTGGGATCGAGTCCGGCATCGGGCTCCCTGCTCGGCGGGGAGTCTGCTTCTCCCTCTGCCCCTCCCCCCTCTCATGCTCTCTCTCTCTCTCATTCTCTCTCTCAAATAAATAAATAAAATCTTTAAAAAAAAAAAGAAACCCAGAACCTTTCCATAGCTGCAGAACTTTTCTGAAAACAATTTTTTTTTTTTTTTTGGCTCCCTAACTGAAGGTTGGATCAGATAGCCGCACGCAAGGGAGCAAAGCTCCAATTTCTGACCTCCTCAGGCTTCCGTAAAGGAGAAGACGCTTGAAGTCCGAGGGCCGGAGGCGGGGGGCTCTGCCACAGCGAAGCCTTTGCCCTGGGTCCCACAGGCCTGTAAAACCCAGATTGGGACCCCATTCCTCGTCACCCAAAACTCAAGAACTGATTAAAGAAGACAATTTATGAGATGCAAACAGACTAACACTTCATGACGAGAACTGCAAAATGCGGCAAAGGCAGGAAGCTTTTATAGGGTAAAGAACGACGAATAAGGAAAAGTAGAAAATACCTGACTGGCAGGGGCCAAAACTGCCAACCTTGTTTGGAGTGAGAAGAAACAAGGAAATACGTATAGAACCCAGAGTTGACTTGACGTTGGCGGATTTGTCTAACTAAATACACCGTGTTTCTGGTCCAGCGGAGCTTTTCCGGGAAGTCGGAAGTTCAGTTTGCTGACGTCACACCTCGGGCAGGAGGGCTCCAGCTTGGGCCTAGACGTTTATTTCAAAACTGGTAAGTACCCTTTTTTTGAAAAAAAAAGTTTCTCTAGGGCACATGCACTCCACATGGAGTCATGCTGGTGTCTCCTAGGCTAGATCTGACCCAGTTAGTGTTTCTGCAATTCCAGTCCAGGTTTTGCCACAGATCTTGGTCAATTCTGGTCCTAAAGCCAGTTCTTATAGTTACATTGTTGGAAAAGCAAATCTGGGATTGTAGTAGTTACACATATTAAGTGCATATTTGGCTCCGTATATCCTAACGGATATTGATTTTCCTGGCACTCTGTACCATTATTACCGGTATAGTTGCTGCATTTGGAGCATTGCAGAAGTAGAAGTACCATTGTTGGTAAGAAGAAATTCTAACTATAATTAGTCAATTTATAGGATGAGGAATTTAGAAGAGGTTTGTCCCATGCATAATGCCCTGGTCATATATACCAGTTGATGGAAGATGAAATACAGTGGGGGTGCATTTCCACGAAACTGAAGTAACATGCACGAGGATTCCGTGTCCAGGATGGGACTTCACCTCTAGCATTAACTTTCTATTTGTTATTGATGACATTGTACTATATTGAGGTACAAGTCATTTATTTCAAAACAAAACTCATGGGTTAAGTGTATTAAGCCGTGTTGAACATAATCAATTTAGAACAGCAGATTCTTTTCCAAATTTGAAAGGATCCTCAGAATTACAAGCTTTCTAAAATTATACTTAATTATACATTATACATTATACATTAAGTATAATGGTGTTTGGGGGTTTGCCTCAAAATAAAGAGAAATAAAGCAGAATGACATTAACAGGGCACAATGAGCTCTGGAAATCTAATGTATACACTTGTATAAGAAAATATTTGTTATTTGTAGGAGGCAAAATTATTTTTGGTTAATTAGAGGTCTCAAACAGTATTTGGGAAAGAAACTGTTTGAAACTAGGACATAAAGTGTGTATGGACCTCTACATCAAGAGAGAGAACAATCTTGGGGCGCCTGGGTGGCTCAGCCGTTAAGCGTCTGCCTTTGGCTCAGGTCGTGATCTCAGGGTCCTGGGATCAAGCCCCGCATCAGGCTCCCTGCTCGGTGGAAAGCCTGCTTCCCCCTCTCCCACTCCCCC
>NW_022589708.1:22562224-22665191 GCF_004348235.1 Phoca vitulina | reverse complement strand
AAAAAAAAAAAAAAAAAAAGAGAGAGAACAATCTAACCAGTAAGAAAGAATGAGAAGAAAGTATTGTCCTATGGGCAAGTAAAAAAAAAAAAAAAATATATATATATATATATATATATGTATATGTATATACACACATGCATATATTTGTATACTTAAATACATATAAAGTTATGTATACATCATATTTACATATAGAAATAAATATATATGTGTGTATTCATGTTTAATTCAGCAGTTTATCATTTCATCTAATTAAGATAATTACTTGATTCATGGGTTTCTAGTGTCTGCAAGACATTCTTAAATAGAAGCAATTATAAAATTATCATTTGGTTATATATCATTTTATTTCTAATCTGTTTCTTTTTTTGTCCATTCTGCCTACATCATTGCAGAGGTGTTAAGTTTAAAATTGGTTTGCATCTCCATATGATTTTGGAGGTGATTTTATTGTATATATTTTTGAGTTTAAAAAAGTAATTGAAAAACATTTAGTCACTTGTAAGTACTAAAGATCATCTTCAAATTGACCCAAGAATAGCTGGATCATCTCCTAAATGAGTCACCTCCCTTTGCAATGACTACTGATAGTGATTTTGTCTAAAGTATTCAAACTCACACTGTTTCTTTGACCATGTTTATATTTATATGACTGTATTCTGACCAGAAAAAAACAAAGACTATTCCCCTGAGTTGCTATTTGGTTCAGGTAACTTTACATAGTATGATGGATTTTCTCAGACCCTAAAGTCTAGGCATTCTACTGTGAGAAACTGGTAGGGTACTTAAAGTATCTGGGCGCCTGGGTGGCTCAGTCACTAAGCGTCTGTCTTCGGCTCAAGTCATGCTCCCAGGGTCCTGGGATCGAGTCCTGCGACCGCTCCCTGCTCTGCGGGAAGTCTGCTTCTCCCTCTCCCTCTGCCTGCCGCTTCCCCTACTTGTGCTTGCTGTCTGTCAGATAAATAAGCAAAATCTTTAAAGAAGAAAAAAAAATATCATTCGAGAGAAATATCCTGATCTGGGGAAGGGTACTTATGTTGTTCTGTAATCTGAACAAAGTTACTTTGAATAGCTGATGGCAGAGGTTGTTGGTTGTGTCCGGGAATGGTTTACAGACTGAGTTATAAGAGCTTGACTCATAGGGGCTTAAATCATAAGGGTACAAGTTATATGGGCTTTGAAATAGCATGAAACATTGCCATAAAGAACATGTGTTGCTATTTAGCTTGATAGATTAGATGAGAGTAATCTAATGCTGCTTCCTACCGTAAATGTGTATACATTCTATGATCTTTTTTTTTGTTTATTTATTAATTTATTGATTTATTTCTGTTTGGAGTCATTATAGGATCAATATAGTAAAGGGAATTTTTTTTTTTTAAAGATTTTTTTTATTTATTTATTTGACAGAGAGAGAGACAGCGAGAGAGGGAACACAAGCAGGGGGAGTGGGAGAGGGAGAAGCAGGCTACCCGCCGAGCAGGGAGCCCGATGCGGGGCTCGATCCCAGGACCCTGAGACCATGACCTGAGCCGAAGGCAGTCGCTTAACCAACTGAGCCACCCCGGCGCCCCAAGTAAAGGGAATTTTTTAAAGCCACTTATGATTTACCTTTACCTTGACACACATTTTGGACAAATGGTATTTAGAAAGACCTCATTTCTATTTTCTTTTATTCCATTAGTCTGGTAAATATGGAAATAGTGTAAGTGATTTCAATCTGGAAGACCAGTATGTCTTTACAGATTTCTTAGTAAAATATGTCAGACTTTACTTTGATAGGAGGAGTAATCACATTTTTAAAAATTATGAGGTAATTTTTCAAAGGAGAGGGAGATGCTACATGTATAGACCAGGGTGTCAAAAGATGACAAAGTCCAAAACCACAAAATATTATAACTGAGAAAATTTACTGAGAAAATGATTTTAAAAAACTTTTGATCAGAAGTAGAGTGTAGAAGCAGATAGTTTTTAAAAACTGAATGGTGTATCACTGTTTAGAATACTAAGATCCTTGACAAATTCAGAAGGGAAAGGAAAGTTAAAAGGAAATCTGTTTGGCATAGATTTGCTTGCCCCATTAAGTATCAAAAGCTCAATTTTAAGACCTGCACTGGAAAAAAATGAATCATTTGGATTTAGAGATACAAGCAACTAAAGACAAACTTGATTCCCTTTAGCTCTCCTGGTATGTTTCCAACAAGATCATTGCTGGATTTTGTTAAGAATCCTGTATTAGGATTCTGAAGTGCTAAGATTTCCAGAGTTGTCCTTGCTGAAATCAATGACATATTTTGGAATGACCTGAAAATTGGTTATCCTTTTTATCAGTTTGATTTGTTTTGCCTCTTTGTTAGATAATGTCTCCTTTTTAGGGGCATCATGCTCTTGTTAATTTTTGAGCCAGAATCCTGAATTTGAAAGGCTATTAATTTTGATTCTGTCTTCTATTTTGATAAGGCATTTTTCACAGCATTTAGTTAGTTTTTTTTAGGCTCAATCAAGAGTTCTGCTTTCTAGATATGGCAAAAAAAAATTTTTTTTTAAGATTTTATTTATTTATTTATTTGAGAGAGAGAGAGCACAATGTGAGGGGCAGAGGGAAAGGGAGAGAGAATCCCAAGCAGACTCTGTGCTGAGTGCAGAACCTGATGTGGGGCTCAATCCTACCACCCTGAGATCATGACCTGAGCCAAAATCAAGAGTCAGATGCTCAACAACTGAGCCACCCAGGTGCCCTAAAACACTCTTAAAATTAGAGAAAGAACAATTGAAATTGCAGAGCCTAGAATAAGAATTTGCCACTTGCCAATATTTTACTTGGTCATCAGCCCCTTAAACTTCTTTTGTGGTAAGCAGAACAAGAGTGATCCTGTAACTTTCAGTGTTACAAAAAAAGGGAAACTGTGATGTTTAGGGGATGGCACAAGATATTTCTACCTTTCCTAAGATAAAGACACCATAGGGTAGTGGAAATCTAAAGTTTCCTTTCAAATTTAAGTGTGCAAAATTATTTCCCATTTTAGAAACCTAAAATGATTTCATTACTATGTTTAAAAGGTCTTTAAATAGAGTGTTTAGTCTCATTTAAATATTGAGTTAATTAAATAGCCTAAAAACATTTAAACATACATTCATTAACTCGATCTTGAGTATTTCAGATTTCTGAGTTAATTAACTAAACCTTCTGGTACTAAATACTGCTAATAAATTTGATAAAATAATCTTACAAATAAGGGAAACATTCAGTCTCTTCACATATTTCAGCACGTTGATGATAAACATTGTAAGATTTCAACTTAAAAGGATTCTACATCAATTATTCTGTTACAAATTTCAAATAACTCATAATGCTTTTACTCTAAATAAGCCTATTTCATTTACAGATCATAAATACATCAAATACAAAATATACACAAGTGCTTTTCAACTAAAAATACTATTTTTTTATTATTTTAAAAGCTTCCATATCTTTAAACCTTTCAAATCTTCTTTAATTGGGTATTTTACTATCAAAATTTTGACTGAGACATGGACCTTTACATATTCAGAGCCATTCTTCTCAATACCAGCTAATTATATACCTCTAGTAATTTGGGATCACCTTCTCAACTCCTTGTAGGCAAAAGATATAGGAAACTGACTTCAATGAAGCTCCCATCAAATTGTTTCGTCTTGGATGTTGACTATATATATTAATTGATGTTTTTATTTTGAACTTCATAGTTGCTAACAGATAACATTTCGAAATGCTTAGAATGTGCCAGCTCAGTGTTTGGTCTCTTTTGATGACAACATTCAGTGACCAAAGGATGGCACTTTCTGATACTTTGTGTTGCAGGCTAGGGGAAAGCTCTAGCAAGTCAGTCTTGAAACACTGTGTATAGGTTTAATTTTGCCTACATCTGGCCACTTAGAGTCACAGAATGGATATTAAGGAGTGCAGGATTCTACTAAGATTTCCATTAGACAAATCCATTCTGGATTTCATTTAATTTCTAAGAATGTTAGTACTCAGACTTTTTCATCTATTCAAATTATTTTAACTTTTTAATTTCTGTTTTGCTTTGGATTTAGGTTTTTCCTCTTTTTTTCCAGTTTCCTAAGGCAGAAAGCTTGGCCACTGATTTAAGACCTTTCTCCCCTCCCGCCCTTTTTTAAGGTTTTATTTATTTATTTAAGAGAGAGAGAAAGCAGGAGCAGGGGGAAGGCAGAGGAAGAGGGAGTAGCAGAATCCCCACTGAGCGTGGAGCCCCACGTGAAGCTCAATCCCAGGATCCTGAGATCATGACCTGAGCCAGTCAGACTCTTAATGGACTGAGCCATCCAGGTGCCCCCCTTTCTCCTTTTTTAATAAAGGAATTTGAAGCTATAAATTTCCCTCTGAGCACTGATTTTGCTGCATACAATAAGTTTTGGTTTATTGGTTTTTTTGTTTTCATTCATCATAAATTATTTTCTAATTTTCCTCATGATTTCTCATTAATAAATTTTAGTTTTATTTGAATCTTTGACCTGTGTTATTATAGTAATAGGAAAGGAACTTTTACAGTTTAATGTGTATAATCACAGTCTATTATAGACTTATAAACAACATATCTCAATGATCTTTTATCGTCTTTTCTCTACCTAGGGATACTATGCTTAGAGAGCAAAATAATGAAATTTGATTTTTAAAATGGCATTCCATTTCATTGATTTATTGCTTCCTTCATGCATAATAGGTCTTTGACTTCAGCTGTTATTTTTGTTTGTTTTATTTATCAAGGTAAATATAATCATTACAATCAAACTAAAAAGCTGGAGGAAAAAATTCTTAAAACAATCACAGTTTGTGATCTTTTTGTCTGGATTTTTCTGATCATGCAAAAATGTCTAATTTAGCATTAGATTATTTTTTTTTTCAATTTGCACTTGCCAACCAAAATACTTAATTTTTTAAAAGAATTTATTTATTTATTTATTTATTTATTGGCCTCTGCACTGAGCAGGGACCTCCATGTGGGGCCTGATTTCACAACCCTGAGATCAGACCTTAGCCAAAACCAAGAGTAATAACGTCAATTGACTGTTCCACCCAGGCTCTCCTGACCAAAATAATTAAATTGTGTATTTTACTGAACTTTTACATTTTTATTCTATATACATGATATGTTTCAAAATAAATAACTTCCTGTTGTAATTTCAGATGAAACCTGTTTGCACGTTATAATAAGAAAAGCCCTTACAGAATGTCTCTAGAGAAAACTTAAAAGAATTTTAACTATGATTAGACTCTAGAGTGTTGTTTAAGCCTTGATTCAGTTAGACTCCCAATACAATTTTTAAATGAGTGATTGAATTCCCTTCATTTATCCTGCATTTAGTAAACTTCCATAATTTTATTTTTATTTGCTTTTTTTCACTGTGTATTATAGGAATAATCCCTTAGAGGGCAGGACCTAATTAATTAGAATCTTTAAGGAATAATATGAACATTTCATTTATATTCTGATTATTTAAAGACCAATTAGAAAGTCCTTTTTGTTTCCCTGCTCTGGGGGAAAAATGTCTAAAACATAACATTTTAATGACAAAGGAAAGTATAATTTATAAATTATTTATGATAATTGATTAAGTTATATATTCTTTCAGTGATCATTTTTAACATTTCTTTTATAGAATGAAGGAGTTTAAAATTTACATGCAGAAATGAATATAAGTTTATTAATAATTAACTGATGCTGGTTGACTGCAATAGCGTTTTTTTACACTAACATAATCTTTGAATATACTCCCAGTTAATTAACATTTTCACATAGATAAGTATTTAATTGGAATTTCACCTTTTTTAAGTAATTGTTTTAATGCCTATTACAATTTCAGGTATATAACTGATAGTGGAAAGTGAACCTACAGATTTTAATTTTAATAGATCTATAGATCTCATGACTTAACATTTTAAACAGAGGTTTGTGAAAATGCCAATATAATCCTACTTATAGCCATATATCTGTGAGTTGTATTAAAGAGGGATGGTAGGGGGGCGCCTGGGTGGCTCAGTCGTTAAGCGTCTGCCTTTGGCTCAGGTCATGATGCCAGGGTTTTGGGATTGAGCCCCAAGTCAGGCTCTCTGCTCAGCGGGAGGCCTGCTTCTCCCTCTCCCACTCCCCCTGCTTGTGTTCCCTCTCTCACTGTGTCTCTCTCTCTGTCAAATAAATAAATAAAATCTTAAAAAAAAAAAAAAAAGAGTGACGGTAGGATATCTTCTGAAAAGGAAAGTTAAATAATAAAATGTTTGACTTTTCTCCAAAATATCCAACACTCATCTATCACACAGTTTTAAAATTCTTTCTTTTTCTTCTATGTATAACTTTTCTTACAGGAATAAAATCTATAATTGCATTATCATATTAAAAATTAATTTATTTGGCTTAAATTTCTCTATTGTGTGTACTGCATTAGTCTGCCCTGTCTGCCATGACAAATGCCATGGACTGGGTGGCTTGAACAACAGAAATGTATTTCTCACAGTTCTTAAACCTCGGAAGTTAAAATTCGAGATGTCAGTATGGTCAGTTTCTGATGAGAACTCTCTTCCTGGCTTGATGGTTGCCTTCTCAGTGTGTCCTCACATGGTGAAGAGAGGGGTCTCTGTTCTAGCTTTGTCTTCTTTATCATATAAAGGCACCAGCACTATCTGATTAAGACTCTGCTCCCCCATGACTTCATTTAACCTTTATCACCTTCTCACAGACCCTATCTCTAAATACAATCATATTGGGTTGGGAGTTAGGTGTTCAACCTGTGAATTTGGATGGTGGATGGGGACATGATTCAGTCTGTAACATAAATAAGACTAAGTTAGCCTTGGTTATTCATTGTTATCTAGCTCATAATATCTGCCTTTTCTTTTCTTTTCTTTCCTCCTCTTTTCTCTTTTTCCTTTCCTTTCCTTCCCTTCCTTTTCCTTTCCTTCCTTTTCCTTTCCTCTTCCCTCCCTCCCTTTCCTTCCTTCCATCCATCAGTCCAACTTTCTTTTTGTTTGTCTTCCTTTCCAGGATTCTCTTGAGAATCAAGATTCTTGAGAATTCAACATGATTATTTTTAAAAATTAGTTGGAATAATTTTGGAAAATGCATATAATATAGTATTTTACATAACCAGTATTATATTTGTTACAATTCAGTAGGCTTGAAATGTGTTATATCTTCTATGAATAATGACAGATAAAAATGGTCTACATTGTGAAACAAGAATAAAACTGGTAACATTTTAATTTTTCTTCAGATAGTGTTTATGATTATGCCAATTATTTTTAATTATATGGTATCAGATCACTGCTCTCATGATGATTATGATGATGAAGAAGATAATGAAAATAGTAACAAATATATGGTGAGAATTATATGTATAGGTTATATGTAAAATATTTTACATGGGTCATCTAATCCAATCTTTCCACTACTCTGACTTATGTTTATTATTATACCATTTTTTGCTTTGGAAAGTTTGAGAAACTACTCTAAGGTCACATATCTAGAAAAATAGGAGAGCCTTTGGGAATAACATTCTTTCTACCAAAGATTATGTCCTTAACCACTTGTTATACTGCCTACCTAAGAAGTTTTCTGAGTTAAAATTAATACTTTGGGTTACATTACATTTATGATTATCATGTATGTTGTGATCTGGTAATGTTTGGATAATTGCATATTTGAAGATAAATGAGCAATAGATGAATTTGCTATTACAGTACATAACTTTCATTTAATAAAATGTTCAGGCATTATGTTTGAAAGACAAAAAATGGTCAGAATAATTCTATAACTTATTTAAAGAAGATATATAATCTTTGAAGCTCACAGAGAATTGATACAGTATATTAAATTCAAATCAAGAAGGGAGTTGTGTTCCACCTAGAATGCAGGAATTTGGAAACAGCATTGGTCCCATAATTATAGCCAAAAAAAAAAAAAAAAAGCTAGATAAAACTGTTTTTAAACCATTAGAGAATTGGGATCACATGGCAACCAAGCAGCCTGAATTCTATGGGAAAATTTCATGCCACCAAGGAGAGACAGAACTGGAGCCTGCATCACGTGATGGAGCATGAGGGGAAGGAATACAGGCCACCACAGAAGGGATGGAGGGCGCCATAGAAGCAGGGAAGAAGAATTCAGCTAAACTTAAGCAAATTGCTAATGGGAGAGTGTGAGCTAACAGAGAAACTCTGGAACCACGGACACAAATGAAGTTAAAACATTTTGACGGTGTCTTCACCCAGGATTGCCACTAGGTCCTCATAAGAAATATTGTGGGCAGGGAAAGAATTCAGAGAAAGTCTCTCTAGGTGGTGAGGCTTGCAGGAGAGAGTGGTTAGCACTGTGAGAAAGACTGAGCATTCCTCCTTTATCCCCAGACTTTTCTTCCCTGAAAAATAAAAGCCTAAGTCACTAGGGAAAGTATATGGGGTAGAGAGGGGAGAGAAGTTGTTATCTACAAAGGGGCAAGAAGGAACTTTGGAGAAGGATGAAACTGTTCTGTATCTTGATATTGGTGAGGGTTATGTGATTATATACATCTTTCAAAACAGAGAATTCTACATTGTGAAGGGTCAATTCACTCTTTGTAAGTAACACCTGAATAAGCCTGTCTTGCCCACCGCATAAATTTGAAGCAAGTTGTTACTTCAGTGTGGATCTGTGGTTTAAAGTACATGGGTCAAGTTATAACATCTGTATACAATAAAATCATTTTATTTATTACAAACATAGTGAAAGATAAGTACTCTGATTATATTTATAGAAAAGCAATAAATGATGTAATAAATATTTAGAAGACTGAGCAATATTTGTGCTGCTGCTTCCTTTTAAATGTCTATGTAAATGTCCTCTCATCACATATTAAATTGTCAGTGCGCTAAGTTGGTGTAAACCTTTGGCCCATAAGTAAAAGTAATTATTTGTAGTTTATCTGATCAGTTTTAGTTAACATCATATTTGCTTACCAAGATGCGGTTCTCAGTGCTAGTAACCATTACTCTCTAAAAATGACCTATCTTTTGAATGCTGAAATTGATACATTTTAAAACTAAGTAGCATTAAAATGATAGCCCTTGGATTTATCATCAGAGATAATATGAAAAGAAAGTTAAAGTTTACAAATAACAAAGGTAGGTTAGGGCGCCTGGGTGGCTCAGATGGTTAAGCATCTGCCTTCGGCTCAGGTCATGATCCCAGGGTCCTGGGATCGAGTCCTGAATCGGGCTCTCTGCTCCTTGGGAGCCTGCTTCTCCCTCTGCCTCTCTCTCTCTGTCTCTCATGAATAAATAAATAAAATCATTAAAAAAAAAACCAAAAAAAACAAAGGTAGGTTAATGAACAGGAGTCTGAGGAATACATTTTTTCTCTTTGTATGATTGATATGAGGGTCCATTAGGTTGTCCTCTAAACTTAAGATAACAGTTAAATATCTTTGTCTTGTGTTGGGCTTGGGTTTCTCACTTGATAAATGAAATATTGGACTTGATTTTTTTTATTTTTTTTTATTTTTTTATTTTTTTTTAAAGATTTTTATTTATTTATTTGAGAGGGAGAGAATGAGAGAGACAGCACATGAGAGGGGGGAGGGTCAGAGGGAGAAGCAGACTCCCTGCCGAGCAGGGAGCCCGATGTGGGACTCGATCCAGGGACTCCAGGATCATGACCTGAGCCAAAGGCAGTCGCTCAACCAACTGAGCCACCCAGGCGCCCATTGATTTTTTTTTTTTTAAGATTTTATTTATTTATTTGACAGAGACACAGCGAGAGAGGGAACACAAGCAGGGGGAGTCGGAGAGGGAGAAGCAGGCTTCCCGCTGAACAGGGAGCCCGATGCAGGGCTCCATCCCAGGACCCTGGGATCATGACCCGAGCCAAAGGCAGACACCCAATGACTGAGGCACCCAGGCGCCCCTGGACTTGATTTTTGATATGTTTTTGTGCAATTTATTATATAACTACTTATACTCTGTTATTGCTTATAATAAATGTGTATTTGGAATATATTTTGTTACTATTTTGAATTTGCCAATATTTTATGAATTTGGTATGTTGAACTGTGAATGTTAGGCTGCTTCAACAAATACCATAGGTTGAGTAGCTTAAACAACAGAGAAATTTATTTTCTCACAGTTTTGGAGGCTTGCACATCGAAGATCAGGGTGCCAGCAGATTTATTACTGGTGAAGACCCTCTTCTTGGCTTGCAGATGACCACTTTTTTGCTGTGACCTCATATGGTAGAGAGAGGGAGAGATCTTACTTCTCTTTATCTTATAAGGATAGTAATTCCCGTCTTGGGAGGATTATCCTCACGACCTCATCTAAATCTAATTGTCTCCCAAAGTCCTCACCTATAAATATCATCATATTGGGGGTTCGGGCTTCAACATACGAATTTTAGGGAGATATAATCAGTTCAAAACTCTATCTTTCTCTCTCTCTCTCTCATTTATCCATCATCTGTCTAATACTCCTTGACCTGTATGCTTCTCTAATTATGTGCTTATTTCTCCTTTTATTTATAGCAAGTGTTCTCAACTAAATCACCATCCATCATTGTGTTTATTTTCTACCTTCATCTGCTTGTGAGTGAAAATCAGGATTCTGTCTCTATCACTCTGCCAAAATTATTTTTGTGAATCTAACAAAAGATTTTCATATTGCCAAACAATGTCTTCAAATTTCTACTTTCATCTTAATTGAGTACACAGAAGCATTTGATGTAATTCACTCCCTCTTTCTGCAAACATATTTTATTTTCCTCAATCACTTTATAGATGTCTTCATTTCATCATTTTTTTCTGGCTTAATTTCTTCCTCTTCAACTGATTACTAAAACTCTCAGATTCATTCCTGAGTCCTCTTTCCTTTAATTAAAATTTTTATTGGACATATTTATAGATTCACATGCAGCTATAGGAAATAATACCAAGAGGTCCTTCACATGTAGTTGGTGTTTCTTGCTTGCTTGCTTCCTCAGCTGCAAGTCTTGGATATATGAGTCAAAAAAACAAAAACAAAAATAAAACAGGATACTTGCCACAGTGCCATTGTGTGAGTCTGGAGGTGGTTAGTTGGTCCACTTTTTTATTTCCACCTTCCAGATTTTTCATGTTTGTTTTATATATAATTTTCAGGGTTTAAGTTATTCCTAGTGGAGAAATCAAGAAATGTGCATCTATCACGTATTCCCGGAAGTACAAGTCCAATCCACTTTTTTAATTTTTAAAAATTTATCAATAGACTATATTTTAAGACAGTTTTAGTTTCATGGTAAAGTAAGTGGAAAGAACAGAGAGTTATCATGTATCTCCTGCCCTAACATGTGCATAGCCTCCCCATTGTTAACATTCCTCAACAGAGTAGTACATTTGTTACAATTGATGACCCTATGTTGACATATTATTATTACCTAAAGTCCACAGTCTACATTCTTGTTCATTTTTGGTATTGTGCTTTCTGTAGGTTTTGACAAATGGGTAATGACATATGCCCATCAGTATACTGTCATACAACATAAATTTACTGTCTTAAAAATCTGTGTGCCACCTATTCATCCCTACTTCCTCCTAATCCCTGGCAACTACTGATCTTTTTACTGCCTCAATAGTTTTGCTTTTTTTTTTTTTTTCCAAAACCATTTCTTTCTTTTTTTTTTTTTTAAAGATTTTTTATTTGTTTATTTGACAGAGAGAGACACAGCGAGAGAGGGAACACAAGCAGGGGGAGTGGGAGAGGGAGAAGCAGGCTTCCCGCGGAGCAGGGAGCCCGATTCGGGGCTCAATCCCAGGACCCTGGGATCATGACCTGAGCCGAAGGCAGATGCTTAACAACTGAGCCACCCAAGCGCCCCTCAATAATTTTGCTTTTTACAGAATGACATATAGTTGGACTCCTGCTGCCTTTTCATTTTGGCTTCTTCCACTTAGTAATTTACATTCATATACCTCCCTGTCTATTCACAGCTTGATAGCTCATTTATTTTTAGTGCTTAGTAATATTCTATTGCCTACCTATACAATAGTTTACTTATCCATTTGCCTACTGAAAGAAAACTTGGTTGTTTTTGAGTTTTGGCAATTATGAATAAAACTGCTATAAACATGCATGTGCAGGTTTTTGTGTAGACACATAAGTTTTCAACTCCATTAGGTAAATGCTCAAAGAGTGTGATTGCTGGATCATGGGGTAAGATTATGTTTCGTTTTGTAAGAAACTGCAAAACTCTCTTCCCAAGTGGCAATACCATTTGCATTTCTCCCAGCAATGAAAGAGAGTTTTCGGTTGCCCCACATCCTCAGGAGCATTTGGTGCTGTCACAGTCATATGGTGCGTGTGTTTTTTTTAAGTCCTTTGTTTTTAAGACTTTTTTTTTTAAATCACAGAGAGTTATCTTCCAGTTATTTGGTGTTTCATAGAGTATGTAGGCTTATGTTTCCTAAGGCACATCTAGCACAGTATTAGTAATATAGTGACTACTTAATGTGGTCCTGATGCTATGAGTCAGAATTTGGTACTTGTCTGAATTGTGTGGTTCTTCTAAAAATCTTACCTGAGATAACTTTTATGTAGTTACAGTTTGTGGTGTTTTCTAGTTGGTCATGAGACTAAAGGAAGATTCAGTTTGGAAAGCTCCTCTCTCCACATTTTTCCCCAGTAGTCTAGCCTGCAGTTATTCATGTTAGACTTTTGGTAGAATGAGATAGTAAGCCCATTGCACATTCCAAGCCTCTGTTTGCAACATGTTCATCAATGTCTACTTGAGCAAAGGAATTAACGTGGCAATGCTGGGGCCAGTGTGGGAAGAGACTACAGTGAATCAAGAGATCTTGATTCATAGGACAAATGTAATAATCCGCAAACACTGACCTTTTATCAGAATCCACTTGGGTATATATAACATCACCAATGAACTGTCTAATAAAAATCTCAAAATTGATATCACAAAAACTGACTCATTGGTTGTCCTCATCCTTCCAAATCATGTTTCTCCTTTCTCATTTTGGTAAATGGTATGCTGTGAACCCATTTTTCAAGCATAATTAAAGTTCAATCTATCTCCCTATTGTCTTTTCATCTGAACTGTTGTTTTGTTATTCCATGTCACCACTTTCTAATATTGTTATTTCTTAAATTGTTGCTGTGATCAACCATTCTCTGAAGAGCAATAGTGTACTCTTCTAAAATGTAAATTGGGATATGCTATACATTTGGTTAGAATTCTCCAGTGGGTTAAAAACCACCTTGCAGCTAGATTAAACTAATATGCACAGCTTACATTCAATTTTTACTATCTGATGTTTGCCCAACAGAATGACCTCATTTCCTCTCAATTTCCACTCTGTCTTCTTTCTGTGCCCCCAGGCTTTTAAACTCATATCCATCTTAAGAGCCTTATATACTTTTTCTTTTGGTTTTCAGGGATCTTATTTCTTCCTTTTAAAAGGATGTCAGCACAAATGTGATCGACTCAGAGAGTTCTTTTTCTGACATACATAAAAGTTTGAAAGTACCCTTGTTCTGCCTGTGTATCTCTATCCAGTTGTCCTGACTTATTTTCTTTGTAATGCTTATCATTACCTGAAACAACCTTAACAGTTATTGCATGTTTCCTACTAAAGAAGAAGCTTTATAAATTGCTATTTCTTTGTCTGGCTACCTAACCTTATTATCCACAATGCTTAAAATAACCCTGACAAGTCATAGGATCTCTCTAAATATAGATAAATTAATTAGTATAAAATACATACATGCATTGATGTTCAGTTTCATCTGTCAACTCATTCAGGCTGGAATACTCAGTTATTCTGTAAAGGTATTTTGTACATGTGATTAACATCTAAAACCAGTTGATTTAGAGAGGAAATAAGATTATATTGAATAATCTAGATGGGCATGTTCTAATCAATTTAGATGCCCTAAGAGCAGAAATAAGATTTCCCTGAAGAAGAAATTTCACTTTGGACTGTAGTCTCAGCGCCTGCCTGTTTCCAGCCTGCCCTTCTGTGACCTGCCATAAGTTACTCAGAATTGTCTAGCCAGCCACAATCACATAAACTAATTCCTTGCAATAAATCCTTCTCTCTGTTCTTTCTCCCTTTCCTCTCAGCCCACCTCCCTCTTTTTCTCCCTCTCTCCCCATCTCACTCTCTTGCCCTTTCTCTCTCTTCTTCTCTCTGTAATGTACTGGTTCTGTTTCTCTGGTATAACCCTGACTGATATACATGCATACATATAGTTATTAGTTATGCTATCTATTCCATGTTCTCAAAGTAGACCATATGGAATACATTATAAAATTTGGTAATTACTACAAATTCTATAGTTATACACCACAGAAATAAATGCAGAGTTGTTTTGTTTCTGTTTTGTTTTTCAGGGAAGTAAGTACTTTTTTTCTTAGCATAAAAAAACAAGAGTAAAATTAAGATGTAATCACAAAAATTTTAAAATAAAAGTGAATTTTCTAATTTCTTCTTTGATAAAATGAATTAAAATGGGAACAAAATATAAGAAAAGGAAATAGAGTAGTAAAGTTTAGCTAGGAAAGTGTATATAATAAAATTTAAGTTTTCGTTAGGTGCACAGTATTTCTTGCTTGCTGATTTTTAAAGAAGGGAGACTGTGCATCACACACACACATATGTGGGATTAAGTATAGCCTCCTACACTTGATTAACTGTAATTAACATTATAGTAAAAAGTTAACAAAAATTTTTAATTAAGTCTAGTAAATTACTAATACAGAAAATAAAAGAACTATTTTCTCTCATCAATCCCTGAAAATAGATGATCATGGATTTAACTTAATTGACAGGTCATTGTATCCCAAAAACTCTGAGAGGAAAAGGGTTGTGTTAAATGCATCTAATTTTAGCAGCTACATAGAGTGAACAAAAATGTAAAAGTACAGCATTCAAAGGTATCAACTAAGGGTATTTAAGATGGGTTCCTAAGTATAAAAAAGGAAAATTAAAAAAAAAAAAAAAGAAATGCAAGTACTAATATAAACATTTCATCCATTGTTCTCCAAAGTGAAACATAACCAATAAAATGATCTCAAAGGATCTGGGCCATCAGTAGTCCTTCCTGCATTGCATTATTTTAGTTTTCCATTGACTTTAATCACAGGGCATGGTGATACTAAAAGACACCCCAAAGGGATCTGCTATATTCCAGACATACCCACTTTTATTACTATTCTGGAACAGCAGTCCAGTTTCTCCTTGATAGCCAGGATCAATCACCCCAGCTAGTATGGTAGCTGCCTTTCTTTTACCCTATTGTTTCAGAGGCATGAGGACCCTAAAGTGGCCAGGCGACAGTCTTAATTTCCAGTTCAGTAAAATTACTGTTGTATCTCCTGATAAAAATAGTTCTCCCTTTGGAATTAAAACATCTAGGCCAGCAAAGCGTAAGTTCATTGAGATAGGAAGCAAACATTTTGCTAGTGGGTTATTAGGAGTAATAGTGAGATGGTCATTTGAGCTCTCTCCATAGTTTGGCCATTATTGATAATGCTGCTATAAACATCAGGGTACATGTACCCCTTTGAATCTGTATTTTTATATCCTTTGGGTAAATACCTAGTAGTGCAATTGCTGGATCACAGGGTAGTTCTATTTTTAACTTTTTGAGGAGCCTCCATACTGTTTTCCAGAGTGGCTGCACCACCTTGTATCCCCATCCTCATCAACATCTGTTGTTTCCTGTGTTGTTAATTTTAGCCATTCTGACAGGTGTGAGGTGGTATCTCATTATAGTTTTGATTTGTCTTTCCCTGATGATGAATGATATTGAGCATCTTTTCATGTGTCTGTTAGCTATCTGTGTGTCTTCTTTGGAAAAATGTCTATTCATGTCTTCTGCCCATTTCTTAACTGGATTATTTTTTTGGGGGGGTGTTGAATTTATTAAGTTATTTATAGATTTTGGATACTAACCCTTTATCAGATATGTCATTTGCAAATATCTTCTTCCATTCTGTAGGCTGCCTTTTAGTTTTGTTGATTGTTTCCTTCACTGTGCAGAAAATTTTGATCTTGAAGTCTGAATAATGACATGATACTCTATGTAGAAAATCTGAAAGACTCCACTAAAAAATTGCTAGAGCTGGTACATGCATCCAGTAAAGTCACAGGGTACAAAAGCAATGTATAGAAATCAGTTGCATTTCTATACACCAATAATAAAGCAGCAGACAGAGAAATCAAGGGGTTGATCCCATTTACAACTGCACGAAAATCCATAGGTACCTAGGAATAAACCTAACCAAAGAGGTAAAAGATCTCTTATCTGAAAACTATAGAAAACTTATGAAAGAAATTGAAGGGGACACAAAGAAATGGAAAAACATTCCATGCTCCTAGATTAGAAGAACAAATGTAGTTAAAATGTCTATACTACCCAAAGAAATCTATACATTTAAAGCAATCCCTATCGAAATACCACCAGCATTGTTCACAGAGCTAAAACAAACAATCCTAAACTTTGTATAGAACCACAAAAATCCCTGAATATCCAAAGCAATCTTGAAAGCAAAGCTGGAGGCATCACAGTTCTGGACTTCAAGCTATATTACAGAACTATAATGATCAAGACAGTATGGTACTGGCACAAAACCAGACACATAGATCAATGGAACAGAATAGAAAACCTAGAAATGGACCCACAACCAAATGGTCAATTAATCTTCAACAAAGCAGGAAAGAATATCCAATGGGAGAAAGACAGTCTCTTCAACAAATAGCGTTGGGAGAACTGGACAGCAACATGCAGAGGAATGAAACTGGACCACTTCCTCACACCATACACAAAAATGAATTAAAAATGGATGAAAGACTTAAATGTGAGACAGGAAACCATCAAATTCCTAGAGGAGAACACAGGCAGCAACCTCTTTGACCTCAGCCTTAGCAACTTCTTACTGGATATGTCTCCAGAGGCAAAGGAAACAAAATTTTATTCCTAATGGATCTGAAGCATTGATAGCTCTGCCACTATTTGGTTGTGAAATTATTTCTAATTTTTTTCTATGGAATATTCTAATAACAGAAAACATCCTAAATTAGACTGCAAGTTTTACCTTATTCCTCACTGTCTAGATCATGTAGCAACAACCATTTATTCTCTTGGAAATGTGTATAATAATGGCAGTAGTAATCATAACACCTCATTTTGCACATTAAGTCAGTGTCCAGAAGACCTCAAAATAGTAAAAGGGCTCTTCTAACTTCTAATTGACACCAGTAGTTTCTCTTCTGTTGAAAACATTCTTTTGAGAGCATTTTGACAAATAGATGGTTAAGACTTGGGACTGGAAAGTTTAGGTGTTAGAACCTAGTAGAAGAGGTGGTGATCAATTCAGCAAATATTCATTGAGTACCATTGTCTCAGATACCACAAATTCATGGATATAAAAGAGAGAAGAGATCTTTTTGAAGGACATATAGAAACTCCATTACATTATCTTGCATTCAATTCATTATCATGACTTCTCAGTGGACTATTGAGATTGATTTTCTTTTTTTTTTTTTTTTTTTTTTACTTTATCATTTCACCCCAAAGCCTTTACAGTATCATCCCCTCTACACTAAGAGCAGTTGTCGCTTCATTCACCAGATAAGCACATCTGGTAACTGCAGTAACTGTTTGACCAGATTGAGCACCATAGGCCAGCTGATATCTTTCCTGGCATAATAATTGGATCTTCATTTAGTTCAAACTCAGCCAGGTTAGTTATACACTCAAATTCTTATTTCCTTGAAGTTAAGTTACCTGCACACATTCCTGGTGAGAAGTCTTTATTGAATGAGAGACACAGAATGGATATACATCACCCTCGTCACCCCAGCCAAGTTCAGCTGATCCCCAGATAAGTGAGTAAAACTTCTTTTAGTGTGCCATTGACATTTTGGAATTGTCTGTTATGCATATGACAGTAGATAACTGATTCAGCCATCATGTGTCTAGAGGTGGAAAACAAAATTCTGAATGTTTTAAGACTTTCTTAGTAGAGAGGCAGAGTTTTTTGGAAAAGAATAAATGTAATTGATTAAAAAAAGGAATATTGATCTAAATTTGCTGTTTAGACACATTTTCTCTGAATATGAATGCATTTAGGGAAAACATTCAGATTTTAAAATGGATAATGCTTTATGGGTAATTGATTAATAACAATTGTTTTTTATATAGACATTTTAAAGTAAATACTTGCATTACTTTTGAAATTTGCAGAAAGCAAGTCAATGTAGTTACTACATGTAACATCAACATAAGGTCACAGAATAAAATACAGATTTTTGTTATCATTACTTTCAAACTGCATCAAAAGAGAGAAATAATAGGTACATGCTTATTTTATTATAGTGCTTTAAGAAATTCTATATGTATGTTTACTTTTATATTCTATTGTATTTGTATTTTACTGGCTACCTGAAAAGAATGTTTTATTTTTAACAATATTTGTAGCATGTCAAAAGTTACACTCTTTTAGAGGTGCCTGGGTGGCTCAGTTGTTTAAGCATCTGACTCTTGGTTTCAGTTCAGGTCATGATCTCATGGGTCATGGGTTGAGCCCTACATTGGGCTCCATGCTCCATGGGGAGTCAGCTTGAGGATTGTCTCTCTCTGCCCCTCCCCCCTCAAGTAAATAAATAAGTCTTAAAAAAATACACTCTTCGCATTTATTTAAACTTATACCAGACTTTGTGCCAACCTAAAAATGTGTGAATGTTTTCAAAATTCTTTTAGGAGAGATACATAGTTTCTCTTTCATAAAACATAGTTTCTCTGGGGGTTATACTGACATTAGTGTGGGTTTATTAGTTTTCAGTGGTTTTGCCTGAGGCTTCCATAATCATACCTCTAGTCACAGACCAGTTAAAGAGAGCCTACTCCAAAGACAATGAAAGTGACCATGCATTATCAGTAAGTAGTTGAGCCCTAGGCACATGGAATACACTCTTAGCTGTGCGTGGAGAGCTTCCGGTGGCCTGCCAGAAATCAGTTCATCCTAATGGGACAGCCAGATTTTGTAAGCCTGTCATACAGAGAAAACAAGTTCCCAACTAATGCTATACTAGAAGCAGTAAATCAGCACATGATTAAAGATAGCTGTGTTAGGGAGATAGACAAACTATAAACAAGCACTTTTTGCTCTCAGAACAGCTGAGGAGCAAGTAGACAGGAGTGCTAAAGCATATGTTTCCTCTCTCCTCCTCAGAACTTTATCTAGCCTTTATGGGAAGAATGAAACAGATAAGATACTATGTTGGCATTTATCTTATCACACTAAGTCTTATCACAATAAACTAAAACACCAATAATCAAAATTACATAAGCAGTTTAAGAAGCAGACTGAGATATCAATAAAGATATGAATTTCAATCTCTCAGAAGAAAAGTGGTTCAGTGGAGCATAGTTGATAATTGTTATTGGAAAAATAAGACCAGATCATATTTGTACCTCAATACGTTGAGATTTTTGCTTTATGAACATATGTATACATACATATATCTGCATATATATGTGGATATGTGTGTCCGTGTTTGTGTAAGTTAATCCTTTTTCTACTTGTCTGCTCCTTTAATTTTGCTACAAATATTAAGAAATATACAACAGAAATCTAATTGATTTAATATATATAAAATGATTTGTAAAATTTATGAATTTAATATTTTCTATTAAATATGCATTTACAGTATTAATATTTATGTGATAAAACTCTCATAAGAATTGGCCATTATTATTTCATTGTTACTTGGATGAGAATAGCAGGACTGTTGTCTAATACAGAAATGTTTAATCTTCATTCCCACCACAGGCAGATTTGCCATGGGGACATGGGACCAGGCCAAGGGTACAAGACTCTAAAAGCTTTAAGTTCCCATAAATTCTGTCAATTTTCTTATCATCTTCAAGGTCATAATTATTCAGAAACTTGAGAAATATCTTACCTGAGGGATTGATAAAGATCGTATTGTCTACTCACTTTAATACTGAAAGGTTTACTTTCTTAGAAATTAGAAACTTTCACAAAGACTAAAACCAACAGAAGAGATGTATTCAAGCCTAAGTTAATAAAAATGCCCTACAGCTATGATCTGTAAGATTGGAGTCTGATGGGAATTGAATGCGTCACTTTACACTCGGAATACTCACATCTTTTGCATTTTTAAAGTTAAAACAAAACCTAGCCTAAAACTTTAAATTTGAATGTCAGTAGAAGACATTTTAAATATTTTATAACCGTGTGCAATTTCAAATTTCTATCGAAAGTGAGACAAAGCTTTTAAAAAAAATAATTTTTAACTAATTTATTAAAGTATTGTTTTTACCAGTTATCAAGAAAGATAAGCTATCATGTTTTAAATTAAATGATCATTACTCTTTAAAAAAAAAATCTCCCTATGAATTTTCCCAAAACAATAATGTAAAGAGCCATATTAATGCAAATACGTAATTAGAAGTTTTTTCTTTTTTATTCAAGTATCCAATCTACAAGTAGTTTCTGATTGTCCACTACTTCCAGGCACTATTCACAGTGCTTTGAATATAGCAGTGAAAAAAGAAAAAAAGTTCCTTCTAGAAGGAAAAACAAAGGAAACATCCTGTCAGAGTTGGAGGAATAACAGAAAATTTAGATGAAGGGTAGAAAACAATGTGGTGTAGGGTGTTGGAAGCAAGGAATAGGGGCAAATAATGTATGGCCTTCAAGTTCAATGTAAGGACTTTATGTTTTAGCTTGAGTGAGATAAAAACCTTTGAAGGATTTTGAGGAGAGTAACATGATCTGAAATGCTTTGAGAAGGATTGGTTTAGATATGTAAGGAGACTATTTCACTAATCTAGAAAAGAGTTGATATACAGAGAATGAACAGTAATGAAATAAATGTGGAAACAGGAAGATAAGAGACTAACTGTAACTGTTTAAGGAGGATGGAAAGGAAGAATAAGGAACAAGTTGAAACTCAGTTTCTGCAATCACAATATGGATAACTCTAGAACTTTCCAGGACCCATCTAATGGGAGTATATTTGTGAACATTTTGTGTGTGTATTTGGGGTTGTGAGGGATAGAAGATAGTAGGAATAAGCTGCGAAGGGTGTTAGGCATTGTTCTCAGTAGACTAGGTAACAGAGCTCACTTTCTAAAATATGCCATTTTCCTGCCATCCTTGTGCATTGTCACTCACAAAAGTTATTGCTTTGATTAAGCTTCAGCTTTTTGTCTTCCTCCACCCCCACCAAAGAGGTGGGGTTTCTTAATAGTATCCCATTGGATATTAAAAAAAAAAAAAAAAATCCAGATTTTTAGGGGCTTCAGTTTGGACCTGCACATCCAAAATCTTCAGCGGCTATGATTCAGGGACACATATAATTATACAAAAACATTTTCAGTGTTCCTTTCCCTCCTGGGACTACTTCAGAGACTTTTTTGAACATCAGTAGACCACATTAGTCAGGGCTTCTTTTGGGATGCTCCAGTCCTTTCCATTGATCTACATGTTATCCTATGTCAGTACCACACTGCTTTGATTACTGTATCTTTATAATAATTCTTGAAATCAATATGTCCGAGACTTCCAAATTTGATCTTCATTTTTGAAATTGTTTTAGCTCTTTTATATCATTTACCTTTTCATGTAAATCTTAATGTGAGATTTTTAAATAATTCCAAAAAACGTATTAGGATATCTATGGTATTACACTATACCCACAGAAAAAATTTGAGAGCTTTGCCATCACAGCAATTTTTAGTTCTTTATTTTATTTTATTTTTTTAAGATTTTATTTATTTGAGAGAGAGAATTAGAGAGAGCATGAGATGGGGGAGAGTCAGAGGGAGAAGCAGACTCCCTGCTGAGCAGGGAGCCTGATGTGGGACTCGATGCTGGGACTCCGGGATCATGACCTGAGCAGAAGGGCAGTCGCTTAACCAACTGAGCCACCCAGGCGCCCCAATTTTTAGTCCTTTAATCCATAATCACAGTATTTCTTCGTTCATTCTTCTTTAAATATGATTTGTAATATTTGATAGTTTACATTGTACAGATTTTGCACACCTCTTAAATTTATTTCTATATCCATTTTAATGATAATTGTGAATGAAGTTTTCAAAAAATATTTTCTAATTGTTAATTTCCAGCATATTTATACAATTGATGAATTTATATTGATCTATATCTTGCTGCCATGCTAAATTCATTGATTGGCTTTATAGATTTTTTTGTGGAAGTAAAATCCTAACCCTAACCTAGTAAGGAGTGTTTTACTTCCTTCTGTACAATTTACATGACTTTTATTTCTTTCATTTGCCTTAGTACACTGGCTAAAATTGTCAATAAACTGTTATATACATGTGGTAAGAACACACAAGTTTTGTCTTTTTCTTGATGTTAGGTAGAATGTATTGAATCTTTCAATTGAGTGTGATGCTAGTAAATAGTGTGCTAGTCAGCCTGTAAAATTCCCCGTAGGTTTAAGATTGCAAAAAATAAATTTTGTTTAACTGAAATCTTTATAATGGTAGATATATTTTTAAAAATAAAAAAAAATAATTTATATTCCAGTTAGTTCTCGCACAGTATGATACTAGTTTCAGGTGTACAATTATAGTGCTTCAACACTTCCATATAACACTCAGTGCTCATCACAAGTGCACTCCTTACTCCCCATCACTATTTAACCCATCCCCCAGCCACCTTCCCTCTGGTAACCATCAGTTTGTTCTCTATAGTTAAGAGTTTGTTTCTTGGTTTGCCTCTCTGTCTTTTTTCCCCCTTTGCTTGTTTGTTTTGTTTCTTAAATTCCACATATGAGTGAAATTGTATGGTATTTATCTTTCTCTGACTTATTTCACTTACTCTCTAGCTCCACCCATGTTGTTGCAAATGGCAAAATTTCATTTTTTATGACTGAGTAAAATTCCAGTGTGTGTATATATATGCATACACACATATACCATATAAAATGTTTACTCCAAAAGAGTATATATTCACTAAGACTGCCTTAATATTTCCCTCAGCTTAATTAAACTGTGGTCAGACTTCTCTTCTCTGTCCTCCTGACTTTCCTCTCATCCCTGCCTTTACAAAGTCTAGACATCTTGACCAGAGAGGTTCTTCTCCTCCCTTTTCTTAGAGGATTTACTATAGGAATCATAAATATGCAAATAATTTCTGCTCATGTGAGTTGTAAATCTTTTTATTGTTTCTTTTTCAGTCATTGTCTATTACTGAACAGAAAAAAAATTAGAATTACCCTAATTTTCTACTTTACAATTTACACTTAATTCTATAGTTCATCTGTCCTTTGGCCATCAGTGAATAAGTGTCCCTCCTTTCATTTTAATTCTTGGGGGCAAGGATCATGTCTCATGCTTCCTGTGTGTCCTGCCTTTTTTCTTTTTAAACTAAAAATTGTACTTATTTGAAGTGTTCAACATGATGATTTGATATACATGTCCATAGCAAAATGATTAACTGAAGTTATACAATCAAGCTAATTAACATGTCATCTCCTTACTTTGGTGTATGTGTATCTGATGAGAGCACCTGGAATCTACTTTCTTAGCATTTTTCCAGTATTCAATACAGTATTATTAGTGAAAATCATCATGTTGTACACTAGTTCTCTAAACTTATTCGTCATACAAAACTGCAACCTTGTACCCTTTGGCCAATATCTTTTCATTTCCCTGGTTCCCTGCCTCTGGCAACCACCATTCTACTCTGCTTCTATATATTTAACATTTTTAGATTCCACATATAAGTGAGATCATGCATTTATTTTTCCTTATGCTTCTGGTTTGTTTCACTTAGCATAATGTCTTAAGGTTCATTCATGTTGTTGTAAATGGCTCCACACTGATCAAGGATCTGCTTGGGTTTCTCTCTCTCTCTGTCTCTCTCAAATAAATAAATCTTTAAAACACACACACACACACACACACTTTGGAGAAAGAGACTACAAAATATCTTGTGTCTGGGTTGTTATGCATTCATGTAAATGCTAGTCATTACATTATAAGGATAGAAGAGTATTCTAAATTCTGGAAGAACCAGCTATCTACGCCAGAGATACTAAAGTACTGGCTCTTGAATCGAGAGTTGATGATGTAAGAGGGCTTCAACAAGTCTAGTTCTAGAACAAAAGAAAATGCCAAAATTTTTTTTTAGTAACTTAATGCTGTAAGTCTAAAACAAATGTAAATGGTGGTTTATATGCCTCAATATTGAATTCATCTTAGATGTAACTAATGCATGTCACCATTTTTCTCTCAAACAAAAAGATTTTTTAAAGTAGATAACAGCTAACATTCTTGTGTTCATAGCATTTAAATATTACAACACACAATCTGAAATTAGTTCAAATATACATAAATACACATACATTGGAAATGCGTAAGTGGATAAATTTTGACTAAAGATTTTATGGCATGCTTCTCATACAAACACTGTAGCATATTGAAATATGTCATTGGTTATTTTCTTCTGAATTTCTCCATATTTTTATCTAAATCACACGTGTATAAATATGTTTTTATGCGGAATCAAATAATACCATTGGATGTATTGTAGCTAAAAGCAGTTCCTATGCCTGCTGTGAACTGAATAGTTATCTGTATTTTAAGCAAAACTTACTGCCTTGGTTGAATTTGCTACATACAATACAACAATTAAAAATCATAGCAATGAGGGAGACAAACCATAAGAGACTCTTAATCTCAGGAAACAAACTGAGGGTTGCTGGAGTGGTGGGGGTGGGAGGGATGGGGTGGCTGGGTGATGGACATTGGGGAGGGTATATGCTATGGTGAGCGCTGTGAATTGTGCAAGACTGTTGGATCACAGACCTGTACCCCTGAAAGAAATAATGCGTTATATGTTAATAAAAAAAAATCATAGCAATGATAAATTTTTAAGGAATGGCGATGTATATTAAAATTTTACTTAACACTTCTGTATCCATTGTTCTATGTAATTTACATACTTATTTTTATCTTAGATTAAGTTTAACAGTTTTGGGTTCTTATAGCAAATCAAATATGCCAATTAAGTGGTTAATTAAGTCAAATATAAAAAAGTTATGTTTACTTACAAAAAAGATTTAGGCATTTCTATGACTAGTTTTAAGGTGCTTCTTGTTTTAATTTAAATAAATTCTCATCATAAAATGAAGCCCTCCTAAAATGTGACTGATACTATTTTGAGGAGGAAGGTACTGACTAATCTTTGTCTTTTATTATTTGCCTCTAGTATTAATGTCATCTTAAAATTTGGAATTAAAATCGACATTTTGCTAAATTTATCAGATATGTAGCTGAATAATAGACTAGATCTAAAATGTTTCCCAAATATTATAACATTATTTTTTCATTTTAAACAATATGCAAATCATATCAAATTATTAAAAAGTGAATGCTTAGGCATATTTAATCTTACAGTTACTTAAGAAAGTAAAGTTGATGTCTGTTGGAAAACTATGAAATTGGTTATTAAATTTTCATTAAGTAACAAAACTATGAGGAATACAAATTGAATGTCAATTACAAATTATCTATTATTTTGGACCCATTTATAAAATAGCAACTGTCAATTACTATTGGATAACTGAAAATCTTCTATATAAAATTTGAATGAATTATAAACTAATATATCTCATAAAGATGACATTATATTATATGGAAGGCATTCATTTTTTTCTTGTGTATTTCTGTTATATTATACACCTTTATTTTTAGAAGTAAGTATAAGCAGCAGTTGCCTTCTGGTATTTGAACCGGTTTTCTTTTACTTTCATGATTGTTCTGCCCTCAATTGCTGCATCATCTTATGTGTTTAACATGAAATGAATAACCAAATTGTTTAATAATGATTCTTAAAGCAGATTGCAACATAAAATTTAAATAGGTGTAATGACTGTGGTCATCCAATTTTTCCTTTCAAAACAAGACATCAGGTTGTATTAACTTGCTAAATTTACCTAGAATTACTGTGCTTATGTTTGGAAAAGACAAGTGTAATAATCCCTGTGAATTTAATCTGAGCAATTACTTACATAAACCAAATTATTTGAAATTTGCAATTCACTTTTATCATTTAATGGCTGGTAGTAAAGGCTAAGATGTTTGCTTGTTAATAGTTTTTCTGGTTAATGAGTGTTTCCAACTATTTTTTTAGTACATATATCAATCATATCTTGAAAATTCAAGCTGAACCTACTTTCAGAAAAGTGAATTTGTAAGCATAATTAACAAGTACTGCCATAGGTGCATATATAAGAAAAAAAAACTGACACAATTGAATTGGCTGGTATATGGGCATGAAGTGTGATAGAAAGCTTCTTGCTCTGATTAATCCTGTGTAGACTCTTGATCACCTGAAGCTTGATAGATCTGACAGAACAATTCAATTTTCATTCTTCTGAGTGACTCTCTAAAATCATTTGCAAATTGAATTAATTTGTTACAATTATGTACATCATAGCTAACAATAGATAGCATAGATAACAATGAAACAGTATTTTCTTACTAGAAATTTTATATAGTAAAAAGTATGAATGGAGTGTAAATAATGGCTGAAGATAATTATTATATCTTAACAGAGCTGAGTAAACCTACCTAACTCCAGATATTTAACAGTGAAATGAGATGATGCCATCCCATCATGTATAGACAAGTAATTGATTTATACCAGTATAGGCTGAACTGAGGTATGATTTTATTTCGAAAGTAAAGATATGTTCTAATTTTTGTATTTTGTGAACTTAGAAGTAATTTAACCCAGTAGTGAGACTATTGATTTATTTTATATATTCAGGGATATATACATATAAATGTGTAAATCCCTTCAGATGCTTCTGCAGAACTTTGTGCCAAAATGTAGAATAAGTGGAAAATTGTACACTTCATCATACGTGTATCCTATATACACTGCATCACACACATATATATCCCATACACCGATGAAATCTATACATACACACACAGGCTTTAATGTATAGTGTTAGTGTAAGGCATATACATATACATGCACACGTATGTGTGTATGTATCATTTATGTATGGATATATGGATATATGATCATACATGTGTGATACAATACATATTTTGTACACGGTGATGTAGTACACAAGTTTCCACTTATTCTGTATTTTGACACAAAGTCTTGTAGAAACATCTGAAAGGATTTACATTATGGACGAGAAGAAGATGCATGGTACAAAGCCAGTCAATGCACATTCTGATTCAAAGAGGGGAGTTCCACAATGATTTATGTACTCAAATGACACACAACTTAATTTGATCAAGTTATGCTGTTGCCTTGAAAAATTTAAAACCAATGGGTGGCATGCAAAATAAAACAAATATACTCAAATTACCTTTCTGGGGTGCCCATTCATTGGTCATAAGTCTTAGAGGAAAACAAGTTTGATAATGTGCCTATTTCTCCAGGTTGTCCTGAAGGATCAAATATGTAGTCACAGTTATCCTTAAATTTTCTGCTTTCATGTACCATGTTCAATTGATTGCCAAGTTTGCGAATCTTCTTGAATATCTTCTGCATCAATTATTTCCTCCCATGCTCTGTGCCACACATTAATTAAGGGCCTCATGATTTTGCAAAATTATTCTAACAGCTTCTGACAAGTCTTCATAAATTAATCCTTCGCAGTGTTAAAATATCCAATATGCAAATCTATTCATATGAGTTCTCTATTTAAAATCTTCTAACACATCTTATTGACTACATGATAATATTGTTTGGTGTGGCATATGAAGTATGAAACCTTTCATGGTCTGATCCTTCAATATTCAACTTCAGTTCTGCTAATGTTTCATATACTCTACGTCATCCAAACATTTTAAATGACTGTGATCCTTAAAAGTCAGCCCTGCAAAAATCATTACCACATTCTATACTCTTGTTTCTTATTAGCTGTCAAATGAGTAGCACTACTTATCTGTGAAGATATACCTCAAATGACACTTGTTTGTGAAACTCCCCCCTATTTTGTATACTGTTAGACTACCCCTATGACATTTTAGTCACATCTTAGTGGGTAAGAGCTTAGCCTGATTCATCGTGAATCCTTAGAGCAGGGTAACATCCCTTGCATATTTTCTGCATTTTAGTAAAGAAAGAGAGAGGGGGAATTAATTCTTGTAAATGTGCACTTCTATTTAGACAATTATAATTATCTATCTAGCGAGTGTATGCTTGTGCATATACATGCATAAATTTATGTCAGTATGATGTAATTATATATATCAAGATGATTTTTTCCTATATTTTTGTTAGTTTTTTAGTAATCAGATGTGGTTTCTCTATCAAATATTTTTCAGTTTTCCTATAATCGTTAAGCTATGGCATTTCTATTTTCCTTTCAATGGTCTTAGATACTAAAATGTTAATACCCATTATGTTGCTAGATAGTGTTTTCCATTTGTCTATTACATTTAGCAAGACGTTTACTTTTCTTATCGAATACTCCATTGAGAAACTGTCACTTGCTTTCCAGTATTAAACTCATTATCGTTTGCCTTCAAGAAGATCTCTGAAAAACTTCAAATATATTACCACATTGCTAGTAGTTTCCACATTATAGATCTTTCAGTGATCATTTAAAATAATGTTACATTAAACTAAAATGACTCTTTTCTGACATGAAAAAACACAGCTTGTATTACTGAATGATACAGATTCAGGGAAGAAGTATCTGTGATGTCATTTCATATATTATAAAAAGATTATTTTGAGTAATAAGAAAAATCCTATCTGCTCTACAGAAACTGACGTTGTAGATATTTATTTTTTGCAAAGATAGATTTGTAATGCAGTTTTAAAAACTGATAGCAAATTCATCAGCTTATGGTAAACCAAAAGGTTTTCATTTCATTTATTAAATATTTATCTCATTAGTAAAAGCTATATATGCCAGGCCTGCATTTCATATATATGTACACACATACATATGCATATGTAACAGGAGCCACTAAAAAGAAGCATTTAGAGAACAAGAAACATAATATAAAATTTGAAATATTTCCTTAAGTGATAATACAATATCTGAATAATATACACATTAATTTAGAATTTATAATGAATTTAATTAAAAGTTTCTTATATCAGACTTTGTGGTTAGATACTGTTATTTAATAAGATTAAATAAATTGGCTCTATATTGAAAAAACTTACTTGAGTTAATTTGCTATTAAACTTTGTGGTAATGGAAATATGAATCCCCTTTTGCTCTGTTTATACATTCATGGTATCTTAATGGTTACTATCCACTGAAGGGTAAAGGTATACAACATAAAAATTACAGTGTACTTTATAAGATAAATTTACAAAGCAGCTCTGAAATAATCTTCTGAGAATATATGTTCTTACTGCAAAGACCCTTGCTAACCTCTTTACACAAAGAGGCCATGCATGACATCATTGACTAGAATACATAGCAGTAGTTACTACTACATCATTTTGGTTTTAGTCATACCCACTCTGGGTCATCTATGACAAAAGAAAATTAATTATTCGAATTATATCCTAAGTGATTATCTTGTTGTGGGAAAACCATCATCTATGAATAGTACTAATCTGATAGTTTCAATCCCTTATTTTATAGTCTTGATTGATATGGAATGTGGGTCATCCATCATATAAAATATATTGAAAACATATGAAAAGAAAAAAACTAGAAATTACCCTAATTTTAGACTATTTAGGGTGATCTTTTTAAGTAAAGATATTTAATAAATGACTTGTCAGTTTGTCAAGTGAAAGCATAAGCTTTACTGACAATTGATTCTTCTTTATTTATATACAACATGCACAATAAACATAAGTTTCTCCAATATTTAAATATATTTGAAAACTTAAAAAAATATCTAGAGTATTAAAATCATACCTAAGATTGTTGATTCAGTAAATGTTTTAAACCCATTAAACAGAAAAACATACATGAAATGTTACAATGAAAACAAATCTGTAATGCTGCAGTAATATCATTAACTGAATGTAAGAATCAGAGATTTTAATTCAATAAATATACTAATTTTTGCCTTACTCTTTTATGGAGTTAAGTATACTTTGTTATATATTTTTGTTTTTTGTTTGTTTGTTGTACCTACTTTCAGATTTCTACAAATCAAAAATAAAACAAATCAAAAATAGCAGACAACACAGTATCTGATTTATTTTTAATAAGATCTTACTCCAGTCGCAGGTACTTGGTTTTTAGCTCCAGGACATTCTGAGGGTTCTTTTGTCACAGAATTTTATTTGTTACATGGTGGGACACTTTCATCCTATCATGAATATCATATATATCTATATACCTACCTATCTATCGATCGATTGGTCAGTCGATCATCTATCTCTTTAAAACTTTATTTTGAATGCACATATTCCTCATTAATATTTTATTACAATTAGTAGAACTACCATCTTTTATGAAACAAGGGCTTCAGTTTGCATAGTTGCTTTTCTTTCAGGATATTTTGTTAATTCATTATTAGTGAACATACTACTGGAATAATCCTTTTAAGTGCATATTTTATATGATCCTATTATTTTCTGCATACTTACTGTATGACCTCAAAACTGATTGGCTTACAAACTTTATTTAACCATTTTCTACTTCTACAGTAAAACAAGAACATATTGAAACTTATAAACTAGATTTTACAAAAGAAACAAAGCCATGCTAACATCTTACTACTTAATAAAATCAAGACATAAATACGTACAGTGATATACAACCTTCTGTCTTAGAGTTGCCTTGTCTATGCTGTATATTGACATGCCTGTCAAATATTACGAATTCATCAAGTTTTGCCAAATTTCTTTACTTTTCCTGATTTATTTCATCGTATTATTATTATTTGATGTTCCAAGTATTATAGCTTACTGAAAAAACCCGTTGAGCAGTCTTCTGGATCTTACCATTGCCTTTTGCTTTTCCTCGAAGCATCTCTAGTTCTGGTGATAGCAGTATGTTTCAGATGCATCTTGATTTTTCTTGGCCCAGGGCGTAAGATCAGCTCTTGCCCAGTGATTCCTGGTTTTGTTAGCAACCAATTATTTTAGGGATCAAATTCTGAAACCTAATGGTGCTTCTGAGTTTGATAGTGAGCAAAATGATTTGCAGTCACTATTTGTTTACCTCAACATTGACAGAACAAGAAAGTACATATTTTAAGAATGTATTCACAGTGAATTTTTTCCATTTGAGCTCCTTTTCTTGGAGTAGTAGTTGTATCAACTATTAAGATTTCTTCGACTTTAACACAGAGTTTCTGAGGTCAACTTAACCTGACATATGGATAATAATAGGAGTTAGGAGAAAGGGGGAGTTTAAATAGAAGACTCATATGTTGAAAGCACAGTGTATTTAAGGAAAAGAAGTATTTTTTAGGGGAAAATTGCATGAAATAAGCTTGTGTAACATATAGGGAGATAATATGGCCTTTTTTTGTTCATTTCAAAAATATGTGGTTTTGTTTGTATTGGTTTGTTAGTTTTGTATGTTTAAATTTTTGGTTTAGTTTTGTTTTTGTTCTTGTACTTTTTCTAGTGACAATGGGAATTGATTAACAGGGAGATGGCAGAAACAGATATTGTTTTAAAATTTCATTTAATTATTGAGCAGACTGGTGAGTAGGCAAGTAGTGAAAGTTACTACATTAGCACAGTTAAGGAGGTACGTTGGCTTGCACCACAGTGGTGGCATCGTGTACAGAGAAGCAAGTGGATTCAAAAGATATTTAGAACGGAAATGCAAAGAGATTTTGCATTTAATTGGAAAAGTGGTCAGAAAGGGGAAAAATAATGAAGTGTGAAAGATAAATACCAAATTTAAACCTTTCTGAACTGGGCAGATTTCTGACACATTTATTGTAACAGAAAACACTGGAAAAGGAAGAGTTTGTTTTGTCTTTTTATTATTAACATTGGTAACCTTGAGATATGTTTAAATTGTCATTTTGATTATTCACATCAAGATATACTGTAATTAGATTTATGAGGACTTGAAGAAACTGAATCCTAAAGGATAGTAAGCACATAGTTTATCAGAAGTGATAGGTTTGACATTTTAAATGAAGGGAAGTGATTGTGAGTACAGTTCTGAACATGTGATACATTGGAGTGCCTGTGAGATACTCATTTGAGGGTATCCAAGAGATTCTTTTTTTTTTTTTAAAGATTTTATTTATTTATTTGAGAGAAAGAGAGAGCACAAGACGGGGGAGCGGGAGAGGGAGAAGCAGACTCCCTGCTGAGCAGGGAGCCTGATGCGGGACTCGATCCCGGGACTCCAGGATCATGACCTGAGCTGAAGGCAGTTGCTTAACCAACTGAGCCACCCAGGCGCCCCAAGAGATTCTTGATTATATAGGTCTGAATCATAGAGAAAAATTCTCAGGAAAAGTTACACATCTAGAATTACTGGGTTAGAGATGATAATTGAAGGCTTATGAGCAGATTATATCACCTAAACAGTCAATCAGAGAGCAAGGAGGATGAGCAATTAGCTTTGATGCAAAGGAGGACAGATCTGCAAAGGACACAGAATTAACAGTCAGGGAAACAGGAAGGGAGCCTGGAGGCTTTTGTGCTCCAGAAGCAAATGGAAAGGGTTCTCAAAAGGGAGTGAATAATCACTAGGATTAAATGCTGTTGCAACCTGCAGTAGATGTGGGATGAATTAGGTCAATTAAAATATGATGGTCATTAGTGTTTATGGCAAAAATTACCTTTTATGAATTATTGGGGGCAAAATTGAGACCAGCCTGACTTGAGAATGATTAGAATGTAAAACATTAGATATAATCTGTCTAGAAGTTACTTTTGTAGGAAAGAGAAATGACATAGTAGTTGCTAAAAGGATACTAGGTTTGAAGGAAGGTTCTGTTTTGTCTTTTTTAAATTTTTTAATTAACATTGGTAGCTTGAGATATGTTTAAATTAGAATTATTATTTTGAATGTTCACATTAAGATATACTGTAATTTGATTTATGAGGACTTCTTGAAGGAACTGAATCCTACTCAGAAGGAGCACATAATTTATCAGAAGTGATAGGTTTTAACACTAAATGAAGGGAATATCGTAGGCAAAATTGTAAAATGTGGTGTGTTTATAAAATTAAAAAACATTTCATTTGTTCATAGTATATATTTTATAACTATAATAATGTAAGAAATACCTTTATAAATTACTCAGAAGTATGGAAAAAAGTTTAAGGTTAATAGAATAGAGTGGTTAATGATATGTTTTAGATTATATGATTTTAATATATATCATTTATTTGTAAACACAGTATATTCACATCTTTATGAGTAACTAAATGAAGGTCCCCTTTAGAAATATTTTCATCCACCTACATGAATATAATGCTGAAAGGGATATATCTTAACAGGTGATATCTAGTATCTTTTACTAAAATTGGTTTTATTTCCTTCACCAAGGAAAGGGGTGATGAGAGGCTATGTTGTAAAAAAGGCCATGTCAAGAAAAAGACAGATGATCATCACCCAGAAAACAAGGGGGCATTTTCTTGTTGACTTTTGTCTCTTCTGTCAGGGAAATCCCTCTGAGGTTTCAGACTTTCAAAATATTTGACACAGTATTTTAGAAATGGCTAACACTGTTGCAGAACACGGTATAAAATATGAGATTTAATTTTACGTAAGTTTCCAATTCTATATCTCATTGTTCACTTTGTTTACTCCAGATACAAAGATTGTTGCTTGAGTTAAGTATTCCTCTGAATAATAGTTTTGCTTTAAGTCAAACATGTCATTTTCATTTGGTTCTCTGACTGAATATATCAAAGTTCTTGATTCATGACAAAATATGTTTTATTTATTCTGTCTGTTATATGAATTATTTTGGATTTATTAAGTTTATCTGATTGATTACTCAGTTTATCTCATAAAATGAAAATGTGATAGGAAATTGGGTGATTATCTAAGGAAAGGTCTTTGCTAAATTGGCTTCTGTCAAAACAAGTCAGTTCCATTTAAAATTTTTTTGATAATTTATATTATTGATATTTTCCTGTTAAATGTCTCTTTCTATAATTATTTTGGAGATAAATTTCTGCTAGTTAATCTACATTGTTAAAAAATGTTTTATAATGATAGAATATTTTATTTTATTTATTTTTAAAGATTTTATTTATTTATTTTAGAGAGAGAGAGAGTGTGTATGTGCACGTGAATGAGCCAGAGGGAAGGGCAGAAGGAGAGGGAGAGGGAGAGAGAATCTCGAGCAGACTCCCTGCTGAGCATGGAGCTGATGCTGGACTCCAGCCCAGGACCCTGAGATCTTGACCTGAGCTGAACTGAGTTGGACGCTCAACCCACTGAGTCACCCAGGAGCCCCAAATATTTTATTTTTTAATTAATTAGATCAATGAAAACTAATATAGCTTTATATTAGGGGGCATGATGATAATTTGCTTAACTTGTAGCCTGTCATTGGAACACTAAAATAAATGTAATATTTGTGAATGCCAAAGAGTTAATTAAGCACAAGTGAGCACATTTCAGCATCTGCTTTTTAAAATTCTAAAGCAGTTAATACTAATGTATCAGCTGTCATATGTATTTATAGTTTGATAATTAATGCAAACTTTGCCATTTCTATGAAATCATGAGCTCTTGAACTTCAGATGGATTCCAATAGGAAAAGTTTGGTTAATGGAGGGCATACTTCACAGGTGTAATGTCACTTCTGGGCTAATTTCTCTTATTAAAAATCCTACAAAATTAATGTGCTATGTCTGAAGGATCTGGCTAAGATTGTTAACAAGAATAAAATATTTTAAATTGGTATTTGGAAATCATTAAGAAAGTAGTGAATGAGAAAATACATGAATGTTTATGGACACTAGAAGGATAGAAGTAGAAAGACAATCATATCAAACTATAGATCAACATTTAAGGTCAAGTTGTGGTTGACTTTGAATTTTCTGGACTTAAATAATTTTTGGGCAGTAGAAATTTATTATACTTTTATGAGGGCTGTATCTGTCTTGTAATATTATACTTATTTATGTGTACGAGAATTGTTGGAATCTGAAAATCAGATTAGGAAGAGATATCAATGCAAGTGTGATATATTGAGGTTCAAAGTCATTATGGAGACATTTTATAAGATTTGATAACCCTTAATTGGGTGGGGGAATTAAAAGAATATTTCATGGACAGCTAAAAGAGTTGAAGCTGTTAATACTAAGCAAATGCAAGAATGGTGGTAACATTATACTGTGGAAAAACAAGATTTTTGCCGACTGGAAAGTGTGAAAATGAGTTCATTTTGGATGGAAAAAAGCATAAATAACAACTATCTGTGTAACAATTGACAAGTACTTATTGAGCATCTACTGAAAATTCTAGCATGTTGTTAGCTCAGTGAAGACCAAAATATATAAAATGTATTTTTTTAGAGCTAGTGAGGGTGGGCAGAGAAATGAAAATAGATTTAATTATTCAGTGATTAAGTCAGTCTTGGCAAGGATCTGAATATATGTTCATTTCCATAAGGTGCATCCAGTAGAGTAAGGGACATGAATAAAGGAAGAAAAAATATATAAAAGAGGCACAAGGGCTACATTAGACCAAGGACGCTAAGAGACAGCATGGGGGCAAAAGTAGGGGATCGAAGTTATCAACATTTGCTTTCAGCTAGTTTATTCATTCAAGATTATTTATTTTTGCACACTATTTATCAGGCATTGTAATAGAATAATATTTAATAGTTTTACAGTGGTTCCTTACTATATAGAATTTACAATGTAGTAGTAGAACCAAACTTTGAACAGATAATTAAGAACAGTGATGTAATTTCAATTGACGTGAGTGCCATAAAATAAAAATCAAGGTTGAAGAGATTATTTTTTGGTGTGTAACTTAGGAAACAGTACATCGGGTAGGGGTATCATGAAAGTTTTTTGGAAGAAGGGGTATTTACATATGGGACTGAAGGATGTGTAAAAATGTGTGAAGCAAGAATAAAATGGAAATATAAGAATAACAGATGTCATGGCCAGTAGCATTCCTGAGTAAGATAAACGCCTGTTTCTGGAAATTTTCCGGACAGTAATAAGAATAAAGAGAGGATTTTAAAATCCTCGTAGTAGTATGCCATGATAAAACTTGTGCTTTAAATGAGGGATTGGCAAACTATTTTTTTTCTCCTTAGTGGACAAAAAGAGTACATATTTTGGATTCTGCAAACCTTTCAGTCTGTCACAACTTTTTATATTATTAATAAACTAAAGTTTTTAGAAGAGTTTTAGGTTCAAAGCAAAATTGAGTGGAAGGTACAGAGAACTCTCATATATTCCTTGTCCCTACACATGCCCAATTTCCCCCAGTATTTACATCCCACACCACAGTGGTACATTTGTTACAACCGATGAACCTACACTGACACATAATTATCACCCAAAGTCCATAGTTTACCATCAGAGTTCACTCTTGGAGTTATAAATTCTACAGTTTTTTTTTTTTTCCCCCCAAATGTATAATAACATGTATCCACCACTGTAGTGCACAGAATAGTTTCACAGCCTTAAAAATCCTCTGTGCTCCACCTATTAATTCTTCCCTCCCCTTGAGCCCTTGAAAACCACTAAAATATTTACTGTTTCCATAGTTTTTTGCCTTTTCCAGAATGTTATATCGATGGAATCATACAAAATAAAGCCTTTTCAAACTGGCTTCTTTCACTTAGTAGTATGCATTTAAGTTTCTTCCACAGCTTTTCATGGCTTCTGTGGATGTACCAGAATTTATTTATTCATTCATCTACTGAAGGACATCTTGGTTGCTTCCAAGTTTTGGCATTTATAAATAAAGCCTCTATAAACAGAGTCTCTTATGGTTTGCTTCCCTCTCTCTTTTTCCCCTTCCCTGATGTTCATCTGTTTGTTTCTTTAATTCCACATATGAGTGAAATCATATGGTATTTGTCTTTCTCTCACTGACTTATTCACTTAGCATAATATACTCTGGTTCCATCCACGTTGTTGCAGATGGCAAGATTTCATTCTTTTTGATGGCTGAGTAATATTCCGTTGTGCGTATGTACCATTTCTTCTTTATTCATCCATCAGTCGATGGACATTTGGGCTCCTTCCATAATTTGGCTATTGTTGGTAATTCTGCTGTGAACATCAGAGTGCATATGTCCCTTCGAATCAGTATTTTTGTAGCCTTTGGGTAAATACCTAGTAGTGTAATTGCTAGATTGTAGGGTACTTCTGTTTTTAACTTTTTGAGGAAGCTCCATACTGTTTTCCAGAGTGGCTGCACCAACTTGCATTCCCACCAACAGTATAAGAGGGTTCCCCTTTTTCCACATCCTCGCCAACATCTGCTGTTTACTGTGTTGTTAATTTTAGCCATTCTGACAGGTGTGAGGTGGTATCTCATGGTTTCATTTGTATTTCCTTGATGGTGAGTGATATTGAGTGTCTTTTCATGTGTCTATTGGCCATCTGGATGTCTTCTTTGGAAAAATGTCTATTCATGTCTTCTGCCCATTTCTTAACTAGATTATTTGTTTTTTGGGTGTTAAGTTTGACAAGTTCTTTATAGATTTTGGATACTAACCCTATATCAGGTATATCATTTGCACATATCTTCTCCCAGTCTGAAGGCTGCCTTTTAGTTTTGTTGATTGTTTCCTTCTCTGTCCAGAAGCTTTTTATCTTCATGAAGTCCCAGTAGTTCATTTTTGCTTTTGTTTCCCTTGCCTCTAGAGACATGTAAGAAGTTGCTACGGCCGAGATCAAAGAGGTTGCTGCCTGTATTCTCCTCTAGGATTTTGATGGTTTCCTGTCTCACATTTAAGTTTTTCATTTATTATGAATTCATTTTTGTGTATGGTGTGTAAGGTGTAAGTGGTCCAGTTTCATTCTTCTGCATGCTCCTGTCCAGTTCTCCCAGCACCATTTGTTGAACAGCCTTTTTTCCATTTGATACTCTTTCCTGCTTTGTCAAAGATTAGTTGACCATTTGGTTGTGGGTCCATTTCTGGGTTTTCTATTCTGTTCCATTGATCTGTGTGTCTGTTTTTGTTCCAGGACCATACTGACTTGATCACTACATCTTTGTAATATTTCCTGAAGTCCGAAATTGTGGTGCCTCCAGCTTTGCTTTTCTTTTTCAAGATTGCTTTGGCTATTTGGGGTTATTACTGGTTCCATAGAAAGTTTAATATTGTTTGTTCTAGTTCTGTGAAAAATGCTGGTGGTATTTTGATAGGGATTGCATTAAATGTGTAGATTTCTTTGGGTAGTATGGATATTTTAACAATATTTGTTCTTCTGATCCAGGAGCATGGCATGTTTTTCCATTTCTTTGTTTCCTCTTCAATTTCTTTCATAAATATTCTATAGTTTTCAGATAAGAGATCTTTTACCTTTTTGGTTAGGTTTATTCGTAGGTATTTTATGTTTTTGGTGCAGTTGTAAATGGGATCAATCCCTTGATTTCTCTGTCTGCTGCTTTATTATTGGTGTATAGAAATGCTACAGATTTCTGTATGTTGATTTTGTATCCTACAACTTTGCTGAATTTGTGTATCAGTTCTAGCAAGGTTTTGGTGGAGTCTTTCCGGCTTTCTACGTAGAGTATCATATTAACTGTGAATAGTGAAAGTTTGACTTCTTCCTTGCTGATTCGGATGCCTTTCATTTTCTTTTGTTGTCTGATGGCTGAAGCTAGGACTTCCAGTACTACGTTAAATAATGGTGGTGAGGTTGGACATCTCTGTCTTGTTCCTGACTGTAGAGGAAAAGCTCTCAGTTTTTCCCCATTGAAGATAGTATTAGCTGTAGGTCTTTCAAATATGGCCTTTATGATGTTGAAGTATGTTCTTCTATTCCTACTTTGTTGAGGATTTTTATCAAGAATGGATGCTATATTTTGTCAGATGCTTTTTCTGCATCTATTGGGAAGATCATATAGTTCCTATCCTTTCTTTTATTAATGTGGTGAATCATGTCAATTGATTTGCAAATATCAAACCACCCGTGCAGCCCAGGGATAAATCCCACTTGATCATGGTGACTGATTCTTTAAATGTACTTTTGGATTTGATTTGCTAGTATCTTGTTGAGAATTTTTGCATCCATTTTCATCAGGGATATTGGTGTGCAATTCTGTTTTTTAGTGGGGTCTTTGTCTGATTTTGTAGTCAGGTAATGCTGGCCTGGTATAATGAGTTTGGATGTTTTCCTTCCATTTCTATTTTTACAGTTTGAGAAGAATAGGTATTAACTCTTCTTTAAATGTCTATTAGAATTCCCCTAGGAAGTCATCTGCCCCTGGACTTTTGATTTTTGGGAGATTTTTGATTATGAAAGTCTGTTTTGTTTTGTAAGAAGCTGCCAATCTATCTTCCAAAGTGGCTGCATTTTGCATTCCCACCAGCAGTGAATGACAGTTTCTGTTGCTCTACATCCTCAGCAGCATTTCAGGTTGTCAGTGTTTTGGATTTTGGTCATTCTAATAGACGTCTAATAGTATTTCATTGCTATTTTAATGTACAGTTTCTACTGACATGTATGTTGAACATCTTTTCATATGCTTACTGCCACCTGTGTATCTTTGGTGAGTTGGTCTGACATGAATCTTCACCTCTGCTCTTGTGTCAAAAAATCAGCCATGACAATAAATAAGTTAATAAGTGTGGCCATGTTTCAATAAAATTTTATGAACATTGAAATTTGTATTTCATATAATTTATTTTTTTTTTAAGATTTTAATTATTTATTTGAAAGAGAGAGAGAGAGCGAGCGTGAGAGAGCACAGGGCGAGTGGCAGGCAGAGGGAGAAGTAGGCTCCCCACCAAGCAGGGAGCCAGTTGCAGGGCTCCACCCCGGACCCTGAGATCACGACCTGAGGTGAAGGCAGACGCTTAACCGACTGAGCCACCCAGGTGCCCCAAATTTCATATAATTTCTTTGTTTCACTAGGTATGATCCTTCTAAATTTTCCAGTTATTTTAAAAAATATAAAAACTATTTCTGACTTCCAAACTGTGCAAAAGCAGGCAGTTGGCCTGTAGTGGTCTGTGGGTATTAGTGTGCTGGCTTCTGCCCAAATCACTGAAGTAGGCCACAAATGGGGGCAGGAAAGAGAGTTAGGAAACGGTTAGAGACAGTTACTCCAACAAATAGTTCTGATAGGTGGAAAGAGTGCAGATTTTTAAAAGATAACTAGCTGCTATTTTTCCTATGCTTATTTCCCCCTTGATTTTTTAAAAAAAATATGCTATAATAGGTCCATTACATCTTTGATTGAGAGAGAGACTCAGCAGGAATTGTCATAGGTTTGGATATATAGGGAGTAAGTTAGAAAAGAAAGCAAGAAAAATACTAAGAATTTTTGGGAAATTTAAAGGACAGTGAAGTATTAACTTAAATGATACTATTGGTGAGATCCTAGAATATATTAATGAAAAAAAGGGGGGAGGAAGAATATGCATTAAAATGCAACAGTGAGTCTAAAGATTTCACGGATTTTTCTGGAACCTTAAAGATGGAAGAATTTTGCCATGTATTAATAGAGGGGGGCATTCTATGTAAAGACAATAGTATGAATAAATATGGGAGAATACGTGATGAATGTGTGTGTATGTGTGTCTGTGAGTTAAGCTTATTCTTTTGTTACATAACATTTTACAGCTACAGTGTTTATTTATAAATAAGGATATTGGTTTCTTGAATGGTTGTGCAGAGATGATTTCTTAAACTATTTTTTAAGTTTGTTTATTTTTAGTAATCTCTACACCCAGTGTATGGGGCTTAAACTCACGACCCTGAGATCATGAATTGCATGCTCTTCTGGCTCAGCCAGCCAGGGGACCCAGAAATGATGTTTATATTTAGTAACATAAGCAGGCATAAGCTAGTAGTTATTAAGGTATTAAAATAATTTATTTTAATAAATATTTACAGTGACCCTCTTATAAGGTAGGCATGCTTCTCATTATTAAAATATAGTTAAAAATAAATAACATGGTCTTGATCCCAGAAAGTTCATGAACTATTAGAAGGTTGAAAACCTTTAGGTAAAATGTGATAGCTACTAAATCAGGGATATTAATTAATAACATGCAATATGGGCAACAAGGAAGGATAGACTAATTTTGTTTTACCTTGGGCAGAGGTGGAAGGTAGAAAAGATAACCTGTTCACAATGATGAAAGTTGTGGAAGTGATTTAATATTAAAGAAATAGGTCTAAGAATATCAATAAAATACATTTAGTATATACTGATGTATATATACTTAAAAATGTCATTTTCTACATGATTCCAAATATAACATTTTGGGACATAGAATTGCCTGCTATTTTCTAGTGAGGCAAAATATAGAAATCTGAAGGGGTTTTCTTGATTCAAATACAGAGTATTTCATTAGATTTTATTAAAAGTTGGGACACAAAATCATGTCTTCATTATTTTTCCTTCAAATCTGTAAGCTATATAAGAAGTTGTTTTATAGTTTCTGCTCTATCTAGTGAAATATCCCCAGCCCAAATCAAGTCTTTTATTGCATTTTCCAATCCTCATTATTCAGTTCAGAAACACTGTATCCCTGCTTTGTGTGGTTTTATATGTATATTTTATTTGTATATTTAGCCTCTAGATGACTTTACTCCAGTAACACTTTAATTTAATCTCTCTTGGTCATTTGTTGGTAATTGTATCTTGATACATATTGAAGAAATTGAATGAGAAACTTAAAGAAAAAGTTTATTTGTAATATAATGAATATCATGTTTCATTTTTTCTCCTCTCTTTCTCTCCCTTTTTTTTTTTCTCTCTCTCCAGAAAAAAAAAACAAAACAAGAAACTGAATTTTCACAGAAATGGATTTTCCGAAGTCATATTCTCTTAGCTATGCTCTGTAATTATGTTCACTACCTATAGCAGAGTCATTTTATGTTTAGGTCAATTAAATGACATTAAAACCTTAACTTGATACCTCCATTTATAAGTTACTAGATAATATTCTCTTGATTCATTAACCCTCATAGCACTGTTTTGCTAAAGAAAAATAATTGCCTTTGAGGCAATTCTATCTCATTCTTTCTGTTCATCACATAGGAGAAAAATGTGATGCTCTATATAATTACGCCAATACATACTTCAAAGCTCACACTATATTTCTTTTCCGTAGCTTGTATAATTGCTTCCAATCTTAAATTGCTTAAGGCCAATTAAATGGACAATTATTATAATTTTATTATTTCAATTAACCTTTTGTAAACTTTCAAATATTAAATTTTCCTTTATCATGCATGATGGTAGTAGGTCAATGTAGCTAATTCTAATTTATGTTTCTGACAGAGATTAAAAATGTATTTGTAAAAGAAAAATTTAAAGATGTGCACACTTCAGTTATAACTGGATTAAGCTGCTATCATATTATATTTCATATATGTATATATTTTCTCTTTTACTAAAATATGCATCTTGTCATGGTAACGTAGGGAAGCAATATAGCAGACTAAATAAGAACATACATTTGCGGTGCACCTGGATGGCTCAGTTGTTAAGCGTCTACCTTCATGCTCAGGTCATGATCCCAGGGTCCTGGGATGGAGCCCAGCATTGGGCTCCCTGCTCAGTGGGAAGCGTGCTTCTCCCTCTCCCATTCTCCCTGCTTGTGTTCCCTCTCTCGCTGTGTCTCTCTTTGTCAATTAAATAAATAAAATCTTAAAAAAAAAAAAAAAAAGAACATACATTTGCAGTTCAAAAAAACTAGGTCCATCAAAATTCTATTGAAAAACAACGTAGCTTGGGCGCCTGGGTGGCTCAGTTGGTTAAGCGACTGCCTTCTGCTCAGGTCATGATCCTGGAGTCCCGGGATCGAGTCCCACATCAGGCTCCCTGCTCAGCAGGGAGTCTGCTTCTCCCTCTGACCCTCCTCCCTCTCATGCTCTCTGTCTGTCATTGTCTCTCTCGCAAATAAATAAAATCTTAACAAAAAAAAAAAAAAAAATTTAAAAAAATAAAAAATTAAAAAAAAAAATAAAAAACAAAAGAAAAACAACGTAGCTTATATGTCTTCGGCAACCTATTTAAACCTTTGAATTTTAGGTTCTTTCCAATCACTCTGTGTGTGTGTGTATGCATGTGGGGGGTAGTATTCCTTCCTTAGTGTGTGGGAAGAGTAGGATTATATATATATATTCATAATCTTGTGCTTCTTTTAGAAATTTAAGGCATGATATTTGGCTCCTCTCCTATGCATTTGCTAATGGAAACAAATGCTGCATTTTCCTCATGCTTTATAATGCCTTCTGCCTTCTAATGCCATCCATGCTTATAAAATCTTTAAAAATTCATTATGAGTGTATATGTATGTATCACTGTCTTTTTGTCTTCTGTTTAAAGGCATGATTTAAACTGAGTTGATTTGTAAAGCTTTAAAACACTTTAAATACTTGAGAAGCTAATAGTTTCCTTTAAGTAAACCCTAAGTTGACTGATTTGACATCTACATTTGCCATTTTACATTTGCTTTCTTATTTACCCCAAATCATAATCTTGCAAAACAAATTTTGATAACCTCGGCTGTTATTCAAAATGAATGTTTATACTTTTTCTTGCAAAATAGAAGTTCTTAATGATTAGATAAATTTCCCATTAAACCATGGTCAAAAATATAATCCTTTACTTGGGTTTTTCTCATAAATCAAGTTTCTGCTCCAAGGTTTAGTGCGCAGCCTCTGAACTGATCTGAAGTAAGTGGCCAGATGTTTGGATAAGTCTCAGACACTGAGCTATTTATTCACAACAAAAATCTGAGCATGGGAAATGTGCAAATTAGAAATATACTTTTGGACCAAGATTGTTGAATAAAAACATAATATAATAAATCCTTTAAAATATATTAGCAGTAACTAAAGTCAGAATTTAAAAAGTATTTAAAATTGAAAATTGTAGCACTTATATAGTGGTATCACAATGGAAACATCAAAATTTATTTGCCTGCAAGTGTAAAATCACAGGGTAAATGCAGAGCTAAAGTGTTCCTTCTGAGAAAAATTGAAGAGATGAGCAAACCACAAATGGCCAGAAAAAAAAAAAAAGAAGTATTGCAACAGAAAGAATAGTGCTCACCACATTAAAATGCTGATAGGAAGTGAATATTTATCAGAATACATGAGGCTTAGTGCACCTCAACACAGCTCCAAACTGTACAGTTTATAGAAGCACAAAGAAGGTTAACTGAGCAAACTGTATCTTGGAAAACTTATTATCTTTATCTTGAAAAAAGCCAGAATGAGCAAGTATAAGAACTATGGGGAGGAAAGGAAAAATTTAAAGAAGAAAACCTTTTCTAATTACCTCCTGTCCTAACAGAGATTACAAAAAATGTATATTTTGTGTTTGCCAGCTATGAGAAAAATGGTAGAATAATGAGAGAAAGATCATCAAAGCTCCAGTGTAATTAGATTCTTCAATAAGCATTTAGCTAAAGAGCAAAAATAGATAGATAGATAGATAGATAGATAGATAGATAGAGGGATGATTGTTAGATAGATAGATACATGGACAAACAGGTAAAACAGGAAATGGAGGACACAGGAGAGCAAAAACCCAGAAAAGAATATGAATAAATCCTATATAACATCTTGTTATCATTGGAGTGACCATCTCATCACCTTTGCTGGTGGAGGTGAACTAATCTGGAGAGCCAAAATCCCATCATATTCAAGGTCCTATCCACTCTCAAGGGGAGGAGATCACACAAGATATATGCATTAGGGTTTGGAAATCTCGTGGGCCACCTTAGAATTCTGCCTACCACAGTTTACCCTATGGGCCCACAATTGTCCTCTCTCTAAAATGCAAAATACAGTCATCTCTTTCCAAGTTTCTCAAAAATATAATTCCATTATAGCATCAGCTCAAAGTTCAAAGTCTCATTACATGCAACCAGATCTCATTATTTTGTCAGTATAAAGTCCAAAATCCAAATCAGATCCAGGTAGAGATGAAGTTCCTGGCTGTAATCTATTAAGTGCAGCTGATAGAGCACAATCCTCTCTCTGTAGAACTTTGAATCTATAGAGACAAGTCATCTGTCTCAAAGTGCCAAAATAAATAATGATGGAAAGGCATAGGACAACAATTATGGGCATTATAATTCAAAAAGGGAAGAATGAAAGGTAAAAAAATGAATCAGGAAACCACAACAGTTATGAAATCCAGCCAACAGAAAGTTGGCTCTTTCTAAATTAGGTTTTAAGGCCTGGGAATCAAGTTTCTTTAGCTCTTGATCTTTTGCGTTGTCCTTCTTTTTGCATAAAAGGTAGAATGTGTTTCCAGTAAAACGTACGGTCCGACAGCCTCTTGCATTTTGTACTCTGTCTTTCACTCCAAGCTGACAGTTGTTCTGCTGATAATGATTTTCTCAAGAACTTGTGTCTTACATGTATTTTGAGATTTTTTCCATTAGAGAAAATCCATACCCACAAATCGCTGTAAGGTAATCCTTTCTTGAAAATTAGTTGGCCTTATATGCTTTGGTTTATTTTTGGGTTCTCTATTTTGTTCCACTGGCCTATGTGTCTATTTTTTTGCAGTACTAGACTGTTTGGGTTATTATAGCTTTATAGTATATAATATGGTATACACCTTAAATATATACATTTTTAATTAAAAACAACTGAAAATCAATGCAGTGTGGAATCCTGGGTTGGATCCTGGACTAGGAAAAGGACATCCTTCGGATATCTGGTAAAATTAAAATAAAGTCTGTAATTTAGTTAATTAAAAAAAAAGGGGGGGGAGAGATGGGGCACCTGGCTGGCTCAGTCAGTAGGGCATGTGACTCTTCATCTGGGATCATGAGTTGGAGCCCCACATTGGGCATAGAGATTACTTGAGATTAAAAAAGAGAGAGAGATGATCTTTTCTCTACCTTTGCCTCCTGCTGTGATGGCTGAGAGAAAATTTTCTTCATCTTCCTAGAAGTCCTTGGGTCTGGTTGAGAAGTTTTACCCTTAATGTCTTGAAAGGGCACTTTGCGTGACTAAATGCACTGAAGTTTTGAATTTAGTTACAGCAAAAAGTTCAATGACACACTCGGTTTTTTTGTTTGTTATGTTTGTTTTTCCTGTGCCCCTTTGGGCAGCCATATCTGACCACTTAACATCTTCTATCAAACCGGAGGCTGAGACTTTTCAAAATCACCCAGTCCTTGTTCTTTTTTGTTTAATGGTTCTTTCATAAGTTTATGTCTGTAGTCTCACCATTTATTGTGAGCAAAGAAATCATGCATCTTCAACACTTTATTTGGAAATCCTTCAACTAATTATGTAAGTTCTTTGGTTGCAAATTCTGCCTTCCAGAAGGCAAACCGTATTACTTTTGTTTGAAACTGTCAATTATATTTTAAAGATACTTAAGCAATAAGAAAAATGCATGGTTTATATATTCCTACATGTTTATCACTTTGCTGCACTTCATTTCTTTATCTAGATCAAATATTGGTCTGATACCTTTTCTGTTCCTATCCCTGTTTGTAGTGTAGGTCTTCTCTTGAGCAAACTTGCGAGATTTGTATGCTTAAGATATCTTTACCTTTGTATTTGAAATATATTGCCTATAAGTATAGGACACAAGTTGCCCATGGCTTTGTTTTCTTTTTCCAGTCAATACTTTAATTATGTTGTTCCACTGTTTTCTCCCTTGTTTTGTTTCTGAGAATTCTGATTTGATTCTTTGTTTCTGTGTATGCAGTATGTCTTTATTCTCTGGCTACTTTTAAGATACCTTCTTCATCATCGTTTTAAACAATTTGATTATGATTTACCTAGATGTAGTTTTTTCATCTTTTTTTTTGTGTGTTTGGGTTTCATTAATATTCTTAGATCTTTGAATTTATAGTTCTCACCAATTTGGAAAATTCTCAGGTGCTATTACTTCAAATATTTATATGTCTTCCTTTCTCAGGGCTATCCTTCAAGGACTCCAATTATGTTCGCAGTATTTAAGAACATTTTAATATTTCAGTCTGCTTAAACATTTCCCAAAGTATACTAGTACTTTATTACTTTCAGACTATTTTTTTCTACTTTCAGTTCCAAGTTTGATACTTTCTCTTCTTTTGTCTTCAGGTTTACTAATTGAACTTCTTTCCTTCCATGTCTAATTTGCTACCAATAATTTTAAGTGCATTTGTCATCTCAGACATTGTATTTTTCATCCCTAGAATTTTAATTTGGTTATTTTTAAAATATCTTCTGCTTCCTTACTTAACATACTAAATCTGTATTTCTCTACCATCTTAAACCTATTCAGTATAGTTACAGTAACTTTTAATATCCTTGTTTACTAATTCTGTGTTATTTCTGGTTCTATTTCTATTAATTGACTTTTTTATCCTCACTATGGATTTTATCTTCAAGCCTGTTTGTATGCAGCTAATATTTTATTAGATGCCAAAAATCGTGAACTATATTTTGTTAGGGTCTGAATATTTTTATACCCCTATAAATTTTCTTGAATTTGTTATAGGACTCAATTAAATTATTTGGAAACAATTTGAAAGGTCAGAAGCTGACTTTTATGGTTGGTTTGGAAGGACCAGAATAAACTTTAATTCAGAGCATGCGGTGAACAGAAAAATGAAACTTAAATGTTACCTTTCATTCACTGGGGTCATCTGATACAGGACATTACTTGTCTCCTTGACTCCCTAAGCCATTCAAATGTATGTAATGGGGCATAATGACATTTTGGGTCTTGTGGTGTCAGTAACAGTTCAGAACTTGTAATCAGTACCTTTCAAAGTATGTGAAAATTTTCCTTTCCTCAGTGAACACTTACACATATAAATGGCCTTAAATTCCTCTGGTAAAACATTAAAGAAATCCTTACCTTATATATTTGCTATAACATTGCAAGCATGGTCTTTTCTCAAGTGGACACTGCTACTCTTTTGAATCAAGGATCTTTGAGTCTGAGAATTGGCTTGAATCTGGAACTAGGTAAAGAATGGTGTATTTCTCACTATGGTGGCTAACGTCACCCTTTGTCATCTGTTCCTGTCATTTTTATTATATAGAAAAAATGGCAGAATTATGCTACTTCAAGTACATATACATTATTTTAAATTTCCTAAGTGTAAACATATAAAAAAATACTAAATTGAATTTTTAAATTTAATATCATAGTCTAAGTTTTAAGATGATAGATTATGTTATCACCACAAAACAGCTTCAGTATAAGATCTTGGCACAAGGAGGACTGGAAAAGAGCTGTGTAATCACTATTCATCTGATTACTAAAATACTCTATGATATAGAACAGTATTTTTATTAGCTAATTAGTTGAGTATGATATTTTAACATTCTCATTACTTCTTAGTCAGTGGAAATAGGATGCCAAGAAGAGAATTATAAAAAGTTACCTTATATATCCAAAAGGTTAAACACATTAGTACATATATTAAATTTTGTTTAGTTTGTCTTTACAAAAAAAAAGTGTATTAATTTTTATGTTTCAACTAAAATCTTCTTTCTCCCTTTCCAACTATGTCACTTGTCTTGTATTATAAAACTTCCAAACATTACCTCAAGTCCAGCTTAATAAGTAGGACACCTAAAGGAACATTATTAAAGAAGAAAATCTTACCACCATTAGCAAATTGTCAACTTCTGACAATATAGAGAAATAAATCAGTCTTACAGATTTTAGGCATAAGCATGGATTTAGGTGTAATTCAGAATCAAAATCATATGTTAGATTTATTTGTCAGTGTATATTTATTAGGAAAATTTTAATAAACATTTTTAAAGGTTAAATTTAGACCCTTTGCATGAAAAGGTATTCATATGCGAAAACCCTTGATTTTCCTTTTATGTCATAATTAACTGTCCAAATTCTAGAGGAAAAAATAGTATACAATGAATAATAAAATAATCTAGATTGCAAACAAAATAATCTGACAGTGTACTTTTGTAGAAACACAGTTGACTATATCTAAAGTTGATTTCCTTCATGAAAAAAAATGTTTCAATAGTGCCAAGTATTTTAAAGCGTTAAGGCATACCTCATTTTATTGTGCTTTGCAGATACTGAGTATTTTTTACAAATTGATGGTTTGTGGCAACCCTGCATGGAGCAAATCTGTTGGTGCCATTTTCCCACCAGCATTTGCTCACTTTGCATGTCTGTGTCACAGTTTGGTAGTTCTCACAATATATCAAATTTCTTCCTTATTATTACATTTGTTATATTGATTTGTGATTACTTATTATGACTTGCTGAAAGTTCAATTGATGTAAATTAGGATTTTTGTCAATAAACTTTTTTAAATTAAGGTATGTGCCTTGTTTTTTTTCAGAAACGATGCTATCGCACATTTAACAATCTATAGTATAGTGGAAACATAACTTTGTATGCACTGGGAAACCAGAAAATTCATTTGACTCATTTTATTGTGATGTTCGTTTTATTGCAGTGATCTGGTTTGCCTGTTATGTGTTTGTTTTTGTTTTTTTTTCCCAATAAGTTTGAATACAGAAGATTATGCCAGGCTCCTTGCTAGTTTATACAGTCAGACCTGTGGTACTTGGTGCACACACAGGTCTTATATTTTGTTCATGCTCTTTGCTCTAAGAGCAGCTATATGTATATGTCACTATGTTGTCAATATTTAATAAGACACCATGCAGGTAGTTGAAAATATTTGTGTTTTAATTGATCTAATTTTGTTGTACCCGAGATATTTTAATGGAAGTTTTTTAGTAACGTTAGAAACAAGCTATAACATTCTTCTTATAGTGAAAAAGTGAAAGATATATAGTATGTGATAGTAGTTTTATTATACATGTTTATTAAATTTGTTCAAATAAGTAGAATTTAGAATTCATTATTTTATGTGCCTTCAAAGCTATTTCAGTTTCTAATTAAAATTGAGCTTTTGGTTTTTCTTCTTTTTCAAGTTTGATTATCTTCATTTCTTAAGGCCCTTAAAATTTGTTATTGAAAATGAAAGAAATGGTGCTATATATTGCATGGTAATAATTAGTTCCCTTTTTTTAAACCGAAGTTTGTAATACACTGACTGAAAATTTCTGCTTCCACAGTAGTTCATAAGAAAATGCTTTTGAAGAAATCCATTTATTCTCTCCTTACCATTTGCCTAAAGACAGAGAAATTTCTACATAGATCAAAGGAATGATTGTAGCTGTTTCACTTGTCTGTGAGCTATGACAATTTCTACACATTAACACATTCAGTTTTTCCGGTTATTGTTATTGAATCCTTCGCATACTAGGCCTTAAGTGATTTTTGAGTTGATGTACATGCTAAACTGTAAATTGTATGATTGACCATTGTGGAATTTGTAATAATGTAGCTCATTTAATAAGTATTGTATTATCATATAAAGACCTATTTTATTTTACTTTTATCATTAATAGAGCCTACTTTAACACTATACCCAGGTATCTATAGCATTGATAGTATTAGAAATATAACTCCCGTTATATTCTAACGTTTAGGATTATTCAGATGGTCATTTCAAATATACAGTGCTACCATAATTGCAGTAAATTTGCTGGTGAATATCAAGCATCCAGTTTCCTGGAATAAATACTCATATAAAATTTTTATGATGATACATATAGGTATAAATTTATAATGTTAGTGTTGAAAATTATGAATTAGGAGAGGATATCATTGCTGATTACATAATGATATATTTCTGGCTCTTGAACTACTCAGGAAATCTTGATATGCTGAAAATATACATTAATGTATTTATTAAATATAAGCAAATAATTAAGTTATTCTGTATAGTTTATATAGACAATATTATTTTAGTACATGGTTATTTTTATACCATAACAAAGTTAAATATAGTGAAAAATACTGTACAAATACCCGAATGTATGTTAATATTATACATTTATTTTAACATATTAGGTAGTGATATTTCATTACTGTTGGCCAAAAACAGTGGATTTCTTACATGGCAAAATTATTAAGAAGTCTTTCTTGAATTAACCCCCTAGAAGATATAAATGTTTCTAAGTATATTATGATAACCCACCCATTTTTGTGAGAGGTATTGTATTTTATAAACACTTGACAGAAAACTCATTTTATAGAAACACAAGATAATTTTTATAATCCCCTCTTGCCAAATTCACAATTTTATCCACAAATATTTCTGAATGAAATTGCTTTATAACCTTTCTATGACAGCCCTGGCAGCCCTTCTGATTTATGCGATTCGGAGTATACCATGTAAAAAATATTATAATGACTTTAGTTGTATTGGTCATTCCTGTTTGACTTTTCCACAAAGTAGCCCCCCTGGTAAGTGTTTCATTTCTAACCCTTAGGAAGAATTTGCACTGGGGGCAAAGAAACTCATTACTTTATAGCATACCTGTCCTAGTATATGAGTACCTAACAGAATACTAGCTTGCATTTTTTTTCCCTCCAGGTCCCTATACACCAATGATTTGATGTTACCACACTATTTATCCAGTGGACATCACCTGCTGTAGCATCAAGCATCAGTGGTCAAAGTTGTTGCAACAAATTCCATAAAGAAAGGCCATCAGCGTTGATTCCGGACAGTAAAACAAAACAAAACAAAACAAAAAAACAAAGGAAAATACATGAATTTTAATTTTTTTTTCCTTCAACTTAACTTCTTAATATCATCTTACATATACCTCAACCACTGCCCTTTCCCAAACTGCACAAAAACACTGGGCCTGGAAGTCTTTTTTCTCCCTAAGCATTTTTCAGAAATTTTTGTTTTTACTGTGGTTGTCATTTATTGGCTGTTTGGTTTGTTGTTCCTGGAATTAGTGTTTACCTCTTTTATGATTTATCTTCAGTCGATTAGAACTATGGAGCCACAAACCTATCCTAATTCATAATCTTGGCAGATACTCTCTGGCAACACTAAAATGGGTTATTTAAAACATCTACTGTGAGATTCTGCTTGCATAGCTGATTCAGCAAATTCCTGTGCAGTCTAAACCCAGTTGTTCATTGACTTTACAACTACCAGTTTAGTAGGCAGCATTTTCATGGCCACTAATTCAGTGACCATCCATGCATCTGCTTTTCAACCTTCAAGATACCTTTTTTTTCTATTTATTCACCACTTTTCCTCTCTTCCGCCCCCCAAGTTTATATGTTCAAATAGTCATTTTAATGGAGTTTAGGGTAACATGATATAATGAGTACATTTAATCTGTCATCTTTTATCAGAAGTCAGCAGTGTATTTTATGTATAGGGAGAGAAACAACTATTTTTTTGGGAAGTATTAGAAGAGAAAATTTGTTTTGCCTTTGAAATGATGTAAATGCATATCTTAAAGCCAGGAATGAAAATCCAACATGCAATAAATATTTTTAAATCAAAGGCAACAGGAGGATTTAAAAATATAGTGGTACTTACTGAGGTGAGCATGCTTTTATTACTCCACTGAATGCTCCATGCTTATTAATATTTTTATCATGGAATTCTTCTTATTTAGTTTGCACTAGAATTGATTTCTCATTCAGGCTGTCGCAGTACACAAAATCCATTCACATCTTGTTATGAATCTGTCAAATTAACACTTTTTAAATAGAGCACAGGGTGCAGGATGGTGAGCTGAGGTTCATTAAGATACCATAAGAGAACTTGAATGGAGAAGTTTATCACTCACAGGTCCTGAAGGAAGTACCTGGCATGCCTCAAGGGGCCACACAAGAAGGTCAAGGCAGGGTGCGGGCAAAGGTAGAGGCAGGATCTGGGCTACATGACTTTTAGGGTATGTGAGTGGAAGTGATTTGCAGTTCCCGAGATAGGGCCAGACTGGGAAATTCAAACCTAAAGAGCAAGTTTTGATAAGCTCCTCTGGGATCTTCTCTAGAGTGTCCGAAAGGGGAAGGCACTGAGAGTCAGGGGAGACTGTTGATCTCAAGGGCTGTTGGGGAAGTCTTATCAAGAATTTACATTTCCATGGACGGAACTGGAGGGGATTATGCAAAGTGAAATAAGTCAAGCAGAGAAAGACAGTTATCATAAGGTTTCACTTATATGTGGAACATAAGGAATAATGCAGAGGACCATAGGGGAAGGGAGGGAAAACTGAAAGGGAAGAAATCAGAGAGGGAGACAAACCATGAGAGACTGGACTCCAGGTAACAAACTGAGGGTTACAGAAGGAAGGGAGCGGGGGGATGGGATAACCAGGTGATGGGTACTAAGGAGGGCACGTGTTGTGAAGAGCACTGGGTATTATACCCAGCTAATGAATCATTGAACATTGCATCAAAAAACTAATGATGTACTATATGTTGGCTAATTGAACTTAAATAATAAAGAAAAAAGAGGAAAAAGAAGTTACATTTTCTTGTGACTGTGGGTTGCTGTCTAGGCGACTGTGGGTGGCTGACTGTGGGTTGCTGTGTGAGGGGCTGGTTTAAGTTTAAGGTCTCTGCAGGCTGCTGGGTCAAACAAAATAGATGCTGAGGCATCAGTACCATGGAGTAGTTTAGCTAAACTCTGCATTCACCTTTAGCTAGAAGAAGCAGTGACTGCTACTTTTGTCTAAGAAAAGCCTAGGAATTGTCACCCTCTGTGAATCTGTGGGATGAAAGCTGTTTCCCACTTACTTCAGTCATTTCTTAATCAGAAATATTTAAATTCTGTAATTCTTACAGAAGTCTAATCCTAGGTTTGACTGATAATTTATTACATTACATCATAATAAATGAAAACTTCATGTATTTAGAAACAGCTGTTTGGTTTGTGATTTATAAAAGACAAGAGCTTAAGTGAGACTTTTTGATCAGTTTAAAACTGTTTTAAAGGAACACTTTCCTAAAAAATAATACAATGCAATTAAAACATGTTTGTAGAGAATTTCTAATATTAGAGTTTACTGTATTTTCTTAGAGTTTTTTCAAAATTAAAAAATATTTATTTATAGGTATTTGTGATTATTCTTTACAGTGATTTTTTTTTTTTCTTTCAAATTAGGTCAGTGGTGGAAGGAGGAAAGACAATTTTCACCCCCATCACAAAAATACAATTATAATGGGGTCAGATGAAAAGTTAGTAAGAGATGTCCCAGTTTCTTGGTTAAGTAAATTGGTTCTTTATACAATAGTACAATATTCCTTAGAGGATTCATCAACAAAGAAAGATAGCTCTCCTTTTTGGGATTTTCTCTTTACCATTTGTAAAGTCGCATTTCCTGTCAACCAGCAAGAGATTCCAATAGTGATTGTTTTGTCACTCAAAAAAATGAAATTTCTGAAACTATGTAGCAACACATAGCCACAGGGCTATTGTAGCAAATTAAAGCCATTTCTGTTCAAGTGCAAGTATACCCCATTATTCAATAACAAATAAGCTTTATAATCAAATGGGAATATCCTTTTAAAATAGTTTGTTACTTCATATATTTTTGTTTTTCATTAAAGTGACTGAATCATTTTATTCTATCTTGAGTTTCATATTTCAGAAATAATTCATGAAAATTTGTATTAAGGTAATTTAATGTTTAAATAGTTTTCTTCTTAGTAACAATGCAAATAATATTTAAATAATTTATTTAACTAATTTAAGTATTAATAAAATTCACTTAAATCATTATAATTATAGAAAATGAGTTCCTAGTAAAATAATAAACACATTATCCATGCAGATGAAGTTATTCAATTCAGTCTACTTTAACACCAACATTGAGATGCAAACTCTGTAGATTTGTCTGATAGTAGACTAAATTATTTTTCTTGACAAGAATCTACTTATATGAATATATAAGGAGCCCAGCAGAAAAGAGTTCATTCTCTGAGAAGAATATCTTTAATAAAATTTGGCCTCATATTTTATCATAGTTTTTTTTTTAATTTAAATTTTTTATTGTTATGTTAATCCCCATACATTACATCATTAGTTTTAGATATAGTGTTCCATGATTCATTGTTTGTGCATAACACCCAGTGCTCCATGCAGAACGTGCCCTCCTCAATACCCATCACCAGGCTAACCCATCCTCCCAACCCCCTCCCCTCTAGAACCCTCAGTTTGTTTTTCAGAGTCCATTGTCTCTCATGGTTCTTCTCCCCCTCCGATTTCCCCCCCTTCATTCTTCCCCTCCTGCTACATTCTTCTTCTTCTTTTTTTCTTTCTTAACATATATTGCATTATTTGTTTCAGAGGTACAGATCTGAGATTCAACAGTCTTGCGTAGTTTTTTAAAGTAGATATTTTTCTTGACTAGGTCCCATTTTTATAACAATAAGAAATCAGAGGAGAAACTAAGATATATGTGTCAAAATAAGAATGCCATGGCAAATGGAAGGAAATGCATCCTCCCCACTTTACAAAACACACCATATCTAACACACCATTTGTTTTTCTAACAAAAAATGGTATCTATGAGAAGTCATACTCTGCATTGACAGAGTAAGCAATAGTGATAAAGAATTAGGATCCTATTTGAATAATATGTCCATAGAAGTGACCAGAAATTTTTATGAAAAGACAAGGCATCCGATGAGAACCGAAAGTTGGAAAAGGGTGGTGTTCAAGGGAAAAATGCAAGAAAATGTAATTGAGATAAGAAATAATTAATAAGCATCATAGTAACACTCTATTTTAAACACTGGCCTGGAGGTGACTGAGGGGTTTACATATCTATATGTCTCTATCTGTATCTGTTTCTGTATCTATATCTCTCATCTGGTATTCTTGAACATCAGTTCCATGGAGCATGTTTTTACCATTTTATTTTATTTTTTTAAAGATTTATTTATTTATTTGAGAGAAAGAGAGCATGAGAGGGAGAGGGAGAGAGAAGCTTGAGCAGGCTCCATGCTGAGCACGGAGCTTGACTTAGGGCTGGATCTCAGGACCATGAGATCACAACCTGAGCCGAAACCAAGAGTTGGACACCTAACCAAATGCGCCACCCAGGTGCCCCTCTACCATTTTAAAGAAGAAGAAATTAAAGCATAGAAAATTTAAGTGATTTATTTAAAATTGCAAAATTAGTAATTTCAGTGTCTAGAGTTAGAATTGATTGTTTCTAGTCTGATTCCAAAACCAGTGCTTGTTCTCTACAGAAACTTAGGTTTCCTCATTGGTGCTTCTGGTGCTACTGGTGATAAAGGAGCATTGAAGATTAGTGAACAAATTAGTTGGGGTAGAAGGCACTGTGTAAACTAAATTATTTTTCAAAATATTAAAACCTGCACTTGCCAAACCAAAATGGGGAGGGTATTAACCCTATCACATTGACACTCTATGTGATTCGCCTTTGCATCATGGTTAGTGAAATCTATTTCCTCAGCTCTGGATGTTAGTCTTATTCATGTGATTTGTATTGCTCCATAAGATGTTAGGGTATTATGCTAAGCGAAATAAGTCAATCAGAGAAAGACAAGTATCATATGATGTCACTGATATTAGGAATTCTTAATCTCAGGAAACAAACTGAGGGTTGCTGGAGTGGTGGGGGCTGGGAGGGATGGGGTGGCTGGTTGATAGACATTGGGGAGGGTATGTGCTATGGTGAGCACTGTGAATTGTGTAAGACTGATGAATCACAGACCTGTACCTCTGAAACAAATAATACATTATATGGTAAAAAAAAAAAAAAAAAATGAAGGGGAAATCGGAGGGGGAGGGGAGAGGGATGGGGGGATGGGTTAGCCTGGTGATGGGTATTAAGGAGGGCATGTATTGAATGGAGCACTGGGTGTTATACGCAAACAATGAATCATGGAACACTACAACAAAAACTAATGATGTAATGTATAGTGACTAACATAACGTAATAAAATAAAATTAAAAAAAAGATGTTAACAGTGGTTATGCAATCAGAAGTTTGAAATGTATTTGTGCAGTTGGCTCTGTGCTCTTGTAAATCTGCTGCTGTCACGTGAAGAAATGGTCCAGATAACCCATTGATTGAAGGAGGATGAGACATTGGAGCAGACGCAGACTTTGGAGCCAAGCCAAGCTGAGCCCAGCCTTTATTGATCAATCCCCAGCCGATTTTCAGACAAATGAGGGAGAATAAATGTTTATTATTTCAAATAGTTGAGTTTTAAGATGGTTTGTTTAAACAGAATTTTTGTGGAAATAGCTAATAAACACAGTCAACAGCAACATACTTTAACTATAGAATCTCCACTTTAATACTTGAGTATATTAGAATTCCAAGAATTTTTTCTCAAAATAAGTTACTCCTCCTTAAAGAGATATAAAACCACTGTTTTATATTATGCCATCTTTAAATTCATTGATACATCATGAAAATGTTAACATCACATTTTTTGCATATTTCGTTCTGATCTGTATTCCTCTAAATGCTGTAGAAGCTATATATAACTGACTCATAATCAGTCAGTCAAAACATTGTATAGACATTTTAGTAATCTGTCCACTTAAATCTGCAATCATTTGAACTACAAAAAATTTGGAGATTTTATGAGTAGAGAAGCAAATTTTGCCTCATTACTTTCCTAAAAAAGTAGTTTAGAAAGAATGTGAGGGAACTGAAATATGCAAAAGAATCCCATATTTATTAATCAAAAGGTGCATCATCATTAACATAAATGAGCACCTGAAACCAAACACAGCCAAATTTGCATGGAACTATGTGACTAGACATACTATATTCTTAGTTCCGGAAATAGAAACAGACATTTAAAGCATAAAAATTATTCACAAATTTTTTTTTTTTTTTTTTTTTGGAGTTTTGTAGCCCTTTATTAGCACACAAATTTTTCTATTCCCTCTTCTTAAGTTCTGAAATATTTATTTATCTGTGTGTGTGTGTGTGTGTGTGTCACTGCAGCATTATAACACTTTAATATCAAATGAACACTTTCATTGAATGCAATGTAAACAAGAGTAATATCTCAAAATAAACAACTATTACTATAATATATTCAACTATTTACTAAAACAATCCAAAAACTTGTTATCTCCTAGCTTCTGACTAGTTAGCAAAGACATGTACAATTTCCTCTAGAATATGTTTATACCCGAAAATCCATCAAGTCTTTTTTCTCTTACATAAATTTATTAGTAATTATCTTTAGAAAAAGAGTTTCTGCTTTCTCATAATTTGCCTGATATAGTCAAGGTTATGCTTGATTTTAATAATGAATATCTGAACACTGCCGGAATCCACACTTTGGTTAAATAGACATCAAGGGATCTGGCATTCTTTGAATTAGTATATTTGCTAAGTTCATTTCCATTTTTTATTAACAGCATTTATATGGCCCTTCTTAAGACCTAGGTTTTTTTTTTTAATTACTTGCAAATATTAGCTTATTTAATTAATGTGGTCTTCCTAACAACCCTATGAGTAAAAGAGTAGAACTAATTCAGTGAATTCCAAAAACTACACAGGACAAAATAACACCAGAAGCAACTCCAATTTAGCACTCTGAGTTAGATCAAAGTCAACAACCTTTTTCAGTAATTCTCATACAAGTGAATATTTTAGGCTTTATAGGCCACAAAGTCTCTGTGGCAGTTAAAGTCATGTCTGCTAACGTTGTGCTAAAACAGCCATAGATAACATGGAATAAGTGGGCATTGCTCCAATAAAACTTGCTTTACAAAATGAGGTAATGGGCTGGGTGGAGCCAGTGGGTCATAATTCCGTGTCTCCTAACTTGGATGGTAAGCACAGAATATGATTCTGGTCCTACGAAAGTGTGAAGGAAACCACTAACGCTTGGCACTGAACGCTCCAAACGTTGTTTCCTTGAGGCATTCTACTTTTGGCGGAACTAAAAGCATTCCATGCTCATTAAAAAAAAAAAAAAAAAGAAAAAGGAACTGTGATAAAAGAGAAAGCAAAATAGTACATGGTACCATAGTTAAATATAATGGAGTCATATCATTCTGTAATTTATATGTAAAGCCAAAACAAGCACTTTTTTTTCATTTGCAATAGATGAAAGGGACTCAAAGAAATGAAAGTTCATTTTGAAGATTTTTTATTTATTTATTTGACAGAGACACAGCTAGAGAGGGAACACAAGCAGGGGGAGTGGGAGAGGGAGAAGCAGGCTTCCCGCTGAGCAGGGAGCCCAATGCGGGGCTCGATCCCAGTTCCCTGGGACCATGACCTGAGCCGAAGGCAGACGCTTAACCGACTGAGCCACCCAGGCGCCCCGAAAGTTCATTTTGAAAAGAGGTGGTAGTTAGTTATATAAATTTATATATTTATAGTTATATTAAATCATTTCCACAGATTGTACCTGTAATTGTAGACAATTATTTTTTCAGGATCTTTTCTGGGCTTTGACAAAATAGTTGATAAAAGTGAAAAGATCACAACAAATCTTTTTCTAATCTTGAATTTTGAAAATACAGTAACTCAGAAACACTAACAGCAGGATAGTAGCACTACTTTTACATATGAAAGAGATAACATTTAGTCTCCCTATTGATGAGAAATTTAAGACTTCTGGTATATTTGGCTAGCAGAGAGGAATTGAACAGCATGGCCCTGGTAGAAAGAATTAAATACATCAGTATACTTATTATGCCAAGCAAATGGAACAATTTACAGATTGGGAGCAGTGCAAAGTGTTGTCATTCTGGGCAAGAGCAACATCTATCATCTTATACAGAAATAGAACATTCTGTTCAGAGTGTTCCAGCCTTGGCTCTCAGTTTCTAAGATAAATCTCAACCCAGAACAAGTCAGTGATAGGATTTCAGCAGAGAGCATAATAGGGGCTTGACAATGCAGTGATTAGTTAATTAACCTGAGTACTCAGAGACCAATCCATATGACAGAATGTAGGGAAAACAAACTGGATATGCAAATGTTTCCTATATTTGAAGTGATTCACGTTATAAAATAACCCTGACAATTTGCATATTGAAAGTAATAAATGTACATATTCCCTAAATATGGTATTTTAATTCTTAGTACTTTGAGTCAGATTGTTAACAAAGAGTCATATAATCCAATTTATTTGTGGAAAATGAAAAAAAGAATAGATTCTTCACATTACTCAATAACTTATGTATGACCAAGTGACAGATTCCTTTAGGCTTTCATTAAACGTTAATGTAATTAACAAAGACACTCTTGGATTGCTTTACAATTAATTGTTTACATGTCTATATCCCTTGAAAGAACTAGAGCTACTTGAAAATACAAATTGTATCCGTTGGAATTTGTATACCTAATACCATAGTTGGCATAGCATATGTATTCAGTATTCATCAAGTAATTGTAAAATTACTTCAATTGAATATAATTTTTTGTTGTTGTTTTGGAAATGATACAGTAGTATATATATGGGAAACACTCTTTTTCTACCCCTTCTGGTTCCAAGTTAGTTGCAAAGGTTTATATGTCTTGGAATTTTTAGTTTAAAGTAGCAGTTGAGAAGCACTGTCGTAACATTTTCTATGAAACCAAGTAAAAGATCAACTCACTAATCCTAGATATTCAGATATATAAACTATGAAATTTCAAAACCAAGAAAGAATTTCTACTATCCATATGATAAAAATTAAATCAAAATATTCTTATCTAGGCTTTCTCTCAAGTCAAAATAGTGTTTGGTTTTAAAACATTAATTCATTGGGAAAAAAACAAAAACAAAAACTGCTCTAAAAGTCAGAGACCCAGTGTTGTAGGTTTGAGTAAATAGTTCTCTGAAATAGATGCATGAACCACAAAATGCACAGGCAGATCACCCAATATACTAGTGTAAATATTAGAGAAAAAATTGTGTTGAGTTTAATGTATATTTTAGTAAATAAAAGATTTCAGATGTTTCTTTTTAATACCAGAAGCGTCACCCCTTTTTTAAGTGTAAGCATATATAAGATAAGTGAGAACAGTGACTTTTCATTCACTGATTTACAGATAATCAGTTTTGGTGGTGGCATCATTCAAAATGTGGTTCCAGCAGAGGACCTGAACAGACATTTTTCCAAAGAGAACATACAAATAGCCAATAGGTACATGAAAATAGTGCTTAACATCACTAATCATCAGGAAAATTCAACTCAAAACCACAATGAGCTATCACCTCACGACTATTAGATGGCTCTTATAAGAAGACAAAAGATATGTGCTATGGTGAGTGCTGTGAATTGTGTAAGACTGTTGAATCACAGACCTGTACATTTGAAACAAATAATACATTATATGTTAAAAAAAAAAGAAGAAGAAGAAGAAGATAGCAGGAAGGGAAAAATGAAGGGGGGGAAATCGGAGGAGATGAACCATGAGAGACTATGGACTCAGAAACAAACTGAGGTTTCTAGAGGGGAGGGGGTGGGGGGATGGGTTAGCCTGGCGATGGGTATTAAAGAGGGCACGTACTGCATGGAGCACTGGGTGTTATACGCTAACAATGAATCATGGAACACTACATCAAAAACTAATGATGTAATGAATGGTGATTAACATAACATAATTAAAAAAAAGACAAAAGGTAACAAATGTTGGGGAGAATGGAGAAAAGGGAACCATAGTGCACTGTAGGTCAGAATGCACATTCAGACAACCAAGGTGGAAGATAGTTTAGAGATTCCTTGAAAAATTATTCAGCCATAAAAAGAAGAAAATCCAGGGGCACCTGGATGGTGCAATTAAGTGACTGACTTTTGGCTTCAACTCAGGTCCTGATCTGAGTCCTGAGATCGAGCCCCCCGTTGGGCTCCCAGCTCTGTGCAGAGTCTGCTTCAGGTTCTCTCTCCATCTCCTTCTGCCCCTCCCACCCCAGGCTCTCTCTCTCAAATAAAAATAGATAAATCTTTAAAAAGAAGAAGAAAATCCTGCCATTTGCGGCAATATGGATGGACCTTGAGGGCATTACCAGTGAAATAAGTCAGAGAAAGACAAATACTGCATGATCTCACTAATATGTGAATTCTGAAAACTCTAAACTCCTAGAAAGAGTGGATTGGTGATTGCCAGGGGCTAGAGGATTGGGAAAATCAGGAGATAATGGTCAAAGAGTACACACTACCTTTTATAAGATGAATAAGTTCTATTTAATGTATAGCATGATGACTATTGTTAATATATACTTAAAATCTTAAATACTTACGTATACTTAATACTTAAAATCTAAAATACTTAACAATCTTAAAAATCTCATCACACACACACAGGTCATTATGTGAGGTGATGGTAATCATTTCACAATATATATGTGTATCAGATTACCTTAAATTACACAGTATTATGTGTCAGTTATATCTTAATAAAGCTGAGGGTAAAAGTCACCAGAATAGGATACAGAGGAAATGTATAATGTCATGATGTAATTTCAGTAATTTTTTTAATCCCTAAATTTGGTAGGTCGTCTAATGGCCTTAGTTTGCTCACAATCAAGGTAGATGCAGGTATGCAAATAAATAAATTACATAAAGTCATAATGTGTGTTAGAAAAGACATCGGCAGAAATCAAAATTTTGTTAAAAGCAAGCAAAACAATTTTTTTTGCATTTTATGACCTTTTATAAAGTTTTTTCATAGGCAATATAAAGATGTGAAATGAGTATGGGCTATAAGTAATGGACCAGAGTGTGATTTCACCACTTACTATATATATATAAACTTGGGCATATTGTATTATATTACTTAAATATCTTTCAGCCTGCCATTGCTATTTGTGAAAAAAGGAAAAAAAAAAATTGTCTTGCTTCATTATGACACATTATTTAGGAAATGTATCAAAAGATATGTACAGGCTTATTAAAATGGTAATCACTATAAGTTTTAAAATATTTTATTGATGCTATTCATACGAAAAATGTAAGGTGGATATCATCAAGATCACACAGGTTAATGACACAGTGCAAGTTATGACTCAAAAATCCTGAAAATACTCCAGTGCTAGAGGAAAAGTGAAAGTTATTTGGACAGAAAAAAATATACATGAGATAAGTCAAGCTGTTAAAATAATAGTAAATATCAGGTGGAGGCAGGCACTTGGTGGGCAGGCCTGTTGGGGGCGGGTCTGCATGGGCCTCGCAGCTGCCTGCCCTCCCTGAGGACAGAGGTCATAGAAGGAGCACGCTGCTGTAGCTTGGAGGTCTGACTCCTGGGCTGCAGCCCTGGCCTCCTGCCCTCTGGAAGGGAAAGAGCGAATCCTATCTGTGACCTATGATAGCCATGAAACTCCAAGCAGTGCAGAGCTGGTGCATATGATCCCAGGGATCCTCAGGAGCATGGATTGATCTTGCCAAATGGAGACATTAACTGGAACTGCCCATGAGAGTGGCCCCAGTGCGGAATGGCCAGTGGCCCCTGTGAGGAACAGTTCAAGTGGGCCTTTTCCTACTTGCACTATAGCACAGAGAATGTCAAGCCATCGGACGGTGTAGACCAATTTTGGGCCATGCAGGAATGCATGCAGAAATACCCCAACCTCTATCTTCAGAAGGAGGACGAGGAGGAGAAGCCAGTAGAACATTTATAACAGACAGCTCCCACTGAGGCCCCTGCAACCAAAGAAGAGCAGGGGTCAAGCGAATGAGGACCTCAAGGCATTGGGTTCCAGTACTTCTGCTTCAGAATGATATGAACCTTTTGCAAAATGCCTTTTGGTCATTCTCTGATAAGTCTCTTCCCGCTATTCTGTGCACCATAATGTACAAAATAACTTATTTTGATGATCAAGGTCCTTGGTCCTTTGACATATATACTGGAAAAAATGTATGTGTGTCTTACATAAACCTGTCAGCAAATGTAGCTGTCACTGTTGAATTCTCTTCTCAGATTACTCTGAACTTTGAAATAATGTGCTGACTATGCTCAGCAACCAAAAATCATTATCTGGGAATGAGTGAGCTGATCTATTTTGTGACTGAGCTGATTTATTTTGATTATATCCCTTTTAGTAGATTTTATACCCCTTTGGGAAATGAAATAGAAACAAACATCTTCCTTTAAAAATGCTGGAGTGGGACCATTCCTAATACAAGAGGCCAGGTAGATGATCAGATACTAATTTCTTAAGAGCCCTCTTGACCTTGAGTATATTAGGAGGTACTGTATTTCATTTCTGATATATTTTGGTTTCCATTTTTACATTGAACTCAAGGTTTTCTGTGTTTGGAAATGGGAGCTTTAGACCGTCAGATTCACAATCCTTTTCTAAGTGAAGAGAAAGGCTGGTTTTGCTGTTCTTGTGATTTCAAAAGCCCTGGTTTGGGGCCTGTGTCCACACTGGCTCTCTCTGTGTCAGATGCAATGTTTTTGGAAGGTGGGGACTTAATTGTTACCAAAGTAGCAGCCAAGAGAAGAAATGATGTGAATTAAGTTGTCAATTAAAAGGAAAACATGGTTTTTACCTGGAAAAAATAGTAAATATCAGATATGAATACTCAAACAATAGAAGAGAGAATAGAGTGCAGAAATTTTGTGAACCTGGGATAGAGATCCAGTTTATGGGAATATACACGCATCTAGCTCCTAGTTACAACAGTGGAGGGGAAATGATGACATAAATGTATAGACAGATTTGAGAAATAATGTAAAGGTAGAATGGATTTGTTGGAGTCAAGGAATAGGGAATAGAATAATTCCTGATACATGAGTTCTCTGAGAAGGAGGTTTTCTAAAGGAATAAGGTAAGATGTATAGAAAACATAAAGGAGCTTAATGAGTTTTGAAATGGGCTTTTTCAGTGTTGGGCCAGATCCTCTGTGTGTGTGTGTGTGTGTGTGTGTGTGTGTGTGTGTGTGTACAGGGGTGGGGGGATATTTGATACATTTTGATGCCAAGTTTAGAACTAATCAATAGATTAAAACACAATTGAAAAAATTTTAAGTATATTGAATGCCATTTCAGTCATGCATTTTCTATGCATTGGTTTTCACTATTTTCAAACATTTGTAATCAAAGTGATTGAGACTTCTATTGGTATCAACTAAAATAAATGAAACACATTTTTCTCTTGATCAATATTGATAGGTTAAAATTACAAATATGATAGTTTTGCCTCCTAAAAAGATGAAGGGTAGATTTTTGTTTCTGTTAATCCACGTAAAAGAGAAAAGAACCACTGGAGGCTGCTGTACTGTGGTTTCAGATGGTCATTGAGCATCCTCTCACTTAATTTATTCTCATTGCTCTGGCCCAGTTCTGTCATTGACTTGAAAGACTTTTTCATATAAATGACACTAATGCTCTTTCACACTGAGTCTGGCAGCTCACATAGGAATATCATCTAGAAAGGTTTTTTTTCTTTATCAACTTTTGATTTGTTTTATGAGAATTGCAAGTGAGTTCCCTGTAAGTTATTCTTAAAGTCTGAGGAATAAATCAGGTTAATCACTATTGGAATAAAAAATAATAGAGGGGCGCCTGGGTGGCTCAGTCGTTAAGCGTCTGCCTTCAGCTCAGGTCATGATCCCAGGGTCCTGGGATCGAGCCCCGCATCGGGCTCCCTGCTCAGCGGGAAGCCTGCTTCTCCCTCTCCCTCTGCCCCTGCTTGTGTTCCCTCTCTCACTGTGTCTCTCTCTGTCAAATAAATAAATAAAATCTTTAAAAAAAAAATAATAGAAAAAAATAGAAATGTATTTTGAATCATTTATGTTTTCTTTATTTTATAACTAAATTTTAATATAAAATTATGAAATGAATATTTAAATTAATCAACATTTACATCGTGCTTTTGAATGAATAAACCACACACATGTACACACACACAAGTGTGTATGTCTAATAACAGAAAGCAGTACAAATTATTATAAAATTACATAGTAAAGATCCCTATGACATACTAATAATATACCCTCTCCCCAGAGGCAAGAATGTTAATGTTTCTTGTTGATCCTTTGGAAATAATAATAGAGCATCCCCCAGAAGGGATTTGAATGTGTTTCTTCCTATTTTCAATCAAAGGGAAGTTACTGTCCACAATATTTTAAACTGTGTGCTTTTTATTTAAAAAATGTTATCAATTCTAACTCTTACAGATTTGGTCTTCTGGGCTGTCAACCCATTAGGTTACACCATGAACCCATTATAAGGTATCCCACAAGGCTGTAGTTGACTGCTGTGATTTAAGCATTAAATCTCATGCAAATATTATTTAAGCATTTTTTTTGTCAGCTGTCAAATTGGAAAAATAGTATGTAAGTTAAAATGTTTCTGAAAATCTTTGAAAAAATGTCCAACTCAGCCTTAGTTAACTCCCAAATTCTACTTCTGTTGTAAAGCACATTCTCAAGAAGCTAAGGGTCAACTGTATTGTTTTTAAACCTTTTTGAGCCAACATTACTCAGATCATACCTTGGACTAACAGTCTCACACTCATAGGAAAGCATGCAAAATTGCACCGGGAGGACTAGTTCTACGCTACAATCTTAATGAATTCCATCATGCACTTCAACTAGGTTTACCTTGTCTTCAGTAGAAGTTACAATTGCCCTGGCCATCCATAATCCTCTCCATTCTAAAATTTACTCAGAAATTGGTTATTTCCCCTGCAATATCAACCACATGTATGGCTTGCTGTTCTTTTGCTTGTTTACTCTTAAATGGTGACCATATTTTCTGCTCATTTCCTTGATTCTGTGATGGTCACATTTGTCATCAAACAAATCATACCATTTATAATAATATGCTTTGAAATATCTCACTCTTTTTTACACTATTTCTTTCAGGTCACCTTTTCAGGGTGCTTTATTAAATTGTACCTCTAGATCTAACCAGAATCATGACATATTCATGGATTCCAACCCTTTTTTTTTTTATTACTCTTTTCCTTTTCCTTTTTTTTTTCCTATGTCCAGACTAAAATCTTTGACTTATAAGAATAGTTACATAGCTGCAAATTATCTGATCCCCTTGTTTCACTTTTTTCTTACTTGCCATGAAATTCAACCTCTGGATAGATCCTACAGTTTATTCTGTCTAGCTGATCGTTGAAAGAAAACAATCTCTGCTTGACTCATTTCACTTAGCATAATCCCCTCCAGTTCCATCCATGTTGATGCAAGTATGGGTATTCATCCTTTTAGTAATATTCCATTGTATATATGAACCATATCTTCTTTATCCATTCATCTGTTGAAGGGCATCTTGGTTCCTTCCACAGTTTGGCTATTGTGGACATTGCTGCTATGAACTTTGGGGTGCATGTGCCCCTTCTTTTCACTACATCTATATTTTTGGGGTAAATACCCAGTAGTGCAATTGCTGAGTCATAGGGTAGCTCTATTTTTAACTTTTTGAGGAACCTCCATACTGTTTTCCAAAGTGACCGTACCAACTTGCATTCCCACCAACAGTGTAAGAGGGGTCCCCTTTCTCCACATCCTCTCCAACATTTGTTGTTTCCTGCCTCGTTAATTTTTGCCATTCTAACTGGTGTAAGGTGGTATCTCAATGTGATTTTGATTTGAATTTCCCTGATGGCTAATGATGTTGAACATTTTTTTTTTTTTTCATGTGTCTGTTAGGCATTCATATGTCTTCTTTGGAGAAGTGTCTGTTGATGTCTTCTACCCATTTCTTGACTTGATTATTTGTTTTTTGGGTGTTGAGTTTGAGGAGTTCTTTATAGATCTTGGATACCAGCCCTTTATTTGTAAAGTCATTTGCAGATATCTTCTCCCATTCTGTGGGTTGCCTCTTTGTTTTGTTGACTGTTCCCTTTGCTGTGCAGAAGCAATTATCATACGGTTTCACTTATATGTGGAACGTAAAGGATAGCATGGAGGACATTAGGAGAAGGAAGGTAAAAATAAAGCGGGGGGAATCGGGGAGATGAGCCATGAGAGACTATGAACTCTGGGAAACAAACTGAGGGTTTCAGAGGGGAGGAGGTGGGGGGATGGGTTAGCCTGGTGATGGGTATTAAGGAGGGCACGTATTTTAATGAACACTGGGTGTTATACGCAAATAATGAATTATGGAACACTACATCAAAAACTAATAAAGTACTGTATGGTGACTAACATAACATAATAAAATAAATAAATAAAATAAATAAAAACAATCACCCATGTTATAATTTAAATTCTTAATTTCACACTTCAATTTGGACTTGGTATTTTCTTAAAATACTTTTTTTCCTCTAAAAGTCGGTGGGAGACAGTTCTCCATGAATGTTTTCACATCCTTTCATGGTCCAGGATTTGGGCATAAAAAGAACTGGTAGACTTGGTAAAAAAAATTGATTGTGTAGTAAATATGCCCTGGAAACTAGAGATTGAGTATTTCTTAGAAATGATTTATAGACTTATCTCCCCAGGAACCAGTTACTTACAATGCAGTGAAGTGAAGCTAGAGACCTTTTTCCTTTCCGCTATGCACCGTCCCCCCATGGGGATTCATTTATATCCCAAAGTGAAGGTGCTAATGAATGTTTAAAAGTTATTTTACTGTATACTGTGGACTAATGGTATTCCATCTCCTACTGGTGGAAAACACACACACACACACACACACACACACACACACACACACACACACCTACTTCATATCTAATCTGGTGAGGTAAACTAATACCAGATTCCTAACTATTGGGTCTGTTACCAAATATTGATACTAAGTATAGTATCAGTGAGGTCCTAGCTGGAGAAGTGATTCACTTGAGGTGTTTTAAGTAGTAAGAGAATTAGAGAATCTTAAACAATCATTGTAAGGGCTAGATGAGCGAAAGGTAGAAATCTAGGTGTTTAGAAAGTGCCTAAATTTCTAGGAACCTACAATTAGTGTCTAACCTACCTACAGCAATGAAACAAGTCATTCACAGGAACTCAGCCAGAAATTAAAAGTTTTATCTTGCTTAGTGCCTATGCATTTTCCTGTAACTGTGGCTGGAAAATAATGTCTTTCAAATTTTGCACAACATGTCTCAATCTAGCCTGAAGGCCTGCTCTCAAGGAATACCAGGATGTGCAGTTCTCAGCCATCTCTTGCGTGGTGCACGAGTGTGTGTAAGATGAATGGAGACGAACAATCCAGGTCACACTGATTTTTTGACAAACAGCTTTATGCTAATGTTGCTTGCCTGTGAGATTTCTTATGCACTTAGCTTTTTTTCATTTTCTCTCTCCTCTGCTTTCCTTCTCAGTTTGACAGAGGGATTAAAGAAGAGTCAATATATCCAATACCCAGTGCTGCACACAAAATAAGGTTGAGTTTAAATATCAGGATGTGCCATTTCCCTGTAGAAATGTGGTCTGCTTGTCCTTTTCTTGAAACACAACAATTGGACCTTCTTTCTCCATGTCCTTTATATGCTGCATGTCTGCCAGTGCCTTTAATAGCCTTTCCTTCTTAGCCTTAATAATAGCCTTATTATTAAATGCTGTAATAATCTGCATTATTGCATGCAGATTAGGATGCCTTTCATTTAATCAAAAACACAGCCTATATCATGTATTTTATTTTCATAATGGTATGTGTGTGTGTTGGGGGCGGGATTCCTATGAAAAGAATGGGGAAATGCAACATTTTAGTGAGCCAAGCAGAAAAACTGCCTTTATTCCTTTTTCAGTAACTGATGCTCCTCTAAGTACTGTTCTAGCCCCAACAGAGATTCTGTTGGAATTTTACTTGTATCCTCATCCTCAATGTAATTTTTTCCCTAAATACCCTATTAATTCCTTCTTAATGCTTGTATTATGTCTGAAACATATCTTAGGGTTTCAGAGTCCTTTATAGTTTTCATTCACTTTCCACTTGCAGATTTTCATGTCCTTGGGTCTCACTGTAAGTATAACCTTGGATCTTACAATAGTACACTGTACGGAACTTTAGTCCTTCTTTACCCACCAAGTGGGGTAGGGAGTGTAGGTTTTAGGTTCTTCCTAAGAGAATTTATTTTTCTTACTTTATTAGTGTTTGATCCTTCAGTCCCTTCTTCAACCTGGTCTCATTCAAATTCTATCCATCCTGCAATTCTTAGTATTACCTAAATTTGAAATTAAACCTTACCAATCTTCCAGGATAATCATTTAAGAATTCTCTTAATTTAAATTGCTTTCTGATGGAGTGGTTATGTGTTGTTCAAAAATTGTTCAATTCTCTATATATAATTTAATTTAATTTACATATTTAAACTTTTGACCCTTTTTTCTCTTGCCTCTTCTCTTCTACTTCTTTGTATATTTATTGCTATATTCTGAATATTATCAGTATATCCAGCCAATATAACTCCATCTTCCTCAGTTTACCCTCTGACCTTAGTCAATATCACCTCAATAAATATTTTCTAGATAGCTATTAATTATTTGTCTTAAAATATTTGCCGCAAAGTTTTTTTTTTTTTTTTTAAGGTTTTACTTATTTGCGAGAGAGAGAATGAGAGACAGAGAGCATGAGAGGGAGGAGGGTCAGAGGGAGTAGCAGACTCCCTGCCGAGCAGGGAGCCCGATGCGGGACTTGATCCAGGGACTCCAGGATCATGACCTGAGCCGAAGGCAGTCGCTTAACCAACTGAGCCACCCAGGCACCCGCCGCAAAGTTTTATGTAAAAGAAAAAACCCTAATGACCACCAGGATTTAAACGATGCAGTAGAGTCTCCTCCTCAGAACACAATAATCTCAACCACATCCATCTAACATTGTTTTCACAGACCTTCTAACATTCTTTTACCAGCTCGGTTACTCCTTCAGCTCCATCATCCTTTGTTGAGGGGGCACTTAATTCAGTATGTAATTTTTCTAAGATGAATTTACTTCCTTTTTTGGTCAGCCCTCTAGGTGTTTTCTCAATCAGGGGCTTCAAGTCACCTTCCAAATACATATTTTCTTCTTGGGAATCATTGTTTATATAAATCTGGTTTTAATTTCATTTGTTGAGTGAATTAGAAGTTCCTTTATTACAACAAGTAACTGTGGTAGAAAGATTAAAATAATGCCTTATAAACCATCAACCATTAAAATTACTGCATTGTTCTTTATTTCTTTTTAAATGACACAACATTTTCTCATGTACCTAACATTTCTCATAAAAACAAGGAGGGTGACTAGAAGCCATTGTTTAGTAAATTCTGCATTCTGAGTTTGGGATATAACGGAGTTTGGGATGTAAAGATGTCACAGTGGAGCTTAAATAGCATCGGCTTTTAGGTATCATGATATAACACTTCTGTGCTCCCCAATTCAGTGCCACTGGTTGTTCCTTTCTAACCCCAAATGACTGCACCCTGGAAAAGGATAAATTTCCTTTCAATCTGTATTACCTGGAAGGTTAAAGAACCCACAGCATCTAGTGACATTCTGCCATAAGTTAGGTTTGTCAAGTTTCCCATAAATTAATTTATTTTATCTAACTCTCAAACACATCCTTCACCAACAGTGACCTTTAAAAACATTCAATTCCATAGCTCCTACAATATTCATAAACCTTTATGGGTGATGAAACAAGAATGTTCACAGCTTGTTGATGAATATGATATTCCATTAGAATCATCATTATATAATGAGTCCATCCAAATAATGCTTTTGTATTCTCTTCAAGCTGATTTTCTGACCTGGGGTGTCTCCTGGAACATAGCTCTCTCTATTGTCCTTATTTACAGCTTTTTAAATTTTTTTTTTTTAAAGATTTTTTTTATTTGAGAGAGAGAATGAGAGAGAGAGAGAGAGAGAGAGCACATGAGGGGGGGAGGGTCAGAGGGAGAAGCAGACTCCCTGCCGAGCAGGGACCCCGATGCAGGACTCGATCCCGGGACTCCAGGATCATGACCTGAGCCGAAGGCAGTCGCTTAACCAACTGAGCCACCCAGGTGCCCTACAGCTTTTTAAAATTTTCTAGTGAGCTTCCAGGGCTGTTATTTCAGCCTCACTAAATAGGGCAAGGCCAGGGCCTAACAGCCCTAAGGACACTTGAAGCACGTGGACCTGGGCTGATTAAAACATCATGTGTATTGTTGACATTATATATTTATGGCATCAGTACCATAGAAATATGGTGTGAATCAAAAGATACTGTATGTGCCATGAGTCTCTCAACTGTGTATATTTTAACCACCGCCCCTCCCCCCCAATTTATCTGTTTGAGGAAGATACCATAACCTTTTTAGTAAAGTCCTTTATGTTAACTTTGGAGAACAGTTATCTGTAATGTCATGACCCTGTCTCTCTTGAAACTGTCGAAGTACTATTTTCATTTTCTTAAAAAAAATTCTGTCCTCTTTCACATTTGACCTATTCAGAGAAGGATACTAATCTGAGAAATTTAGACCAATCCTTCTCAATATTTGGAGAAATGAAGTACAATCTACTTTCTCCCCCCACTAGGAAACTGTCCTAAAACTGCTACCTTGATTGTTGAAATACAAAATTCAGTAACTCTACTGTTCAGTAACCAACACCCTACTCAATTTGTTGACAGTACTTTTCCAGGGTGTCTGATAAAAATAACTAGAAGTCTAAACACAACCTACAAAGTGCATAGCAATAATAACTGTAGTCAACAACGTATAAATTGAGTCCTCAGGTGGTGCCATGTCATTACTTTTCTCTAAATTATTCAGAGGGAGTCTTGGGAATGTGTGTATATCAGCAGGAATCCAATATTTTTCCAAGAAAACGAGTGTATATTTCCCAGCATTTACACCTTTAGTGAGTGTAAGAGCTGAAAGAGATAGCTTGCCCTGATTGGCTCAGTGGAAATGACATGTTTAAGTCTTGCCCTGGACTTGATAAACTTCTATGAACACTTTTTCCATTGACTATACTCTTCCTCTGTTTCCATTCATTACTTGTTTTGATTATAAATTGATTATAAATTGACCTAGGGTAGTGTTATTCATGTTTCTTGTGCTTAGTTCTCTGAATTTCTTACACATGTGGTTTAGTACTATTTTTCCAAATTTGGAAAGTACTCCACAGTCATATCTTCATTTTTTTTCTCTTCTACTTTCCCTCCTTTGGGAACTCCGGTTACCCACATATTAGGCATCTTAAAGTTATTTCACAGTCCACTGCTGTTCTGTTCATTTTTATTTTTCAGCTTCTTTTCCCTTTGTGTTTTATTTTGGATAGTTTCTACTTCTTTGTTTCAAATTAATTAAACTTTTTTAAACTTTGTTTCAAATTAATTAAACTTTTTTATTTATTCCATCAAATATATATATTTATTTATTTATAAAGAGATATCTATCTGTCTATCTCAGGCATCATCATCCTAATCTATAGAAGTCCAGTTTAATTTACGTGTGTGCGTGTGTGTGTGTGTGTATGTATAGCCTCTCTCTATGTGACACATTCTTCTAGCATATTAAACATGTGGAATATACTCAGAATAACTGTTCTAATATCTTTTTTGACTAATTTTAACATCAGTTCTGGTTAGTTTTGAGAAACTGATTTTTCTTATGGATTGTATATATGTATGTATGACTGCTAGTTTTTAATAAATGCCAGACACTGTGAATATTACTTTATTGGGTGCTATCACCTTAAATATTTGTATTACCATAAATATTCTTCATCTTTGTCCTGGAATGGAGTTTAAGTTACATGAAAACAGATATTTTTCCCCATTGAGGCTTGCTATTAAACTTTGTCAGGCAATACCAAAGAAGGATTTAATCTAGAGTAGGTCTAAATATTCTATCTAATGTGCCTTGAATTATGTGGCATTCCACTTTGGCTGATAGGAACAGGTGGTATTCACAGTCTTTTGTGAGTACAGGCAATGTTTCTTTAATCATTTTAGGTGTTTGTCCCCTGGTCTTAGGTGGTGTCCTCACATGACTATGTAATAAGTACTCTCCTGAATTCTTGAGGGTGACCGTCTATGATACTCCAGAGTTCTTTTTCTCTGCTGTTTTCTCTTCCTTATTGCACAGCCTTGTGAACTTTAGACACCTTAGTCACTCCAGACTCATCTCTTTCCTCATTTGGGACTCTGCTGACTCCCCCTGGTTTTCACCTTCCTGTACTGTGGCAAGCAAACTCTCCCAAGGCATTAGTCTATGTGCAGTCATAGGGCTCATTTTATTTTTCTTTCACTGCCCTTTGTTAACCAGACACCAATGTCATGAGAACCATAGTATGATATATTTTGTGTTTCAGGCAAGAAGGAAAATCCAGTCCCTCTTGTTATATTTTGGCCTGAAGTGACAATCTTAAATCCCTTAAACCTATTGCTTTAGAGTAACAACACATAACATTTATGTTTCACTGTTTTATGTGCTTCAACTCTGGAGATGAAGAAAGATGGCCTCACCAAGCAGATGAAGCAAACAGCTAAACTGTCAGACTTCTTTCCTGTATATAAAACTTTTCCTTCTTTTGTTTAAGATCATAACTCTCTCTACAGTCTGACATTAAAAGCATTGGATCTATCTTGGATATCATACATGTTCAGAAGCCTTTAGGATAAAAATCAGATCATGTGTTATGTATCATCACATTGATTTACACAGGGGACATTACATGGACTTTTAATGATACAATGTTTGGACATAAAGTGTGCATTATTTTGATTCAGTATTTTAAAAATATGCTTTAACAAAATTCTTAGGCATTCCTTTAAGCAATGTAGGTGTTGGAATAACTGTGGATTTTATAACAATGTTAACTCTACAAATGGGAAAAAAAATTCTTTAAGATTCAAAAAAATTACTAAATTTTAAACATATTAGATATCTATATATTCTTTTTTGTTTTTAAAGATTTATTCATTTATTATTTGAGAGAGAGAGAGAGAAAGTGTGGCAGGGGGAGGAAAGGAGAGAGAGAATCCCAAGCAGACTCCCCACTGAGCGTGGAGCGTGACTCGCGGCTTTATCTCACAAACTTGAGATCATGACCTGAGCCGAAATCATGAGTCAGACGCTCAACTGACCGAGCCAACCAGGCGCCCCAGATATTTATATAATCTAATCAGTATTTTATTCATACCCAATGCCTGGAAATCTCAACCTGAGCATCATTTATTTTTCTTTTTAAACCAAATTATGCATAAGAGCAAAATGAATAAGCATTATACAAGTTAAGATATTAAAGAAAAAACAAAGGAAAATGGTTTCATAAGCATGATTTAAAATGTACTTGAAATTATCATTGATATAATTTTTGCAATTAAGTAGAACTCTGCAAGAGTTGATAAATAATGAGTTCATTACCATTTCAAAAAGAAACAACTCTTGATACAGCCAAATTGTCAAAAGACAGCCTCATGCTGACAAAGATGTTTTACACAGTGCATCGTTTCTTATCATCAGAATCAAATGAGCACAGTTGGTGTGTGGCACAGTTTATCCTTTAATTTTTGAGTTTTTCAATAGAAAGAACATAAAGAGTACTGAAAGGAAATGTTCATGGAATGTTATCTTATAAATAATGGAATGAATTGATTATCTTTTTTTAAGGCTTCAAATTTATTGTCTCAAATGTACGAAATCAATTTCTTGATTGACTAATCTACATAAGCTATTCCTTAGAACATTATTGGGTACTTACAGAGTAAGCACTGAGGATACAGAAGTGGATCACAGACACCTCCGATTTGGGGATTTTGTGACACAATCACATTTTTGTAGATACAGACACATAAATAACTGATACACACTACAATAACTGCCATAATGGACATGTCTGAAAGGGTAATGGGAAGTAGATGAGTGAACCATAAATTCATCCCAGAGTGACGGTACTTGTTTGTTAAGACCTGAAACTTCTTTAGCCAATTTCACTTCCTAATACACAGGTTGGATGAAGTTTAGAAAGATTGCCATGGCTAATATTCAGCTATGCAACAAGAGAGAGTAACTTTAGCATCTTTCTTAAGTTCACTTTGCTGTGTCTATCAAAAGTGAAGATTAAATATGATAAAGAAATCTAATATAGAAACTTGGTAAATATGTGGAAATAAAGTTATGCAAAGTTGCGCATTAGATTACTTTTTTAGTGTGCCTTTAAAAAGATGTGATTAAAATAATAAATTCTGTAAGGAGGATTATTGTTATAAATATATTTGCTGCATTTTTTTGAAATAATTTTCATTATTGTAATGTAAATTGGAGCTGTTTATGCCATTCAAAAAGACCAATATAATTGAAAACATGTATAAATTAGACCTTTTATTTGACATTGTACCATTATTTTATTTGTACCAATCTAATTATCTACCAGTTAATCCAAGATACTAAGTTTTTCACACACACACACACACACACACACGTTCAATTCTTATGTTGTTTATGATGTTCATCTAAGTGACTTAAATCACTGTGGAAGAACTAATATATGAGCTAAAGTACTCAAAATTGGGCAGGTTACTTGTATTTGAATAATTTGTTACTTTTGAGCAATACTCAAAATATCTAAGAAAATAATGAATTTAGCCAAAGAACAGTAAATTATGGAGAGAAGCTGGGTATAGTGTGCACAGCATATCATTTTTGATCCAACCTACAAATCACTGGGAAATAAATATGCGACTAAATCAAGCTGCTGAGTTGAGGCTAATGCTCTGCCTTCCCATGTGCCTTGGCTTCCTTTCATGTCAACCCATGTTCTGAAACATCCCACTCTAATTTCTTTACTTTTCCTACTATGCTGTGCATGCAAACCCGGAAGCCATGGGCTGTCTGTGAAAATGATTCCCTTATTACCACTTTTTTTCACTCTTTTCATGAGAGTAATCAAACTCTTCACCTGGAACAATCACATGTGTTAGCTGGAGGTCTCCTTATGCCATGAATGGAGTTCAAATAGTTTATTCCTTTGATACGCTACAGCATCAACTTGTTTTTTTCTGCTTTAAAAGAAAATGGAGAGTGGAGAAAGAAAAAAAGCATAAAACAAAGTGAAATAAAAAGAAGGAGCATAAACAAAAATATGAAACAAAATCAGCTCCCACTATCTTTTCAATTTGCTTGAATATAATCTAAGCCTCTATATAAAAAGAAGGAGCATAAACAAACAAACAAAAAGAAACAAAAGCAGCTCCCACTATCTTCTCAATTTGCTTGAATATAATCTAAGCCTCTGTATTATTTTTCCACACTTGTTAAAATATTATCTACGTGTTTACTTTCACAAAGTATGAGTCACTTGCCTCTCTGCTTATTGCAAAATAAATCTAAATTTCTCAGAATATGATGACGGTAGCTAATAGTTAATGAAACATTACATTTACATTGAGAAAAGTATAAGCATTGCGTGACTGAAACCTTAAAAATAATTTAAAAAAATACAGTGTAGACCTTGGTTATGTACCAAGTCTAATTCTACTAGTAGTAGTAATCTAGTACTACTGAACAACTATGTTCCGATTTTATTTATGTAGATATATATAATGGTTATATGTACATTTATAAACATATATACATACTACATTTATACACATCTATATGTACATATTATAAACATTATATAGAGGTATTTACTGCTAAATACTACATTCATGTCACAAATTTATATGGTTTCCAATTAATTGTTTTGTATTAAGATTCCATATGGTCACACGTCTTTGTTAGGGAATAGTTATTGGCACCTACTATATATTTAAAGCACAGTTGTAACTTTATGACATCAAAGGAGAATAAAACTGACAACAAATTGATCTCCAGCATATAGTTGAGCAAGGAAACAATCACAAATTTGTTATTTTGCCAAAAGTCAGATGAGTGGTTTAAAATGTAACAAATGTCTATATTACAGGTTTGGTATAATAATGGCATTCGGTGAAGGGATGTCTTTTTCTTTTTTTTGGTCTGTCTTTTTTTTTTTTTTTTTTCTTTGTACATTTCTTAAATCCCTCATATGGGTGAAATCATATGGTATGGTATCTTTGTATGTTTCTTAAATTCCTCATATGAGTGAAATCATATGGTATTTGTCTTTTTCTTTTTTTTTTTTCTTTTTTTTTTTTTTTAGATTTTATTTATTTATTTGAGAGAGAGAGAATGAGAGAGAGAGAGCACATGAGAGGGGGGAGGGTCAGAGGGAGAAGCAGACTCCCTGCTGAGCAGGGAGCCTGATACGGGACTCGATCCAGGGACTCCAGGATCATGACCTGAGCCGAAGGCAGTCGCTTAACCAACTGAGCCACCCAGGCGCCCTGTCTTTTTCTGACTGACTTATTTCACTTAGCATTATACTTTCTAGATCTATCCATGTTGTTGCAAATGGCAAGATTTCATCCTTGTTTACAGCTGAGTACTATTCCACTGTGTGTGAAGTAAAGTGTAGTAAAATTTCAAGTGAAATTAAGAGTATTAGAAAATTGAAAACGGAAGAAAAGAAAAAGCCTTTCAAGGAGTGGGGAAAAGTGTAATTATTTTAGGTCTGGAGAGAGCATGATTCATGAGCAATCAGGTGTCCAGTGTGCTTAGAGCTGAGAAATTGTATTGCCAGGTGATAGTAAGTAAACATTTTGTTAAAAAGAAAAAAAAAAAAAAAAAGATTTAAGTTTAGTACATAACATAATGCAATGTCTCTGATTAAGAAACAACAGAAATGTTTGAAATTTTGTTTCATTTTGAAAGCAGAATATTTTTTTAATTTTTAAAATTTTAATTCCAGTATAGTTAACATATAGTGTTATATTACTTTCAGTATACCGTATAGTGATTTGACAATTCTATACATTACTCAGTGCTCATCATAAGTATACTCTTTTATTGTTGTTGTTAAGAGAGAGGGATGGTGGGGGAGGGGCAGGGGAGAGGAAGAGAGAGAATCCCAAGCTGGCTCCATGCCCAGTGCAGAGCTCAATGAGGGGTTTGATCTCATAACCATGAGATCATGATCCAGCTGAAATCAAGAGGTGGATGCTTAACTGACTGAGCCATTCAGGGACCCCCATGAGTATACCCTTAATCCCCTTCGCCTATTTCCCTGATACCCCCACCGAAACCTCCCTTTTGGTAACCATTAGTTTGTTCTCTATAGTTAAGAGTCTTTTTTTTTTTTTTTTTGTCTTTGTACGTTTCTTAAATTCCTCATATGGGTGAAATCATATGGTATTTGTCTTTTTCTGACTGACTTACTTCACTTAGCATTATACTTTCTAGATCTATCCATATTGTTGCAAATGGCCAGATTTCATCTTGTTTACAGCTGAGTACTATTCCATTGTGTGTGTGTGTGTGTGTGTGTGTGTGTGTATGTGGATTCCACAGCTTCCTTATCCATTTATCTATCAATGGATACTTGGGCTGCTTCCATAATTTGGCTATTATCAATAATGCTGCAATAAACATGGGGTCCATATATCTTTTCAAATTAGTGTTTTTGTATTCTTGGGGTAAGTACTCAGTAGTGGAATTACTGGATCATAGAGTAATTGTATTTTTAATTTTTTGAGGAACCTCCATACTATTTTCTACAGTGGCTGCACCATTTTGCATTCTTACCAATAATACAAGAGGGGTCATTTTTCTCCACATCCTCACTGACACTTGTTGGTTCTTGTGTGTGTGTGCGTGTGTGTGTGTGTGTGTGTTTAAATTTCAGCCATTCTGACAGGTGTGAGATGATATCTCATTGTGGTTTTGATTTGCATTTCCGTGATGATGAGTGATGTTGAACATCTTTTCATGTGTCTGTTGGCCATCTGTTTATCTTCTTTGGAAAAACGTCTATTGATATCTTCCACCCATTTTTTAAACTGGATTATTTGTTTTTGGGGTGTTGAGTTGTACAAGTTCTTTATATATTTTAGATATTAACTCTTTGTTAGATATGTCATTTGCAAATATGGTCTCCCAGTCAGTAGGTTGTCTTTTATTTTTGTTGATTATTTACTTTGGGGTGCAGAAGGTTTTTATTTTGATGTAGTCCTAACAGTTTATTTTTTGAAAGCAGAATATTTTATTTTATTTTTTTTAATATTTTATTTATTTATTTGAGAGAGAGAAAGGGAGCAAGAGAGAGCATGAGTGGGGAAGGGAGGGGCAGAAGGAGAGGGATAAGCAGACTCCATGCTCAGCAGGGAGCCTGATGATATGGGCCTCGATCCCAGGACCCTGGGATCATGACCTGAGCCAAAGGCAGACACTTAACCGATTGAGCCCCCCAGGTGCCCCTGAAAGCAGAATATTTTAAATTTAGATAATACTTTTTTCTTTTTATTACCTTTTTATTGAAGTATAATTAACATACAATATTATATTGATTTCAGGTGTACAAAATATTGATTCAACAATTCTATACATTACACAGTGCTCACCATGATAAGTGTAGTTACCATTGGTCACCATATAACATTATTAAGATAATATTGACTGTATTCCCCATGTTGTATTTTTTATGTCCATACAAAGAGAAGTCTGTACCTCTTACTCCCCTTTATCTATTTTACCCAACCCCCACCCACCTTTCTTCTGGAAACCACCAGTTGTTTTCTGTATGTAAGAGTCTCTTTTTTAGGTTTTTTGTTCATTTGGTTTTTATTTTTTAATGATTTATTTAATTTGGGGGGGTGGGGAAGGACAGAGAGGATGGGAGAGAAAGAATCTCAAGCAGACTCCCCACTGAGTGCAGAGCCTGATGCGGGACTTGCTCTCATGACCCTGAGATCATGACATGAACCAAAACCAAGAGTTGGATGCTTAAGAGACTAAGCCACCTACGTACCCCTCATTTGTTTTTCAGATTCCACATATAGTGAAACCATATTATATTTGTCTTTATCTGCCTGACTCTTTGCACTTAGCATAATGCTCCCTAGGTCCATCTATGTTGTCACAAATGGCAAGATTGCATTCTTTTTTATGGCTGAGTAATACTAGATTGTGTATATATAGTATATCTTCTTTATCCATTCCATTCATCCATTGATGGGCACCTGGACAGTTTCCATATCTTGGCTACTGTAAATAATATTGTAGTAAACATAGGAGTGCATATATCTTTTTGGATTAGTGCTTTTTTGGGGGGGGGTAAATACCCAGAAGTGGGATAGCTAGATCATATAGTAGTTCTGTTTTTAATTTTTGAGGAACCTCAATACTATTTTTCATAGTAGTTTCACCAATTTATATTTTCACCAACAGTGTATGTTCCCTCGTTTCTATACCTCTCCAACACACATTTCTTGTCTTTCTGATAATAGCCATTCTGACAGGTGTGATATAATATCTCATTGTGGTTTCGATTTGCATTTCCTTGATGACTGGTGATGTTGAGCATCTTTTCATGTGCCTATTGACCATCTGTATGTTTTCTTTAGAAAAATGTCTATTCAGATCCTCAGTCCATATTTTTAAATTTAGGTAACAGTCTTTTTAATTGGATTTCATGAAAAGAGATTCATGCCAAAACAGCAAAGATTTTGCATTAATGAGAATACTAATAAATCTGTATCAGCAGAAAAGAAAACAATGAAAAAACAGAAATTCCCATATGTATGTGCAAAGTTCATTACAGATAAACATAATTTTGTTATGAACAATACTACCCTGTTCTGAAATGTTCTGTGATGTAGACAGTGATTCAAATGATTTTGCTTGAGGAAGGAAGGATTGGATTTTAATTTCACACTTGTAGTCTCTTCCTCTGAATATTTTTGGCACCTTATTATAAATACAATATGTTTTTGAATATCAAAATTTCTTTCAGAATATTGTACTCCTGATCTCCGTGAGATTGTGAAATACTACCCAAATGTACAAAGAAAGCAAAAGGAGAATTCTTTGTAACTACCAGGGCTTGTGTTTAAACACAATTTGTGTAAGACTATTTAAGGAAGTGGTCTTAAACAATGTACTTAATATCTAGATTATTAGTTACCTCATTTGTAAAACCAGGGTGCTTACAATACTCTCTCCATATGTATTCTGCAAGAATAAAATAATAAGCTTATGTGCAAACACACCTAGACATGCCTGAATCATATTGTCATATAGACAAATCAGAATCTAAATTAAAAGTTTTTCTCAGAATAATGTAATAAATAGTAATAGAAAATATAGTATTTGATAAATCTATAAACAACCTTCAGAGTGACTTTTAAAAAGTACTTTAGTGTAATAGGCATTGGCTGGGTATATATTTTTCCCTTTCATGCAGTGATAGAATGAGCTCTGGTTCCAGTGAGCTATAGCCAAAAGGAGATTGGGAAGGGAAGCCCTCTCTGACAGAGTCAAAGTGATTATAGCCACTTCTCTTCTAGGAGCCAACAATCGAATACGTGAGGTTAGTTCCAGAAGTAATGTCAGTGTTTCTGATCCAGTACTGATGTAGTACTCTATAACAGAACTATTCTTCAAGCCCTTACCAACTTCCCACTAGCACTGCTTCTCGTTGCTGGGTGGAGAATTAAACCACATTCTTTTTAAAATACATAAAATGATTGAAGAGGTATTTCCATATTCTGGAGAAGAGAGATTTGTTTCCCCAATTGTGACTTCAATCCACCTCAAAACAAAGAAAAAAAAGAGAAAAATGGAGGTGAGCTTGTATTATATAACTTGCTTCTCACAGAGCCTTTTGTTTATAAAGGCCTCCTTTTTGGGGGTACAGTGTAATATATGAATCTAAAACTCAGCTGTTCCAGGATGTTTCTATTTATTCTGTCACACAAATACAAGGCCTTCATCGATATCCTTGTGTTCTTTATATATCACTAGTGCATGAAGAGTTGAGGCTAATAACACTCATCCTTGCTTGGAAGTGGCAGGAGTACTTACTAATCCTCAGTGTGACAATATCTTTTTTTTCCCTAAACAGATATATTTTTAATACCTGTGAACAGTCCTTCTTACACAATTAATTCTAAAATTTACAAGTATAGTTTATATAAGCACTTTTGTTTCTACAAATTTTGTTTACATAAACTTCTATTAACTCAATTTCCCTGATATTTTTTGAGAAAATCTTGAGAAATTTGCTCTTTTCTGGAAATAAAAGCAGGTAGTCAGTTTATTTACAAAATGTTGACTTGCCCTAAGTTAGAAAATATACACAAACTTAAAATTGACCTCTATATTTTTCATTATAGAGGGAGTTTGAAGGCACTTATGCGAAGAACACTTTATATTGAGCAATATTTGTTGAATTGTGAATGACTTGTTCTTTCCTCCTAAACATCATTTGACTGTTTCCCGTTTAATATTAAATGTAGACAGAGACAGGTTATGCATATACCTGAGAAGCAAGAAGTTTTGAGTTTATTAACCACAAAGCAGTTTAGCCAAATGGAAGCTACATCATCAGCCATGACATAATAGTTAAATTGACTGACTGTCTCATGCAGTAGCATGCCACACATTGCCTATTTTCAAGGCTTAGTTCAAAATATATTTCCCAATTACAGATACAGAAACCATAGTCACTACAATTACAGCAATAAAGGTATAGATCAGGGTCCCACAGATTCATTCCCTTACTCGCTTGTTTGTTCATTTATTCTTTCATTCTTCAATCATTTGAGCATAATGCAAAGAAAAACAGAGGAAGTTCAATGTATTGTAACAAATAATGTGTGTGACATAAAAGAAGAGATGGTTAGATCATTTATAATAAAATGAGTGATTTAGGTTTAATAATTTATATTGTCCATTCTATATCTTTACTTGTAAGACAGAAATTTATAATACATGAATATATATACACTTATATATGAAAATTGCACTTAAGCTCTAAATCCATATGCAGATGGTATCTAATTAGTATTAGTTATTTTATCTACCAACATAAGGAGTAAATATTGATGTTGAAAGTTTAAAGGATTGGAGATGGCTGATATTCTGGGCCTAAAATCTTGGAATTTATTAGAATTGGAAAGTTATATAGTCATTATACATCCTACAGTATTATTCCTTAATCAACTTAGGAACGGTTATTTGCCTTTAGTACCATTCATATAATATTTTTATTGCACAATCTTATTTTTGGTATATTTCAAACAATTTTTCCCATAGAAACCAATTCTCCTGGGAAGGAGTTAATGTGTGTTGGCCCTATGAATTTAAAAAAAAAAAAATCAAACACACTCTAGAAAACACAGGTTAAACTTGGTTGAGCCATTGTCAAATCCTCTGTGACCTGCTTTCCTTCTACCTTCTTTTAAATATTTTGTCTCCGCACTTCCTCATTACTTCTGGTCAGACACTCTCCGTAACTGTCAGGGATTGCACTCATTGAGGAACACTCACATCAGTTCTTTCAAATGTTGACGCTCACCTCCTCACCTAAAAATAACTTGCTGTAATTTGCATTTTCCTTCAGAAACAAGCTGATTAAATAGAATTCACATTTTTCTGATTCTCATCCATAAGTTCAAGCATCTTCAGTTTTTCACCATCTTCCACAAACTGAGTTCCATTGTACCACACATATCTTCTATAATCCAACCACCTCCCCATTTTCCCTATTTTTACATTATGCCACCTGAAACTGGAATTCATGGTTACCAAAATTTGCTTTTTTTATTAAAATTACATTTTTATTGCTCCATCCAACTCCTTTCCTCATTTGAAACCCAGAAGTCTGTTGAGGTCAGCTTTTCCCCAAAGCCATATTAGTTTGAAGCACTTTATAATCCAAACCCTAAATAATTGAATACAGAGGCTGAACGTCCTTCTTGCTTCTCAATGCAGCTTCCAAGTCTTTATTCTCCCGCTCTCTAGTAAATATCTCTGCTGCCCCAAGGTTCAGGGTACCTACAATATTAAACTACTATATCTCCGCAGCTTTGTCATTTGCTCATACACAAGCAAAGGGTCACTTTTCAATTTGGTTACTTCCCAAATTCACTGAGGAGTATCTGGATTACTCTTTTCTTTACTGTGCCAATTTCTGATATTTTCATACACTATTTCTCCATCAATGGTTATGTCCCCGAAAATGCACTGGAGTAGATTCCTTTATCTCCTTCTCCCTAATGAATTTCCTTTCCAATCCGTCCCAATTTGAGAACTCCCTGGATCTCATCATTACTTGGAATTAAACATAAAACCTTAAGTGGCCACAGTCCATCAGTTATTACCCCCTTTCTATAGATTTATCCATTCTCTGTTTATGAGTGCTTTCTCAAGATTTAGTGTTATCTATATTTTTAGAAACAGAACTTTCCTAACATCAGCATCATCTGGAGTTTTTGTAAAAATGCAGATTGATGGGCATCATCCCCCCAATTTTTAATTGAATAGGTATAGACAGATGTCTCCAGGAAAGATTTTCTGTCTACTCTTCCTCACATCTCATGACCTCAGTTCACCAAGTGCTAGCATCCATACCCAACACTTTTCTGAAGGGACTCTAGCTAACATCACCTGCATATTGTTATATCTAATCATACTTCCTGGCCCTCAATTACTTGAAAATTCATTACCTTGAAAGAGTGGACATCTGCATCTACAAATAATGTCTTTCACTAGACTCAGTGACAATCTCCCTTTTACTCCCTTTCAATTTCTGTTTTTTTAGTCTCATTTGGGAGCACCTCTATGCCACATAACTTTTTTTTTCTTTTTTAAGTTTTTAAATTCCAGTTAGTTGACATACTGGAATTTATATTAGTTATATTAGTAATATTAGTTTCAGTAGTAGAATCTTGTGGTTCATCACTTACATACAATAGCTAGTGCTCATCACAAGTGCCTTCCATACCCATCACATAAATAGGCGTATTTGTATTTTCTTAAAATACACAGTCATAAGAATATATGATGCTATTTTATGTGGTTCAAATATTACATAAATATTAAACTCTACAGATCATGAAGCAAAAGGCTTCTATTGAAAATATTAGGGAAATTTATTCATACTTAGATCCTTATGATTTGTACATTCACTAGTTGTTTAGTACTGCATTGTATTTTTAATCCACAATTTACCTATATACCCTCCTACTGAGGGAAAATTAAGTTATTTCTGCCCTGGGAGGATTAATGTAGTGCTATAATCTATATTCCTACACATGTATCCACATTCATCAGTTCCTCCAAGATAAACTACCTGAAAATAGGATTGTTGTATTTATTTGCTCTCTCACTTTTTCATGGTATTGCTAAATTGTATCCTAAAATGAAATTTATAGGGCTACAAAAAAATTATCAGTTTGTATGGTGTTAAATTTTACCTCAAGGAACTGTTAATTTCTTGATTGATAGTGAGATTGAACATTTGGTAATGTATCTATTTTATAGTCAAGTCTCCATATTTGTGAATTATACTTTATTTAAAAGTACAACTTTACTTACACAGTTTATACAATTTATTATGAAAAGCCCAACTCCTCCAAAAAATGGCAACCTCCTGACAAAAGCAAACTGTCTTACTGAGGAGCCCCAGGTCGGGTAACTAAGAGTCAGTCCTTGTCTTCCTCTGTTTCCTCTCTCATTCTCTGACCTTGCATACGCATACATTGATTACACTGATGCAAAATTAACAAATATAAACAAGGTGGAATTGAATATTCAGGGAACATATAAAGAGTTGTTTTTTAAATTTAAAGATAAAGGTTTAATCTAAAGATCAATTTTAAGATATGTAAAATGTCAGAGTTCATGTGTGTTTAATTAAACTGCTAAAAGTGAGTACTGAAAATATCTATCTTTAAATTGAGTCACTGAGTTCAATCAATCAGTTGCTTAATTATATGACATAGTGTCATGAACACAAAGAAAGTATTTTTTTATGTCCTTCTCTAAATAAAATGTGGGAGATTTTACTGTCAAATTCTAAACCTAGACATTTGACACTATACCACAATAGATATGCTAATGTTACAGGATAGAAATTTAATTTGAATTAATAAATTTTCAGTTAAACACAGAGCTGGCTAGGAGGATATAAAAATTCAATCAGTAAAAAATGTACAACCCCAACTGCAACAATAAAATTACTAATGTCACTTTATTAATGTATTGCTGTACTTTGGAGCATATTTTTTAACACAATTAAAAAAAAAACCTATAATGTTTGCATAAGCAATATAAGTGACATTATACTTATGAATATAATTTGTAAAACAAATACATAATAACAGGTGAATATTATAAATAGTGATGAACATTTCATTATAAGTAAGTTTGTGGTTGTGAAAATATAGCTACGTTGGGCTCATAAAGACACGGGGTGCCTGGGTGGCTCAGTCATTAAGCATCTGCCTTTGGCTAAGGTCATGATCCTGGGGTCCTGGGATCGAGCCCCGCATCTGGATCCCTGCTCGGCGGGAAACCTGCTTCTCCCTCTCCCACTGCCCCTGCTTGTGTTCCCTCTCTCGGTGTGTCTCTCTCTGATAAATAAATAAAATCTTAAAAAAAAATAAACTAAGACAATTTTCTCATATTTCAAAGGATTTACAGGAGTTACTGACTTTGAGGATTTGTGATTTGAGGTTACAAACATACAGTGGAGACAAGGACATTCTTAGGGATTACCATTAAGAAAACTATGCCTCTTTTAATTTAGACTCCATTAAGAAATATTTATAAATTAAATGAGTTATATGATTACATGACATTCCTTTTATCCAGTTTACTTTTTGTCTGCCTCGGAGTTTATAGAATTCTGATTACTCTTAACTAAATAGCTATAATTAAGAACCATTTCTATTGTGGATCTACTAGAGAAATTTCAGTGCCTTATGATATGAGTACTTCTTTCTCCATTCACCGTTCTCTAATCATATTGGCTAAAATATTTAAGCAAACTGTGATTACTAATGCCAAACAATAAAAGAAGTAATGACAATTGTACTCTTCTTCCATCCTTCAACAACCTAACCCCAAAAGTAGCCTATATTTATGGTCACTTCTTTATCATTGAGAAAGATGTGATTGCATTGCTGTCTATTACTTAGGGTCATGAGGCATAACTAGGCTAAAGTGAAGGATCAGGGATTTGTGTACTCTTCACATGAGAAGGAGAGTATGTGTATTGACACCTTAACCTCTCTTGATTTATAACCTCTTAATTTTCTTTATATCAACTCATACCATTTTTAAACCATTAAGTTTCATCTTTATCTGTGTCGACCAAGAGACCATGAGTTTCATGAGGGGAGGTATTTATGATTTATCCGAGACCACTCAGAAAATTACTCTTTATTTCCACAGGAAAGAGTATAATCAAGTGTTCATGTAGGATTTCCATAAAACTTAATGTTTAGCAAATTTTAAAAATAAGTTAGAATATTCATTTGCTTTATTGTTTTTTAATCAGACACTCTGGAAAACAGTATGGAGGTTCCCAGAAAGTTAAAAATAGAACTACCCTGTCATCTAGTAATTGCACTACTAGGTCTTTACCCAAGGATTAAAAAAAAATACTGATTCAAAGGGATACATGTACCCTGATGTTTATAGCACCATTTATCTACAGTAGTGAAATTATGAAAGCAACCCAAGTGTTCATCGACTGAGGAATGGATCAAGAAGAGGTGGTATATTTAATCAGTGGAATATTACTCAGCCACAAAAATGAACTCTTGTCATTTGCAATGATATGGCTAGAGCTAGATGCTAAGCAATAATAACTCAGACAGTGAAAGGCAAATATCATATGATTTCACTCATATGTGGAATTTAAGAAACAAAGGAGCAAAGGGGTAAAAGAAAAAAAGAGAGAGAGAAATCAAGAAACAGACTCTTAAGTTAGAGAATAAACTTATGGTTACTGGAGGGGAAGGGCTGACGAATGGGTTCAGTAGGTGATGGGGATGAAGGAATTTACTTGTGATGAGCACAAGCTGATGTATGGAAGTGTTGAATCACTATATTGTACCACTGAAACTAATACAACACTATATGTTAGCTAACTGGAATTAAAATAAAAACTTAAAATAAAAAAAAAAAATAAGTTAGAACATACTATGGCCAGATGGTTAGTTCATCCAAAAAAGCTTAAATATAGATTTTATTGAGTAATCATGTCTTACATTATTATATTTTTATGTAATTATGTTTTAGTGTTATGTCTAGCAAATAGATGTCGTGCACTTGCTTCAGATTATTTAGAATACTTATGTATTTCTGGGCGCCTGGGTGGCTCAGTTGGTTAAGCGACTGCCTCGGCTCAGGTCATGATCCCGGAGTCCCTGGATCGAGTCCCGCATCGGGCTCCCTGCTCGGCGGGGAGTCTGCTTCTCCCTCTGACCCTCCCCCCTCTCATGTGCTCTCTCTCATTCTCTCTCTCACAAATAAATAAATAAAATCTTTGAAAAAAAAAATAGAATACTTATGTATTTCTGATATTTACTATTTGCCTAGCATATAAGTAGATGATAAACTTTCAGCTCTCATATATATGTAACTGAAGTACAAAATATTTCTAAAGTTTGAAATTATTTCAACTTAATTGAGATATAACCTGCTTTATTTGTAATAGTATTATACTATTTTTATTGATTTGATAATGGATAATTTTCAAATTCTGTTCATTTTATGTTATTTTATATCATAAGATATAAAAATGAGAATATAAATATTAATTAAATATATTGATTAGTGTGAAATATCTCTTGATTAAATGTAATAAGGCCATCATAGAAGAAATAGTAGTTTTCTAAAATACAAACATGAAATTACTTAGCTTCATTAATTAAAATAGAAGATATTCTGATTTTTTCACAAGATATTTAATATTTCACTAGATAGATAAAATCAATTGCTTTTTAACAGCTATGAATTACTAAAAATAACTGATACTTTTACATGAAAAACTTTGATATAGCATATAAGAAGATATAATTCATCAGAATGGTTACCATAAGTCGACATTCCTGAGGGGAAAAAAATTTCGGTTAATGCAAGCCCTATTTTTTTATTTCAATAAGAATTATCTCTAACTACCTTACAAACAGCTTAGGGATCTAGAATATCTGTTTCCGTCATAACATTTCCTTAGCATCTTAACACCATGAGCTAATAAGGCTGACAGCACATAAATACAGTAAAAGTTAAGCTGCTTTGACAATTCATAGAAAGGGGAGACTACCAAAATAAATTGGATGTTTAAGAAAATCACTCAACTGACTAAATCTCCTTTGATTTTCTTAAGGCACTCGGGATTGAAATAGTGACCTTTTAATCCCTTTTTTGTTGTTGTTTTTTTTGTTTAATCTAACAAAATCTAAAATAGATTGAAATAAACACGTCATTCTTCCTCTTAAACAGATAATTTAATCTAAGCTGTAACAATATCACACTAATTCCTTAAAGCTTAAATATTTTAAAGAAAACGTAGCCTGAATGGAAAGCATCTTGCATCACATTATGAATTTAGGGAATACATGTTTTCGTGAACACTACACCAAAATCTAGTGATGTACTGTATGGTGACTAACATAACATAATAAAAAAAAATTAAATTAAAAAAAACCAACAAACCACCTTTTAATTCAGCAGATAAATTAATCTGGTTCTAAACCTATCATCTACAAAAATTGCACCCTCAAATAAATACAGTACTTGTTTATAGGTATTAACGATGTCTGTAGAATTTTGCTTATGGTATTAAATAGTCAAGGTAGTCAAGGTATAATTGATATGCTCAAAGTATAATATATATTTTATAGAGATTAATGGGTATATTTTGCAATTTTCTAATTTGAATTCCAAATGGTATCTATTATGCAACCAATAGTTCAGAAATGCCTTTCAATTTCTTGGACACTATGTCTTGCTTTCAAGGAAGAGGGGCCTAGATTGGGTGCTCTCATTTTTCCTACCTATATAGTAAATGTGAAAATGGCACTTATCTGTGGGATCCACATTAAATAGGATCATTTATCTGCATTTATTAGAATATTTTCTATAAATAATATCCAACAAATATGAGAGGCTGTTGTGATTATAGTTTTTATTATCTTAGACTCAAATATCTAAGGTATGGGGTAATACAGAGAATTAAAACTAATTTAGATATCATTACAAATTTGCCTCTCTCTAGTAGGTCTGCTTAACAATGTTACTGATTGTGATCCATAATTATTTATTTTAAGCACTCCAAACACACTGTAAACTCATTAATTTGCACCTTTATACATTTATATAAGTTGATATATTTTCATATTCTCAACATACATATAAATATAAAATTGGTTGATGATATATAATGTATAATACTATTTCTCTATAATTTTCTCCTTTTTGAGAAACTGAAAAAAGTGGCCATGTGGAAGCATGCAATTCATACATCTTACAAGGACTTTTATTCAGGATATAGAAAGAACACTTCTAACTCAAAAATAAAAAAGACAACAAAATTAAAATATGAAAATTACGTGAATAGGCAGTTTTCCAAAGAAGATAGGTAAATGCACAAAAATCACATAAAAAGGTATTCAACATCTTTTGCCATCAGTAAAATTCAAATCAAAATTACATTAGGGTTGGGACACTTGGATAGACTCTGTGGTGGACAGCAACTTTCTATGATATGAGTGGCGAGATATATGGGTTTTTTTCTTAAATAGTTCAGTAAACTATGCATTTATTTTGGGTGGTTTTCTGTATCTGAATTTTATTTTACAACGGAGTTGAAAAGAAAATTACAACAGGAAAGTACTTTACATCCACTAGGATGGTAATAGTAATAATAATAAATAACAAGTGTTGGTGAGAATGTGGAGAAATTGGAATCCTCATATGCTACTGGTAGAAATGTAAATTGATGCAATGGCCTTGTTAAATAGTCTAGTTATTCCTCCAGATACTAAAGATAGAATTACCATATAACTCAGCAGTTTCACACCTAGATATTTACCCAAGATAAATGAAAACTATATTCGCACAAAATTTGTTCATGAATGTTCAAAGCAGTGTTATTTGTAGCAGCCAAAATGTGGACACAACCCAAATGCTCATCAGTTGATGAATGGATAAATCAAATGTAGCATTTGCATATGGTGGAATATTATTCAGTAATGAAAATAAATCAAATGCAGATATATGCCACAACATGAATGAACCTTGAAAATATTTTTCTATAGAAAATATCATTCAAAAAAGGCTGCATTATTATATAATTCCATTTGCATGTAATGTTCAATATAGGAAAATCTATGGAGACAGAAAGAATTCTTATTGCTTAGGACTGGGACTATAGAGGAAGTTGGTATGGATTGCTAATGAATACAGTGTTTCTGTTTCGGGGAGATTGAAATATTCTAACATTGAGTGTATTATTGTTTTCATAACTCTGAATATGCTAAAATCCATTGTCTTGTATAGTTTTAATGGGTGAATTGTATAGACTGACATATTTCAATAGAGCTTTATAATCAAAGAATAAATAATACCCACTTTGAACAGTTAAATGAATACACAGTTGTCATATTCAATGCCTAAACTGAAGGTGGCGGAACATGAAATGAAACAAACTGAAAGTGTCATATTAGGTAATATTTTTACCCGTAAATATTAAATTTATTCACTTGCAGATACAGAATAATTAAGAATATAAAGTATCCTTAAAAAAATTTACAGGTGTGTCTATACACAAAAACTATATATATCTTTGTTTGCATTGAGGGAAGCTGTTTGCAGTGACCCAGAGAGAAAGTGAATGAAGCTGCCTTAAAGCATCCATTCTATCCTTTTGAAATGTGTGCTTCTATATTTGACTGATTAACTGTATTTAAATGTTTACATAAGCTACATGCAGTTATAATAATTATTAATTTTTTAAAGCGAAACCTGTGGCTCAGACTGTATGTAAGTAGTATGTCAGAAGGTACAAAGCTAGTCAGAGAAAAACTGTGATTAAACTCTGTTAAGTTTTATTCCCAATCCTATGAACTTTCTGGTTCTCTTAACTGCCACAGATAAATTAATTTGAAAAAAAAGATTTACTTAATCTATTAAGACTCAAGACTATGAATATGGTCTTCCTTACATAAAAAGGATGAGAGAGATAAATGTTAGAATTTGCATAATGCTTCTCTTATTGAACATTTATAAATTTTGCAAATTATTCAACCAAACCTATTGAAAATCATATGCTCCTGCTTCATGTTTTTTATTCAGTTTTTATCATAGTACAAATCCAAACCAATAAGGCAGTTATTTGCTCTCGATTTAATATTCCCTCAGTAAAATAAAAATTTTAAATACCCTAAGTTGGTTAATTTAAAATCTTCTCTCAGTGATTAAAAACAAACAAAAAACTATAAATACTGTAATTTCTCCATGAGCGAATATTCAGTATAGCAGTCTTGATCTATTCAGTTTACCATTAACTCCAAAGTAGCTCTTCTTACTCCCTCTCAAAAATCTTCAAGTTCTTGAATCTCAAAAGGGACTGTGTTATGTTGAAACTAATGTATAATTTCATTTTGTAGAAGCAACAAGCATTATTTAATTTTTGAATGTTCTATAAAGCTTCTGATTTACAAGGAAAAATATAATATTAATTTCTTCCTACATAATACATATGAATCTATTTCAGATGTAAGCGAAGACTTTAAATAACCAGATATAGCATGACCACGCCTTCTACTTGGATTTAAAATAATACTAATACTTAATTGAAAGGTATGTGATTTCTTCAGGTTGAAATAACCAGGGATTAAATATGTGTCCAGTCACTGTGAAATAACTTTTTGAAGGTTAACATTTTAATTTTCATGAGTTCAGTTTAATTTCCACAATATTTTTCTGTGTGTATAAGGTTTCAGGATCATATATTTGATATTTAAATCAAGATTATGTCATCAGTAGTGATAATATGGCAGATAAATTCACAAGTTTCATGTAATAACCTGTAAAACAGGTAGGAATATTTAAAGTATACTCAGAACCACAAGCAATTCTTTATTTCTGCATTTGAAATGACATTATATATTTGCTAATAATACTTAGATAGAAAAGAATGACAGTGAACAGTGTTCATATCTACCTTTATTTTAAGTAGATTATACTTACATGTTTATCTGTCATCTATCATCTGTCTATCCATCTATTTAATTTAGTATGTTTTAGTCTTTAGAGATATAACTATCTATCTAAATTAGCATGTTTCATCCTTAGAGATATAACTAACTGGGTGAGTTAACCTATAGACAAGTAAATAAGTAAATGGACCATATTTCAGCTAAGGAGAAAGTGACTGGCATTTTGGCCATTTCAGATACATTGAAAGAGTCATCTTCTGTAAGGATATTACATAGGGCAGAGACTTGAATAATAGTCACTGGAAATGTATTTTAAAAAAAGAATAGGTATCACCCCCAAATTAGAATTATTCCAATTCCTGGAAGGTTGGCAGAAAGACTGGAATACTGGGAGCAAGAAGAAAATGGTAGGAGTGAGGAAGGACACATGCACTGAGGTCCTGTCAAGTGAGACCTTAAGGGCCATGGCCCCAGGTAAATCCATGATCAATGGTGGAGAAGTTTTAAGGTGATGCTATGTATGATTTGAATTACATTTACTGATCTCACTTATGGTGAAGTATGGTTGGTGGGGGAAATTAAAAGCATGAAAATCAATGATTTTCTAAAATTCTAGGAGAGTCTTACGGCCATTCAGAGCAGTGTGATAAAGTTGCCTTGATAAAAATCGCTATATCCGCAGGCAGAACCAGGGAGAACTGCTGATGATAGAATATGCAAAGGAAACAAAATGGTAACGTGAACTCATATCTTTTTAACCCGATTGAAATGTATTTTCATTTACTAATATTGAGAATGTATAAAAAAATGGAGTTTGTCAAGATATGAGAGACATTGAGTTTCAAATGCTTATTAGGCATCAGCAGAAAATTACTGTGATGGGGTATTTGAATATTTCTTAGTCATCATTTAAATAACCGTGTGGAATACAACTAATGGCAGGTATACATGGTTTCAGGAGATTAACAACATAACAACCTCTTTTTGCAAATACTTATGGAGAACATACTCCAGAAAAATGATAAATCAGGGAAGAAGTTGCATGATGTATAGGAAATGACTACAAAAGTACTCAGCAATGTTTATATTCTAAAAAAGTTTAAGATCAGAAAATTATATGTGACATATACCACAAACCAACACACATACACATAAGTAAATCCATGTACATACATACATCTAGTAACTAAAATTATTGTATAGAAAACACAAAAATAGATGAGGTATTGGGTGTTTGTGTGAAATCATCTGTGGCCATACGGGAGAAAATAAATAGTTCAAACTAGTGCCTAATGTTAATCCCCAATTAGAAGAATAAAAATAGAATGTTCTGAACGAAAATAAATCTAGTACATGAAAAAAGAAAAAGGAAAGATAAATAAAAACAAAGCAAGGTAAATAAAATACAGAAAAATGAGATGCCATATAAAATCCTAAAATTATGTGAATAAATGTGTATCTGTTTAATCTACTATAGCAGAAAGAACACACTACATATTTAAATTCATTAAGGTTATATGATGTACTTATCAAAGGCAAGTAGTTTAATGTGATTGGTAATGAACATGTAGCATAAGTATGGCTGATTGTTAGAAAGTCTATATATTATTAAGGGCATGTTGATAAGCAAAGGCATTGTATTTCAGAGCAAATACTGGGGGAATGAGGTATTCAGTTTTTCACTCCATAGATAATCATTATGTCATCAGGGAAAATATGTCCTAATCATATCACCATAAGGATATTGCAAGTATCCAATAATTAGATAATGAACAATGTATTGGGGGTGGGGCAAAATATTATATACTGAAGATAACTTAAAGAGAAATCAACATTATGTGGAGACTGAACACTGGCAGTACAATGGAAGGGAGATTAGAAGTTATTCATGTTTCTTCTTTGGACTGACTGTGTGACATGATATTAAATAGTTTGGGGGTTGCAGAATACAGTGGTAAAAATGGGTGAGAGAGGCAGCAGTGAAAAATTAGAATTCATTTGGGGATGTGTTGTGAGGCAGACAAATATAGGTATCCAATATTAATGTGATAAATGTCTTGATCTCAGGAGAGAGAACACAGTTTATAATTCAGATTTGAGAATTGTGGAAGTTCATCATTTATTTGCCCAGATGTATTTGTTTTTAAATCTTGGATAATAGACCTTTCTGGTGGGAGATTTTCTTTCCTGAATGCCCAGATTCATACCTTCACTTCATACGTGTATGTATATGACACATTCCAGACCAATTTAATTATTTCTGCTAGTAACTGGGGCAGAAATGTGGTAAATCACTCCTTTGACCTCTTAGGAAGATAAATCAGTTTCTGTTGCTGAAATCCAAAGACTGTCATCTCTTCAAAACTTATAAAGCTCTTGTGGTTAAGCTCCTTAATTCTATAAACTGTTTTCTTTTCTTTTTGTTAGTCATTGTTGGTTTCTGTAGCTGGCAAACAGAAAACTCAATAAATTATTGAAATTGGTTTCCAGAAAGCGACCCTAGAGGTATTTTTCCCTCTGGAATATATGATGTGTTTGGAATTAAATACTGAGCTGCATTTCAGTGAATGGCAATGAGCGTCTGATTCATATCTCAAAGTGGTAAAAGAACAGTTTATTTTAGGAAGTTCAGAAACAGGTGCTCAGACTATGGCTGTGGTCATGTGGCACCATGAGTTTGTTGAAGGAGATGCTGTGAGCAAGATAGTTGCTGCTATAGGGTGACTTAAAAGTTAATATCAATATTGGAGCCACAGTTTAAGGAAGGTGATTTGACATTAATGAAAACACAGAAATCTATACACTCAAATATCAAGTGGAGGGTCTGCGTCTCAGTTGAAAATCTGTGTGGGCTTTTTCAGCTCTGACCATAGACAGTTACAGATGGTTTCCCTGGAGGCTTTATGGGAGAATGTTGCCCACCCCACACTAGACTTGGTACACAGCCAGTGCGCTGCAGTCTCTGAGGGGAATTGCAGCCGTGAGGCTTCTGGCTAGGCATGCTCTTTGTATGTTTGCCTTCCTAAGCCCATGCACTGTAATTCGTAGGTCTCTTTATCTGAGGTCTAAGGTGGAAGTCTTCTTCAGGTACCTCTAGAGGCTTCTTTATGAAGGAGAGGGGAAGGAGAAAACTTGAAGACATTTTTCCCCTCTCTGACTCTGTTTCAGTGCTTTTCCACTTCTAGACCTTCCGCCCACTCCAGAGCCCATTAAACTTCTGGTGCCTTTGGTTCAGGGCTCTCTCAACAGTGAGACAATACACCTCTCTTGTGTACACTGATCAGTCAACCAGTGCATTGTTCCATGGGTGAAAATGGAACAGAGATAGTCAATTTTCTCCGGTTTAAACTCTTGATTATTACCATTGCAATAAGTCCTTAAAGGCTTAACTCATTCATTTTTGTCTAGTTGCTTAAATCATGTACTTCCACACCTGAGACATCAGCTCTGTCCCTCTAGCTAGGCTGTGCTCCTGAAATCAAGTTCACCACACACCCAGAATGTAACCCAGTGTTTTTCCCCATTCACACTGAAAGATCCTATTATTCATTATGACTCTAAAAATGAGATCATTTTTTTGGCAAACTGGTTGGTTGATTCTGTAGGTTGCTGCATTATAATGTCAGTGGAATTTACAATCAGCTGTGCCACTGTGTATGAACTTGAAGGCACTGATTGATAAAAAATGGGATAAGAAACATTAGAGGACTGCTGTCATGATGGATATGAAAAGCTTGGAGAAATGTCTCCACTGTGGAAACCTTTCCCGAGAAAGCCATTTTCTCTTGCAAAGGAAAGTAAATGAAGCTCAAAGTCCCTTTCCTAGTAATAATTTCATAAAAATTACTATAAAACCAGGATAAATACCATGCAGCCCTTAGGGGTTTGAAGGTAAAAAATCAGAATACCAAAGAAAAGGATTTTACTTATAGAGTGTGTACAAATTTAGAAGTTTATAAGAAATCTTGCAAATGTGTGCATCTGCTTTGCAAAAGGGGATAAAATTATTGATATGAGCTTACTCATTAGGAGATTTACATGCAGAGTTCTAAATTGGGAGGATATATTCCCTTTAAAATCGCTTTGTTCCCTTCCTGCTATCTTTTTTTTTTTTTTTTTAACATATAATGTATTATTTGTTTCAGAGGTACAGGTCTGTGATTCAACAGTCTTACACAATTCACAGCGCTCACCATAGCACATACCGTCCCCAATGTCTATCACCCAGCCACCCCATCCATCCCACCCCCCACCACTCCAGGAACCCTCAGTTTGTTTCCTGAGATTAAGTATTCCTCATATCAGTGAGGTCATATGATACATGTCTTTCTCTGATTGACTTACTGCGCTCAGCATACCACCATCCAGTTCCATCCATGTCATTGCAAATGGCAAGATTTCATTCCTTTTGATGGCTGCATAATATTCCATCGTATATATATACCACATTTTCTTGGAAGAATGAAGGAGGGAAAATCGGAGGGGGAGACGAACCATGAGAGACTATGGACTCTGAGAAGACAAACTGAGGGTTCTAGAGGGGAGGGGGGATGGGTTAGCCTGGTGATGGATATTAAAGAGGGCACGTACTGAATGGAGCTCTGGGTGTTATATGCAAACAATGAATCATGGAGCACTACATCAAAAACTAATGATGTAATGTATGGTGATTAACATAACATAATAAAAAAATAAAATGGCTTTGGTTTGTTTTGGGCTTATATTCTGGGTTCTGGAGAAAAAAAGATTTAGAATAGAAAAAGTTTTTGGCATAATATTATAAAGGCATTCAGTGATTGTAGGATAATAAATATTTAGATTGGCTCTATTACAGGCATGTGGTTCATGGATCCTCTCCGTGTCTCCCTCAGATTCTGGACAACTATTTTTTTCCTTCTTCATGATGTTGAAGAAAATCAGAATATTTAAAAAAAAGTGACTTAGCATCAGCAGGCCAGGAATGCTAGCATGAATGGCTATAATAAAAATTGAGAACAGTTGTAGTGAAGATCAAGATAAATTTTGATGACCATGTTCCAGTGAATAAATATGATATATATAATCATGTGAGACCAAACATTTAATCAGACATCAAGAAGCAACAAAATACGTCAATCATATTTTTTATAAATTTCTATCTATGTCTACTTATTTGTTCATATATACAATGGAATATTACTCAGCCATCAGAAGGGATGAATATCTACCATTTGCATTGATATGGATGGAACTGGAGTGGATTATGCTACGTGAAATAAGTCAAGCAGAGAAAGACAATTATTGTGTGGTTTCACTTATATGTGGAACATAAGGAATAGCACGGAGGAGCATTGGGGAAGGGAGGGAAAACTGAATGGGAAGAAATCAGAGAGGGAGACAAACCATGAGAGACTCTGGACTGTGGGAAACAAACTGAGGGTTACAGAAGGGAGGGGTTGGGGGATGGAGTAACTGGGTGATGGGTATTAAGGAGGGCACATATTGCATGGAGCACTGGGTGTTTTATGCAACTAATGAATCATTGAACACTGCATCAAAAACTAATGATGTATTATATGTTGGCTAAGTGAACATAATAAAAAAAAATCCTGACAATGGGGTGACAATAATGAAAACAAACAAACAAAACAAAGAAAACCTCTCATCCCACCAAAACTTTTAAAAATAAGCCATGTTGAGTCATCAAATTAAAAATACACAGCCTAGGGGCACCTGGTGGCTCACTTGGTTAAGTGTCTGCCTTTGGTTCAGGTCATGATCTCAGGGTCCTGGGATTGAGCCCAAGTCTGGCTCCCTACTTAGCGGGGAGTCTGCTTCTCAATCTCCTTCTCACTCTCTCTGCCTCCCCCCCCAACTCATGCTCCCTCTCTCAAATAAATAAATAAAATCTTAAAAAAATAAAAGTAAAAATGCACAGCCTTTTACTGAGTAAGGAATTTTATTCTTTCACCTGATGGCAGACATAGAGCTGTTAGTGGTGGTAGTAGTAGTAGTAGTGGTAGTAGTACTAGTAGTTGTAGCAGAAATAGAAATAATAGCACCAGTAATGATAGTAGAAGTAGTAGCAGAAAGAACAAGGAGAAATTTATAAGACCCTTGAAGCATGTTATACCATCCTGCAGAATACTGCATTTTTAGGGAGATTACAGAGATTATCATCACTGTCAAAGACATCAAGGATATTGCTCATCCCCATCACATTACAATATAATTTATCATGTTGGAGAAAGATTATAAAATATGTTGCTATAAATTTTGTTGGGTGTTGATATCAAATATACTTACTTTCCAGATGTGGTCTCCTTATTTGAGAAAATAAATACAGTTCTTTATATTTGGAATAAATGTACTGATTTTGCAAATACATTTTCTCGGTTACAATAGAAGGAAAACATGAGAAATAAAAATTTTTAAGATGTAAAAATATTTACCAAAATTTTTCTGTGAGTTTCTAAAAGAAACAGGAGGGGTTACCAGGTCATTGTTACACACACAGTTACAGAATATAATTATTCTTCTAGTTATGCATCATATAGTCCAAATAATGCATACACATAACAGTATATAATAATAACAATGTAATATACATAATATAAATAACATAATAATATATACACAAAACACACAAACAACAGAGAAAAACATCTCTCTCCTGGGACCAATCTTCGGTATACTCCGGTATGCTGCATGGCCTCCCACACTTTTAGAAGTGAGGCACTCATCCCTCCAGGTTCTGGAGTTGTGGTGAATGTTGACTCTTTGCTAGTCTGATAGTCAGAGAGGGAGCTGCCTCATCTGATGCCATCACTCTCCAGGGCTGCTGGAATCCAATGGCTGGTCAGTATGGAGGCATATAGGTCCCAGTGTGGTTGCCCTAAGGCATACAATTCTGGAGGTTATTCAGAGTTTACTGGGAGGTTGACTGGCATCCCTGTTGCGATTGCAATCTAGTGTTCTCGCTCTGTCCAGTTCTTTCACCACTGCCAGTCATTTCTTGATACCCATGGTCGACTCAATAAACTACCTAGATGCATATCTTCATTTCAGAATCTTCTGTACGGAAACTGACCCAAGACTGTTAGTGCCAGAAGTGATCTGAAGAAGCACTCTAAAGAAAAGGATTTTAGAACTGAATCATCCATTGGCCGGTTAGCATCAATAGTAGATGAAACATGAAAAGTCTCAGGCATGTTGTAATAGCATAATATTTTATAGAGACATCAGAGGAAGGGAATGTACTGACAGGTACAATGTATTAAGCACTTGGGAAATTTTTTTGAAAGTATTAGTTGCAAGGATACTGTATGATTACTGCTGGGGAAAATTTACATACTGGAGAAAAACAGATACATTCATCAACAATTGAAAGTGAAATATGGAAGTCAGAGAGCTTCCTTAACTCTCACCTTCTACATTCAGAGGGCAGAGAGGATCAGGCCCAAGATTTATTTTATTTTATTTTATTTTATTTTATTTATTTTTAAAGATTTTATTTATTTGACAGAGAGAGACACAGCGAGAGAGGGAATACAAGCAGGGGGAGTGGGAGAGGGAGAAGCAGGCTTCCCGCTGAGCAGGGAGCCCGACGCGGGGCTCGATCCCAGGACCTGGAATCATGACCTGAGCCGAAGGCAGACGCCCAACGACTGAGCCACCCAGGCGCCCCAAGGCCCAAGATTTATTTTAAAGTGTAGCTGAGTTCCAAAATAGGGTGAATTCTCAACAATGGAAGTTCTACTATGCCAAAGTCAGAGACATGATTGGGGATTGATGGGTTCCTGGGACATAGGATACTGGGATAAGTAATCTCTTTCTTAATTTCACTCTTCCTCTCTCCTGAAAGAGAGATATTGCATAAGATTCCATGTCCAATTCAGTGCCCTTCCCAATTTATTTGTAGTCATTTATCTATTCTTACATTAATTCAATAAAGGAGTATGTTTTTGAATGTTACTATATGCCAATCATATACTCTATGCTATCATTTCTGGCAGTTGTAGGAACAGAATCAATAAAGGATAGAAGATGCTAAGATGAGGAGACTCAGTCTGATTTAATACCAGCACCAGAACAAGAGAAAAACACCTTTCTAATTTTCTATTCTTTTTAGATGTTAAGTTTCTATTCTAGAGAAATATTTTCTGTTCTATAATTTTGATGGTTATAAATTAAAGCGAATGAACACAATTTATTCACTTGTATAGATCAAAGTATTTTTGAGGAAAGCCACTGGTCACAAATAATGGCTATGCATATTGTAGATTATTTGCTTCCAGGGATTGTGAGCTGTAAGTTAATTTTAAAGTAAAGAAAGGATATAAATTACATTACCTAAAATCCTATTGTAATTTTAGGCATATAATTCATATTGCTGAAAGTAAGGTAATTACATTAAAGTCTTTTACTCTTTTTTTTATTCTTTTACTGCCCGCCCCCCCCAGGTTGTTTGAGATGGTCAAGCTCTAGGATAACTAAAAAAAAAAAAAAAAAAAAAACAGAAAACTTTATATATTCACCTAAAAATTTATATATTCACCTAAATTATACACACACATATATGATTTCAATTACAATACCATTGACTTTTTGACTGTAATCTGTAAAACACAATCATAACAGGAAATTATATCTGATTTGTGTTAACTAGGTTTCTCTTGGCACTAGCATTATATGATGCTCCTAAATCTTTTGATTAGTATTGAATTGTCTCTGAGTTGTGTGGGAACTTTTGTAAGCTTCTAGGGCTGTGCACCTCATTTTACAGGGCTTAGCTTAATCTTTATGAGTGATACAACGTGTGCCATTGGAAAGTAAATTGATTTAAGTGCATGTCAACTTTTAGTTACCATATAAAACATTTAAGATCTTCATGCTGTGCCTTTGAAATGTGGCATTATTTGCAACATGTATACTTTGCTGTCTTAATTTTTAATATTAATGAAAATAATGTTAAATGAGTTTTCATGAACCTTTTTGGGTGTGGGATTGATATTTTTCATAAAAAACAGCACAGAGGCATGTTAGAATAAGTATTTGAATGAACTTTTTATTTTATTATGTTATGTTAATCACCATACATTACATCATTAGTTTTTGATGTAGTGTTCCATGATTCATTGTTTGCATATAACACCCAGTGCTCCAA